>NC_081555.1:45734334-46095134 GCF_963082655.1 Stomoxys calcitrans | reverse complement strand
GATGGTAGCATGAATTTATTATACAGCAAGCGTGAAGAAACAAACATAAACTTGACAACGACAAAAGGATAATGCAAAACTTCGTTTAACTTAAGAAGCAGAAAAACAAAACACACACACACACATATATAGAGCCAAAGGACACTTACTTACAAAGGACTTTCAGCGGTCAAAAGAAATCACATATGTCGGTCGGTCGGTCGATGGGTTGGTTGGTGGTTCGTTTGGTCTGCTTATCAAACTGAAAATGATTCAGCTCAAAGAAGAAGTTTAATGAAAAGCAGGCAAGCAAGCAAGGCGAGCTGATTAAATCCCAACGAAGGGCCCCAGATCTGCTTCTTAAAGGACCAGGCTTTGAGCTGTGACGGCTTCTTTAGCCTGTCAGGCCAGCAGCTCTTTAAGTGTCTCCAATTGAAGGTCAGCCAAGCAAGAATGTAAAGACAATCAGAGATTCAGAACAATAGATCCCCTTGACAAACACACTCACTCACATTCCTACTTTCTTTCCTCTAATGAAGGCTTATGCGTGTGTGTGTGTGTGTGTGTGTGTGTGTGTCTGAATGTTGATTGCGTCTAAACCGTTATGTGTATGCTTACAACACACATACAACAACTAGTCCTTAGTCGTCTTACTCATATTCATATGAATGAGCACATCCTCTTCGTTGTAGTCCAGCTACTCACTGTTGGCATCATATTCTTTGTCACCATCGCCATCACCGCCGTCATTTAACTCTTTTGTCCCGACAATTGTTTGGTGTGTAGTTTGTTCATGACGAATCATTTTTGCGCAATTTACTTTTCATTATTTGACGTAATAGTTCACGCAACCCTTACTCCCCTTGTCTGTCTTTACCGACTACCAAAGGACTACTTTAGAAATTCCTATGTTCAGTACACAAGCGTGTGTCCAGCGACGTCTGCCGTTATAAGTTAAGCGTGCGCACACTTCCGCTTCTAAGACCCTCTAAAGGAAGAGGCAAGCTTTTGATGCTAACAAAAATGACCTCTTGACCATTTGTTGTAGTCGTTTGACCAGTCATCTCTAATGGATTTCCATTTAATTTTGTGTCGTGTGTCTGTCTAGACATGCGAACACCTATCATTCTCCGTACTTCAACACAGTGGGGAAAGGTGTGTGCTTAAGTCAAAGGTCAATATGTTGCTTGTCAAAATATTATCAGAGTGACCTTACAGCTTTAAGCTGTTTGTAGCCAGCATCCTTTTCAACCCAATAATGGTCACTCTTTGTTTTGTGTAAGGGAATTTATGTTTTGTCCACCCTTTTGAGTAAGGGGTTGCAAAAAGCTTTGTTGGACTTGTATGCCGTTACTGTTTGATTTTAAATGTCAAGAATTCCTTATTGTTGTTGCCGGCTTTTAATTGCAAATATTCCACATACACGGTATCTATGCATATCCAAAAGACTGGACATGGAGTAGTAAAAGGCAGGCAAGCAGTCAGGCAGGCAGGCATGCTGACTATGACAGCTTATCTGTGTGTTTTTGTTCACTGTGACAGCGACGATTATGAGGAAGCAATGTTCCATGTTCACTTTGATGTTGCTGATGTATGCTGATGGACTTTTTCAGTATGTGGCGATGGCGGTGGCGGCCTTGTGCACTTTTTATCAAAGGACATTTGCTTTTGGTCAAATATGATATCGCTTAACAAAACAAAAAAGATGTTCACAACTCTATTACACCGGGGCACAGACACAAAGGCCATCTGAGCCTCTATTGGCCTCGAGGCTTGTCAACAGTCCATCAGTTAGGCAGGTTGCCCAACTCTTCGTCACACCACATTTCGGGGTTATGGTCATTGGGAAATTTTAATTAAATTATAGGCATTTGCGTTATGCCCTACCCCACACCTTATTAATCGGCTAGTTTTAAGAGGAAATAAGTAAGCAAAGCCAAAAATCAAGTGGTAAAGACTATGTAAAAACCTACACCACTAGGACTTGCGACTTTAAGTTAGGTGATATGTGTATACATTGTAGTAAAATGGATATTGGAACCGAAATGGGAGCTGTATTAAGCTATAAATCGATTCAGACCATATTGCACACGTATGTTGAAGGTCGTAGGAGAAGCTTTTGAACAAAATTTCAGCCAAATCAGATGAGAATTGCGCCCTCTAGCGGCTAAAAAAGTCAAAATCCAAGATCGGCTTATATGGCAGCTATGTCCGGTTATGAACCGATTTAAACCATACTTAGCACAGTTGTTGGAAGTGATACCAAAACACCTCATGCTAAATTACAGCCTCATCGGACGAGAATTGCGTCCTCTAGAGACTCAAGAAGTCAAGACCCAAGATCAGTTAATATGGCAGCTTTATCAAAACATGAGCCGATTTGGCCCATTTACACTCCCAATCGTCCACACTAATAAAAAGTATTTGCGCAAAATTTCAAGCGGCTAGCTTTACTCTTCGAAAGTTAGAGTGCTTTCGACAGACAGACGGACGGACATAGCTAGATCGACTTAAAATGACATGGCGATCAAGAATATGTATACTTTATGGGGTCTTCGACGCATATTGCGAGGTGTTACAAACAGAATGACGAGATTAGTATACCCCCATCAAAAACACAAATTTCCGCCAAATCGGCAATAAATACAGGTTTTAGACCCTATATAGGAAGATGGGTCTATATCAAGATTTAGTCCGATGTAGCCATCTTCGAACTTATTCAATGAACAAAAAAGAATCTGTGCAAAGTTTCAGCTCAACATCTTAATTTTTTAAAGACTGTAGCGTGATTTCAGCATACAAACGCACAGACGAATAGATTACAATTTATAGACAATGAGCACCACACGGGTTGGAACTTTGAGCGCTTCCACATGTTGCGGATAGCGAAATGCTTTATATATGGAGTAGCTGCAACTGTAGTCGCGGACAATCAGCTATTTCGAGTGGCGGGTCTCAGTGAAAGACCGGGCAGCACCAGTTCTTGCTTATATACTGAGTGCTTATGATACTCGATATGACTAGGTGAGTTTTTGGCACCTTTAAAAAACCAACAGCCATGATGTTCCCGCGGCGATCGGTCACATGGACCGGAACGAGCTTGCTCATCTAGAAGCTGGGCGAGGATCGCTACCTCCACATACCAATGTGGCTACAACAACAACACAACTCCCACAAATCCCTGTAAACTCGAGCAGATAAAGAAAGTGGAGAAAGTTGGGAACTACAACTTTGAGATAGCCAGCAACTTTATCTACCTCGGCACCGCCGTAACCGAAACAAATGATACCAGTCTTGAAATGAAATCACGGATAATGTTGGCTAACAGATGCTACTTTGGATTGAGCCAACCGCTGAGGAGCAAAGCCAGCCACGAGCTGTATGACGACAATAGCACAATTAAACGCATCAAAAATACAACGGTTGCGTTGGCTTGATCATGTCGTCGGTATGGAAGAAGAAGCCCCAGAAAAGAAGGCGACCTTAAAAAAACTCAAAAGGAGAAGACATAAACTCCGATGGAATGACCAAGTGGAGAGCGATATTTCGAAACTCGGTGTCATAGATTGGAGAAGAAGCGAAGAAGAATGAGGCTCTTCGACATCTAAAGGAAAAGTAAGATTATACTAAATGGATAATAAAACAACTTGTATCAAATTTCTTGAAATTACGTCGAAACTTGGGGTTATTACACAGTAAGAATAATGTTCATTATATTAATGGTTTTGTCATAACATTTAAGAAAAATGTTTAACTTCGTGCCAATGAAACTTTTTCTTAACATTTATGAAACATATCATAATATGTATCAAAATCAAACATAAACTTTATCAAAAGTTTTGTAAATATTATAAAAAATATCAAATATTATGAACATTTTCTTTCACCATCAAAAGTTTTGTAAATATTATGAAAAATTATAAATATTATGAATATTTTCTTTGTAAATATGAAACTAAATTTGATAAATTTATCATATTTTTTCATTTTTTCATGATCTCACAAATGCACAAACAGAAATGACTTGAAAACGAATCAGATTATGTTTCTGAGTCTATCGAAACTCCACTTTTTTCTCCCTAGCATTCCAAAAAAAACCCAAAAATTTGTGCTAAATCTTTTCCTTTATCCTCTTCATAGTATTCAAACTAAATGTGGAGGATACTCTACCATTTTTTTTGTGTAGGTTATAATGTATGTAAAGTTAAGTAGCCTACCTGTTTGCAGTGTATTGGATTCAGCATCGACAAACTCGATTTTGGGCCGTTTAGTCTTAGGTTGGCAGTCATCATCAGCCTCATGCTCGTTGTCATTGTGACACTCAATGGTTTCAGTTTCATTATCATCGCGGTCAAGTTCCTGCTTGATAGTTGCGGTTATGGTTGATAGTTCTTCAGTCGAAGCTGGGGTTTTTATGTCCTCTGCATCTCCCTCCTTGGGTGTTGTATTGTCATTTTCTATGCATGGCAAGTAGAAGGACATTGGAAAAGCATTAGTCAATAGTTGGCTTTAATAAACACAAGAACACTAGTTGCGAAAACTTACCATCTACTAGTCTTTTGGGTGTACTGGAAGCACCATCGGCCAACATATCCGCAGGACTTGGTGGTGGTGTGTGTATGCGGGAGCCTCCCGATGGCTTGCGAGTGCTGATGGGGGCCGAGGTGGAAGGTCTTCGATTTACTACACCCAAAGGCCTGCCATCTTCAGGATCAATTCTGTCATTTGAGGGACCTAAGGTGTTGGTCACAATGAAATTATGAAACCTTTTAACTATTGGCTGTCTTCTTTGAACTTACCCTGATTTGTACATTGGCCATAGTTTTCCTTGTTGCATTGCAGTACCTTGTGTTGTATGAATTTCACTATGTCGGAGAGAGCAAAAGCCTTCTGGCAGGCACCACATGTGAGTATATCCTGAGCTGCGGCATCACCTTCGGTTGAGTCTGAATCTAGCCAAAACATTGAAGAGGAAGAAAGAAAAAGAAAAGAGAATTTAAGACGCCGTTAGTCAATTTCTTCACCAGGCAGACAGACAGTGAGACAGATAGATAGAGATACATGTACAAGTAACCATACAATAAATTATTCAATAAATTTTATCTTAATACGCTTTTAGCCTGACCTCCGAATTGCCAATTGCCAATTACCAACAACGAACTTACGAACGAATTTCCATCACACATAAAACTGGCATAAACATATGAATATGTGGAGTTTTGGTTTTTCTGGTTTTTGGGCGTCTTTCAGTCTCACGCCACAACTTTGGCTTTATGGTTAAACTCAATTTATAGCTTACCATTTGCGCTTTATCCTTAAACACACATACTCACCCACACACACACACACACTTACTCTATGTATTTATGTGGCCTGTTAATGTCTTCCAATAAATTCAAAAGATGCGTGCAAGTAATTAATTCCCCACAAACACTACATTGCCAGTATTGATTTCATGAGCCATATCTGGCTGTTACGCTGGCTAGCTGGTAATGAGATGCAAACTAGTGCCAGGCCTTAAGTAGTTCTTATATGTATATGTAGCTAGCCCATTGTAATCCCCTGCCCAGCCCATTAAATCCAAGCCAATTTATCCTCGGGACAATTTATTCATAACATTGCCACAAACACTCACCCAAAGCAAACCAAATCAATCTACACCACGCCAACAACAACCCACTTTTGGTAGGAAACGTTTGAAGGTGTTTGTTGCCATTCCGCCAAATAAATATTGGCCAAACTTATAAATTCCAATCAATGTTTATTAATGGACAATTTACCCAATTCTATCTGGTGCTATGCTTAAACAAGTTCGTCCCTTTTGCTTGCTTGCCATATCCTACTCTAGTCCCCTGACCGTTGCCAATAGGTTTTACGAGGGGTTGCTAGCTGGGCATTATTGGTGTGGTATGGTGTGGTGTCCTTTTTCCCATCTTCCTTTTTGCACTTCGGGGCATGTGTGTTTTTTCTTTCTTTTTTGTTGTTATTGTATGTGTTAACACCACATAACTCTAAAAATACAATTTACCCGGAACTTGTGGTCTGTTGGTCTTTGGGTCTGCATGCTTTGTTTGACTTTTGGTTTAGAACTTGTGTCCACATTGCCAAAAAAAAGGGAATTGAGGATGTGCATGGCAAGTGGGGGATCATCAGGACATATGTAAAAGTTTTGCCATCATGTGTCCACGATTGCCCCCCCCCCCCATTATAGAGGGCGGCAGGCTAAGGATATCATAAAAAATATAACTACCCACAGTCCCCAGACAAATGAGGCAACAAGGATAATCACATTAAAAGAGCGTAGCAATAATCCAGTTGTCAATTAGGTGCTGTATGACACCAATAAACACTGAATTATGGACACTGATACTTCATAAAAAAAAATACAATAGAAAACAAGTAAAAAGGCGTTAAGTTCGGCCGGGCCGAACTTTGGATACCCACCACCTCGGGAATATATGTAAACCACCTTTCATCAAAATTCGGTGGAAATTTCATAACTTATGTCCCATATCAGTTATATCAAAATATGTTCCGATTTGGACCAAATACTAAAAGTACACTAGCTATATCTAAAAATAAACCGATCTGAACCATATACGACACGGATGTCGAAAAGCCTAACATAAGTCACTGTGTCAAATTTCAGTGAAATCGGATTATAAATGCGCCTTTTATGGGGCCAAGACTTTAAATCGCGATATCGGTCTATATGGCAGCTATATTCCAATCTCGACCGATCTAGACAAAATTGAAGAAGGACTTCGAAGAGCCTAACCAAACTCACTGTCTCAAATTTCAGCGACATCGGACAATAAATGCGTCTTTTATGGCCCCAAAACCTAAAACGTAGATATCGGTCAATATGGCAGCTATACCCAAATCTGAACCGATCTGTGCGATATTGCAGAAGTATGTCAAGGGGTTTAACTTAACTCACTGTCCCAAATTTTGGCGACATCGGATAATAAATAAGCATTTTATGGGCCCAAAACCATACATCAAGATATCGGTCTATAGCTGGCATAGCTATATCCAAATCTGAACCGATCTGGGCCAAATTGAAGAAAGATGTCGCAAGGCATAACACAACTCACTGTCCCAGATTTCAGCAAGATCGGATAATAAATGTGGCTTTTATGGGACTTAGACCCTAAATCGGATGATCGGTCTATATGGCAGCTATATCCAAATCTGGACCGATCTGAGCCAAATTCACGGAGGATGTCGAAGGGCCTAACACAACTCACTGTCCCAAATTTCAGCGAAATCGGATAATAAATGTGGCTTTTATGGGACTTAGACCCTAAATCGGATGATCGGTCTATATGGCAGCTATATCCAAATCTGGACCGATCTGAGCCAAATTCACGGAGGATGTCGAAGGGCCTAACACAACTCACTGCCCCAAATTTCAGTGAAATCGGATAATAAATGTGGCTTTTATGGGACTTAGACCCTAAATCGGATGATCGGTCTATATGGCAGCTATATCCAAATCTGGACCGATCTGAGCCAAATTCACGGAGGATGTCGAAAGGCCTAACACAACTCACTGTCCCAAATTTCAGCAAAATCGGATAATAAATGTGGTTTTTATGGGCCTAAGACCCTAAATCGGCCGATCGGTCTATATGGGGGCTATATCAAGATATAGTCCGATATAGCCCATCTTCGAACTTAACCTGCTTATGGACAAAAAAAGAATCTGTGCAAAGTTTCAGCTCAATATCTCAATTTTTAAAGACTGTAGCGTGATTTCAACAGACAGACGGACAGACGGACAGACGGACGGACATGTCTAGATCGTCTTAGATTTTTACGCTGATCAAGAATATATATACTTTATAGGGTCGGAAATGGATATTTCGATGTGTTGCAAACGGAATGACAAAATGAATATACCCCCATCCTTCGGTGGTGGGTATAAAAACAGATAAACGCTACATACAGCGACCTTAGACGGCAGGGCAAAAGGACATAAGAAGAACACAACGAACGGACATTCAATTTGATAGCCCTAGGCTGTGTGGTGGCCTGCCTGCCCAGCCATTGTTCATTTCTATTCTTTTTTTGTTTGTCTTTTTTATTTGTGCAGCGGTGTAAATTGCCATGTCCTGGGGGGTGATAACGAGGGAAGCGTACAAAAAAACATAGTTGACTTATTAATTCTTGATTGACTGGGATGAGCCCGGCCATTCAATGAAGCTGATGATATGTTCTGGGGATTGTGTTATCATTAGTTAAGGTTTATTATCATGATGTTTTTGGTGATTATTGTTTATTTTTTTTTGATAAAAAAACTAAGGAAATACATATGTCCTTTGTCTACACCCGCAGTTCCGTTGTCATTTGAAACGGGGGTTTATTGATTGGGCGTTAAATTGCCAAAGGATATCCATAACGGCATTTATGAATTAGAACAGGGTAAACCATGATTAGCACTCGGCCTTGTATGGGAGAGGCGGTTTAATGAGATCAAAGCAACTCCCCTAATAGGACACATTAACACGCATTGACCAATGGACAGTTAACCCATCCCCTAATGCACAGGTATGTGGTTTTTGGCTGCTTATTGCGAATGACAAATACACCACCATTGGTTGGTTGCCGTTTGGCCAACACCAGCAGGTAGAAAGCAAACAGGCTACCTGCCAGTCACTGCTGCTAACAATATCAAATGGATAAGACCTAGTATGAGGGAGGAGTAGGCCCGCAATAAATATGCCAACTACAGCTGATGTTTGACAATTTTTGGTTAAATGTCAGCTGGCCACTTAGCCCTTTGGGTGTCGGAAGTTGAAATGCTCACTGATGTTGTGGTGCACAATTGAATTGCTTGTCGATTCACAACAACCCTTTTCCGCCTACTCCCCGGCATCTGTGCAAAACCAATAGCACCTTTGTTTGTATTGAATGAACATTTGTTACGCCACTTTAAATGCGTGATATTAGCAGCGATTACCGAGATTTGGCCATTGTGTGCCTGACTGACTGGCTGACTGACTGCTCAATATTGGGAAAATAATAACAATAACCCATAGCTACTGCTAACACTTATGCCCTGCAGGCACTTCTTACATACAGTGAGTTGTCATCTGGTACATGGGCAGGATTTGTGATGAAATGGGAAATTTCATATTTGTGGTCCTCCATGCATATGGTATTATGAAAATGTGGTTGTTGTTCCAAACACCCCGTTACATTAATCCCAGCAAACGGAATCGTTCAAAAGAAGGAAGGATGCAATTAATGCTTATCGACTGGATATTAATAAGACCGAAGACTGATAATAAGCCAGGCATGGCTAGAATGAGGACACAACTATTGTCAGCCAGCAGTCTGCATTAGCATATTAATAGTTTGGCCATAGTGCTGGAAGTTGGAGGGAATCTTGGTAAGTATCCTGGTCGCTTATGCTTTACTGGCACACGCTTAATTATACATGCTTACTTATATCAATGACATGAATTATTGGTGCCTAGGCCAGTGAGAGTGTTTATTATGACCCAATGGCGCCCAACGTATGGCAAAAGAGAGTTCATGTTTGCAGACCTTGCAAAGATTCCCCATGGCTTAATATCACCACCCCACCACCAAACACAATTCATATTGAAATTAGTTAGTTGCCAAGACATCAGCTCACATTCACATGATGGCTGTGGATCATGACTTATTGTTGACGTTTTCGTCATACAAGTTGTTGTTCTTGGTGTTGTTCTACAAATTGGACCACGGCTAATTACTCCACGTACTTGGCGACGTCAATCGCTTTGATGCCTACCCCCGACAGTGTGTGAGTCAGTGTTTGTTGGTGTGGGTTTTAGTCAGGCCAAAAAGTACTCCACACGTGAAGTATCCATAAATCGTTGGAGTGTGTGTGTGTGTGAGTGAGTGTATGTTTGCACTCACCCACAGCCATACATAGCCATTTGTCTTATTTATTATTTGGCCAGATCCCATACCAACAAACAAACGTATTTTTATTGTCTTGAAAAAAACCAACCAACAGCCAAAGCGTACCAACAACAACATGTGAAATAAAATATTATTAAGTTTATCTAAAAAACATACATGCGGCCGGATGGACGGACAGGCGGTCTTTTAGCTTCCCCATGTATTGCTTAAGCGAACAACAAAACGAAATAAAACGACTGTGCAAATATTTGTCGAAGCGGGCCACATTTTAACCGCTCGTGCACTTCGTAGCGGCAAAAGAGACTATGACCATGAGTAGAGTCAGTTTTGTTTTTGGGATATTTCACCCCACCATCACACCAACAGCACAGTGAACGAACACATAGATTTTCATATGCATTGTCGGCCCCTACACTGTCCCCGAGCTTGTTTAAGGGATGTCACTGAGGGCCAGTGGCAATTATTCTCAGACCCAGTGAAAATAGGTATCCACAATGTTTCCCAAAGAATATATCCCCTATGTTAAGTGAGATACAAAAAGCCATAACCACTAAAATGTTATAACTCGTTGTCCAGGGGCATCTGTAAAATGAATACTTTAGCCACCGTAGCGCAGAGGTTAGCATGTCCACCTATGACGCTGATTGCCTGTGTTCGAATCCTCGCGAGACCATCAGAATAAAGTTTCGGCGGTGTTTTTCCCTTCTATTGCTAGCAACATTAGTGAGATACCATGTCATGTAAAAATTTCTCTTCAAAGAGATGTCGTAATGCGGCATGCCGTTCGGACTTGGCTATAAAAAGGAGGCCCCTTATCATTGAGCTTAAATCGAACTGCACTCAGTGTTATGTGTGAAGTTTGCCCTGTTCCTTTGTGAAATGTTCATGGGCAAAATTTGCATTTGTATACCCCTACTATACTGTGGTGTTGGGTATTACAACAGATTGTATTAAATATGAACTAAATCCAATGCCCTTTTTATACCCTCTACCGTAGGATTGGGGTATACTAACTTCGTCATTCCGTTTTTCCCCTTGAAATACGAAATACTCGTTTTAGACCCCTTAGACTGTGTATATTTTTGATCGTCACGGCATTTGAAGTCGATCTAGCCATGTCCATCCGTCTATCGAAACCATGCTATCCTTCCGCGGAGGAAAGCTGGGCGTCTGAAATTTTGCAAAAATACTTCCTATAAGTGTAGGTCGGTTGGGATTGTTAATGGCCCATACCGGTCCAAGTTTCTTGAGTCTTTAGAGAGCGAATTTCGTATCCGGTTTGACTGAAATTTTGAACAACGACATCTCCTATGGATGCGACCATGACGCAGAGGTTAGCACGCCGTACGCCAGGGTTCAAACCCTGGAACATCAGAAACATTTTCAGCTGTGGTTATCCCCTTACTAATGATGGCTACATTTGCGACACGCCGTTCGGACTCTGTTTAAAAAGGGAGGCCTATTATCATTGAGCTTAAACTTTGATCGGACTGCACTCATTGATATGAGAGACGTATCCCCCGTTCCTTAATGGAATGCACATGGGAAATTTAGTAGTGGACTTCTCCTATGACCTCCAACATACGTGCCAATTATGGTCAATCTAATCACCAATCTCCCGATTGCATTTTTTCAGCCCAAAGAGCGCGAAGCTCTTGTCTGATTCGGCTGAATTTTTGCACAATGACATTTCCTATGACAAAACGTAGTAAATATTCGGTTCATAACCTGATATAGCTCCCATATAAACCGATTTCTAAATTTTATTTCCTCAGCCCTTAAGCCGAAGTTCCTATCCCATTTGGCTGAAATTTTGCAAATGACTTCTGGTATGATCTCCAATATCTTAACCAAATTCCAATATCTAAACAAGATATAGCTCGTATAGCATAGAAATTCTTATCCATTATACTCTGTTTGCCTATATAGAAAAATCGGACAAAAAAATGACAAATGCAATCCATGGTGGAGGGTATAAAAGATTCGACGAACTTGACACTCTTTTACTTGTTAATAACATGTTTCATTGTCCATAAACCTCAGCTTTCTAGCATTTCGGTGCTTTATGTTGTTATGCCTCTTTGCATCTCAAGTAACACTTGTATGTATTAGTCAATGTATCTTGAAATGTATTGTCATCTGAAAGTAATAGCCTATCTACCTTTGGAAAGCTAGGGAAAACATACACATGGGCAGATAGCATATATGTATCATATATGAGTTTTTGGAAAATTGTGACTATTGAGCTAAGTTTAATTGCACCCCATCATTGGGCCTTTTCTTTGGAGGCGACAAGGCCCTGACCCGTAAGCAGCAAACTAATACATATGATTATGATAAGCCTGGTTCCGCTTCGAAATAACACCAACTTTTCCCGCCCTCCCCCAATACAGTAGAGAAGTGTCGTCGAGTCATTTTGCCACAATGAGATTTCTTATCTACTGGGTAATTTCATTGGAGTGCACACCTTTGCTCGTTTATAAGTATACTTTTGGAGGTAGGGGGACACATGATGTCCCTGTCCCGCCAGCCAACCAACCAGCCAGTCAGCCAGCCATTCAGTACATATGGATATTTGGGTTAAACACCTTTATACGGTGTATTTTTTAAAACGAATGGGTCCGTCCGAACAAATGGCACAGATAACACCACCCGCATATACGGCCAACAAGTCTTATGCAAATAAACCAACGACTTTGCCGCGGTGCGGTGCGTTGCGTTACCATGATAGGCTGCGGCGCGGTGGTATGGAAGGGCCGAAGTATGTGTTCACCCAGCTATAGGGACAATGTGGAGTCACTTTATTTACCTGATAAGAGAGTGCCGCGTTGACTTCAGATATTCCTATGCCCTGAATTCGGTTAAGGTGGTCACTGGGCATATCATATACAAAACTCACACACCTACACACACACTCATGCAAATTAGTCGCTACACTGCGTATGTCACTTAAGCTGACTTAGATAAGATCACATTAGGCAAACTTTGCCATGAGGACAGTAAAAAAGTTGGCAAAGAAGCTTAACAGCCCGCATTGCCCAGTGGAACTACTCGTATGAGGGGAAACCATGTGAAATTTTTGTACTACATATTTAAAACTTACGGCTTAACGAACGAAATCCTTGATCCTCGCTTATCGACAGCATTTTAGTATACATTTTGTCATGAATTCCCCACCGTGTCTTATTGATACAAAAGGACAGCAATAAGAATGAACAGCTTTTTGCTTGCGGAACACTCAATTAATTAGTTGATTGTTCCGAGCGGCACTTGTGTTAACATGAATCACAGTGTCTGCTTCTTCTTACTCCAGTCAAGGGAACTTTCAATCACACAATTATTTTCTTTTTTTTTTGATAATTCTGTTTTTAAACAAATTTTTTAAAAATTCTTTTGCTTTCACTTTCAATTCCGATAGCTGGCAACAGCGTTTGTAGTATCACACGTTTCAAATTTGTTTTGTTTGCTTTCTAGTGAATTTTTTACTTTCGTTTTTTGTTTTGCTACAGTTTGGTTTCTTCGTCTTTTTTTTTTGTTTGTTTGTTTCTTTCTTCACCAAGAACTATTATTTATTGACGTTAGGTGGTGTTGTTCTTTGCCGAGTGTCGAGTGTGTTCACCCCACAAAGACTTCACGTGGACTGACGTTAGAGTTTCTTGAACGATGCCTTGACGGTCCTGTGGACTATTTTCGACAGTGGCTGAGACTCACACGCATAGAGTGGCTGACCCTAACGTACATGTATGTATGGTTGGATTGCTGGCTGATGGCACTATGAGCGTATAAAAAAAATGTGAGTCCTCACCAACACAGGCGCAAACATTCAGCCACAGATACTTTCTAATAGTTGGCCGGCCAGGCCAGGCCGTCGTTTCCCTTATTCAACCATCCACCACCAGACTGGTTGACTGACGATCTCAGTGCTGCCGCACATTCATGGGAGCCAGTGTGTTGCTGTGTGTGTGTGTGTGTGTGTGACAGCGAGTGAGTTTTGTTACAGACCAACGTAAATGGGGTTGAAATCGACAACTCCGTATGGATTGGCCGTATATTGAGCTCTCCTCTGCCAGCTAGCTAGAGCTACATACTACATATGTAGTCTTTGACCGCCACTACGGATGCTGTTGGGAGCCAGCTCAAAAATCAAATAGGAAAACTGAGATGCTGGGCATGCAAAGCAGAAAATCTAATGCGCAGTTTTCTATGGGGCATCCTTACACTCACTCATAATTAGTCTGATACGCAACAGTCCTTTGCGTTTGCAAGAACAAAAGCCTATCAGTCGTTCCTTAGAAGATCTAATTTAGGTGAAAAAGGCTTTTGTCATACCCCAACAACCCTTTGCCTTTGTACCATGAATCATGTAGTAAGTAGCATCTAAGCAAAACCATTTGAGTCATTTATCAAACTAAAGACTACGATTTGCAATTGTATCAATGCCATTCGAGTGACTTGTGATCTTAAGGGTCACAAACTGGCCAAAGTATCAAAATCTTCACTCAAGCTTCGAAATACCAGTGACAAAGCTGCCTTTGGATTGTTTCATTGTCTTACATGGATATGTGGCAATAAATTTGGATTGGAAAAAACTATAAAGAGAAATTCTAATCTAAACAAATTCTTTGTATTTTCTTGCAAATCGATAAAAACTGTTTACTTAAATGGGGTCATGTCCTTTTAATTCAATGTCACAGCCATAATAATAACGCAATTCTCCTTCTAAGTAGTTGTAGTTGAAGGCACAACTTATTAGCAATAATCTACAAACAACTTTTTCGAAAATCATAGGTCATTATAAAATCCCTTAGTTGGCATAAAACACCCCTAAAAACCGATCGTTCAAATTCGACTTTATGAAAACCTATCCTATTCCTAAACCTAACCTATTCCTATCCTATCTTCTATCCATCCATCGACCTTACCTTTTAAAACAGCAAGTAGGGGGGAATATTAGCCGATATACCTAGAACTTGAGCGCTCCCATAGCTGAGTTGGTAACGAGCTCGAATTACCAATAGAGGGACCAGTAAATTATATTGCTCTCATATGAATCTTTCTGCCACCGTAGCGCAGGTTAGCATGTACGTCTATGACGCTGAACGTCTGGGTTTGAATCGTGACTGGTCTATCCGAAAAATTTTCGGCGGTATTTATCTTAATGTTGGCGACATTTGTGAAGTGCTGTACCATTTGGTATGGCAGCCATGTAAAAACTTCTTCACAAAGAGGTGTCGCACTGCGTCACGCCGTTTGGACTCGGATAAAAAGGAGTCACTTATCATTGTGTTTAAACTTGAATTGGACAACACTTATTGATATGTGAGAAGTTTGTCCCTGTTTCTTAATGGTTTGTTCATTTGGGCAAATTTGCATTAGCATATCCGTTTCTGCCAGTATTTCCTTTCTAAAATCTGTAAAGAATGTTTGTTTGTAGCAAACAAACTGAACCGGGCCGGTAACTATGTTCGGTTTGGGGGTGGCGTCCCCCTAAACACTTGACCCCACAGTTGGATATCAGATGCGTTTTGTACTCTCAAATACCGTTCATTAGAATCTCATATTATTGTGAATGGCGGGCTTTGGGGATGGGACGGCCACCTGGAAACCTACCACCTTTCAGATGCTCAATTTTCACCACGGCATCATATGTGAAACTTTCAAGAAAATCGTCAAGTAAACTTCTTTACTAAACAACATTCGACTTTGTTTACGTTAAAAGTACATGTTTTTTGTGATAATTTCTTGCAAGTAATTGTGACATATATAGAGTTTTTTTACCCCGACAACACCTTTCATTCTTGATATATAGAACGTGATATTCGGGGATTTCATCTAATTTTTCTTAATTTATAAACAGATTTAAAGTCAACCGATTGAAATGAATTGTGCATATTCAAAAGGATGCCAAGTTCAATTTAATGTTGTAACATAATTCAAATTAAAATTTTTACGAATTATAATACGAATTATTTATTATATATACAAATTATAAACAGATCTCAGTTGGTAATTTAAACTCTTTCAGAGTATATTTGGATTTATTTCGATATTATGATGCAAATGCAAATTTTGACCATGAACATTCCACTAAGGGACAGGGCTAACTTCTCACATATCAAAGAGTGCAGTCCAATACAAGTTTAAGCTCAATGATAAGGGGCCTCCTTTTTGTAGCCGAGTTCGAACGGCGAGCCGCAGTGCGACACCTCTTTGGAGAGAAGTTTTATATGGTATAGTACCTCACAAATGTTGCCAGCATTAGGAGGGGAAACCCACCGCCTACGTTCAGCGTCATAGGCGGACATGGTAACCTCTGCGCTACGGTGGCCTCCATTATTATGATACACAATTATATTAAAAGCCTTCCATATTCGCACAACTCGATTATGGTTTTGTATTTATTATTTGCTGTATTCGTTATGCTATTAATAAAACAAAAAAATTGTTGTTTTCGCACATTTAAATACCTAGTTTGTGATGGATATTTCTTTATCGCGTAAATATTACCAAACAATATATGTGCCTTGTTGTATTTTCTTGTATCTGGCATCCATTTGTGTGTTGCTCTAATGATTTTTGTCATTGGACATTTTTGTACAGAAACTTTCGAAATTGTGACTTTCCGAGTTTACGATTCGCACTTGTCCGAGCTCAATATACTGACTGCTCTATGCTCAGTCAAAATAAAACAGGAATAAATGAGGTGTGTAATAATGTGTCTATACCGGTGACGACCATGCAATTGCAATTATTTGCAAGCCTATGGGTCTGATTCGGATTATTCTCTTGTGCACGTGCAAAGTAATGTGCAATAGAGGGAGTATTTTTGCCAACTACTCGTCTGTGGATGCCAGATTGGCCGGTTTTTCGGCATTCTGGCGATTTTTAGTTTCAAATGCTGCAAAGTGCCGATTTTCCGAAATTTTGAAAAAAGGGTGTAGTCATTTTTATTTTGAGCAGATGAAGTTCGAAGATAGGGCATATCTTGATATCAACCGATCTTCAGATTTCAGTTCACATAGTGTTTATTTTTTACCTGATTCGGTTAAAATTGGGCACATAGAGTTATAAAGGAACATTTTTATATAATTGCCATAAATACAGTACTCCTGATAGATTTTTTTTCTCTTTTAGAGCCTATTTTAGACCCTATATTTACTCCATTTATACTTTAAATCTGAAGTAATTTGGACATAACTGCCATGAAAATCGATAGTTTAAACGATCATATCTCGATATATCTTCCATTTAGACCTATATCCTACTTGATCATATGAAGGACGAATTTGTATCTGATATCGCCAAAAATAAATATATCTATATCCTTAAATATTGTTAAAGTTGGAGATCCCATTTTTTACCGACGTTAAAATACATCCATTACGCTGGGTTCATAGCCAACTTCAGCTATACTTAAGACCTTTCTACCTTTTTTTTATTAAAACAATGCGTTTTATTGTTAAAACAAATGTTCCCATTTCTTGCAGATTTCTAAAATTCATTTTAGATTTTTTTCTTGAAAAGTGCTAACTTTCTTCCAAATTAATCTGGCAGCCTTGAACTGGTCTAAATGCTCAAATACTCTCCCTTTCCCTGTAGTAGGAGAGACGAAATAGAATAATTATTGGTCCAGGAAACGAATAGCAATTAAGCAGTTTTTGGGTTTACAATAAAAGGAAGGTCCTTTTACCGTAGACGAACTTGCTGAAGGGTTTACAATAAACAACGTTAGTTATGTTCTATAATACTACGTTTATGGCTAACGTTTGATATGTTTAAACGGAACGTTACACGGTTACAATAAAATCATAATTTCGTCATAAAAGTATTTTGTTTGTCGTAAAAATTTCCCAAACGTTTTATTTTTTTTTTTTTGGTGTACGGAACAAAGAAACATACACAAATTGATTTGTATACCCTTCACAATAGGATGGGGGGGGGGAGGGGGGGATACTAATTATGTCAATCCGTTTGTAGCACATCGAAATATTGACCGTCCGTCGGTCTATCGAAAGCACGTTAATTTTGCAGTAGTTTATTAATCCGTTTGAAATTTTGCACAATTACTTCTTTTTAGTACAGGTCAGTTGGGATTGTAAATGGGCCAAATCGGCCCTTGTTTTGGAATAGCTCCCATATAAACCGATCTCGGATCTTAACTTCTTGAGCCGCCAGAGAGCGTAATTATTATCCAATTTGGCTAAAATTTTGCACGAAGAGTTTTGTTATAACTTCCAAAAACTGTACCAAGTATGGTCTAAATCGGTTCATAACCTGATATAGCTCCCATATAAACCGATTTCGGATCTTGACTTCTTGAGTCGCTAGAGGGCGCATTTATTATCCGATTTGGCTGAAATTTGGCATGTTGTTTTGTTTTAACTTCCTAAGACTGTGCCAAGTATGGATTTAATCTGTTCATAAACTGATATAGCTCCCATATAAACCGATTTCGGATCTTTACTTTTTGAGTCGCTAGAGGGCGCATTTATTATCCGATTTGGCTGAAATTTTGCATGAAGTGTTTTGTGTTAACTTGTAGCAACTGTGCCAAGTATGGTCTAAATCTGTTCCTAACCTGATATAGCTCTCATATAAACCGATCTCTGATCTTGACTTCTTGAGCCGCTAGAGGGCGCAACTATTAT
This sequence comes from Stomoxys calcitrans, assembly GCF_963082655.1. Taxonomy (NCBI): domain Eukaryota; kingdom Metazoa; phylum Arthropoda; class Insecta; order Diptera; family Muscidae; genus Stomoxys; species Stomoxys calcitrans. The sequence goes on along the minus strand of NC_081555.1, from coordinate 46,076,589 downwards.
ACGATTTGTTGAAACAGCAGCCATGTCAGCTTAACCATTTTCAGCAGACAACGACTGTTGTTTTGGAAAACTTGTTTACTTATTTCAATAACAAATTTCGTTGAATGTATGCTCGTATTAAAATGTCGTATTAACTCATACAAAATTCTGCTGGTTGAAGCAAACATTGTCCGCTGTCCATGTAAAATGTCCATGTGAAATGTAATCCATCCAAATAAGACTAGAAGGGCAAAGGATTATGGATGATCAACTTTTACATAAAGGGGTCTATTGCCTTGGAGTCGTTGGCTTAGACAGGAGACTCATTGATGTTAGTTAGTTGGGATGGTAAAGGTGTCAAATCGGTTCTTCATGAGATATTAAGCACTCCTATAAACCCATCGCAAGATTTGGCTTCTTGAGCCTCTGAAGGGCACAAGTTTTTATTCGACGAAGTTGGAAATATAATATGTAGCAAAAAATCAAAATAATATGCAAAAGCTTAATTATGGAGTCGAATTTTTTTTTTAATCTGAAATTTTTTTTTCATATAATAAATTCCCTAATTACCCAAAGCAAAAGTAGCTCAATTGTTATAGATACGTTGTTCCTGATTGATATGCTGTTGTAAATACGTAAATACACCAACAAACTATTCCCTCCAAATATAAACATTCAATTTTTTTAAAAATTCCTGTCAACTTCTGGGTTCCTTCAATGACAGGAAATGTGTTCTGCCCTCCAAAATTGTGGTGCTATCTATGCATCTGAATCTGAAGTTTCAAGTGCTACGAAATTGGAGCTCTTTATTTTCTAACAGCCCAAGTTTTCCTTCAGGAAAAACAATTTTTCTCTTCAAATCTCTGGTTGTATATCAAAACGAAGGGAAACGAATGGCTTGGACAAAACGAAGAAAACTCCCATTGTTAGTCGTTGAAGAGTTTTTGGTGATTTTCTAAGGTAGTGCCGTTCTTCTTCAAATTTCGTATATATTTTTTTGTTGGCTGCTTTCTCGTATTACCGACTCTACCATGCGAGTGAACCTAATAATAATAAAATAAAAAAAAATCATAGCTCAACATAGAGCATCACATCAACGCTTGGTAATGTAGATCGTCGTCGTGCATTGTCTTGAGCAGAGATTGTTTTGTTTCCTTCAAACATTTCTTGTTTTCTTATTTTTTTATTAAAATTTTCTAACAGGACGAAGACTACCCATCATGACCCCTAAAAGAATGTACGCAGGCGCTGTGTGAGCAAAAAAAAAAAACACACAGAAACAAAACAACATCCACACATAAACGTTGCTCTTCTATTATAGTGCTACCCCCGGCGTTTTTTATTAAGATTTTCAATTAATAATGGAACGAAATAAGAAGCCAAGGGAACGGGAAAGCTGCGTATTGGACATGTATGTTATGCAGTGTTTTGTGCAAAAGGATGCTGCTAATGTCCTGAAATGAAATTCCTTAACGTACATTTATCCCTTCTGCTGGGACATTAGACTACTACTAAACAACAATAACAACAACAGAGTTCATGTGAGTGAATGTGTGTGTGCGTGTGTAGGTTTAATAGCGCTTTGTGACCCCTTGCATAATGTCTTAGGGAGCCTCTGTCATTGTACGTGTTTATCCTTGCGAATCCAAAATATTGCATTTCTTTTGTTTGCAGTTTTTTAGGGATCATTGTTTTTTATGATTTCCTTTGTGTCCTTAGTTTCTTTATACAGTTTTTTTTTGGCAATGTAGACAAACACACACGATGAGACGACGGCTCATAGCGAAATTGCGTTACTCATATAGGACAGGACACACAAGGCAAGCAAGGATGTGCAAAATCGCACCCCTCAGAATGCGTTGCTGCTGCTGTCTGCTGGCTTGCTGTCTTGTGCAACCAGTTCACAGGGAAGAAGATTACAATAAGATCGACCAGAGATCTAAGGAAAGGACTACACACGAAATTATTACGTGTCCCGTCCGTTTTCAATCACATCCGTAACGTCATGCATCCCTCCTAGGTAGTGTGTCATCCCATCAGCCTCCTCGCTTTGTAACGGCATTTTTTATGCAAATATGTGTGTGCGTTTTTTATACCCATCCTCAGAAGCCTGTGTTGTGTTTACGGCGGTCTTCACCACCCGAGACAACAAAGGTAGGAAAATAGTTTTTAGAGCGCCTTTAGATGCATATGTCAAAAAAAGAGCGTGTGTATTTTTCTTCTTAGTTTTTTTTGTTTTTTATGCTGTCTTGAATTGTTTGTGGGTAAGATTTTCCCAGGGTCTGATCAAGAGACACACAAACAACACATTCTTATGCTTACCCCTCCCAAGAGGAGGATACCCATAAGTAAAAAATGTCATATGAACGCTTGCGGAAGTTTTGCATAAGACTCCTTGTGATGGGCTGGCTGGCTGGCTGGCAAGCCAACACAATGCATTTATTTGGGTAGCAGCAGCAGCGGCATAAAAAACAGATACTCTGACAATTGCTCATTATCCTTGGGATACCTAGGTAAGCAATAAGTTCTGTCATTGTTGTTGCTGGGCCGTTATAAATTGCATTGATTTCGTATTTTAATTATGTGCAGCACTATGTCATGATAAACAAGGCCTTCTTCCTCTTTTAAAGCAGACTGATGAAATTGCTTAATTTTTTTTGAAAAAAAAAAAACGACAGTTGGCCACGAATGGCGCGTTAAATTTTGGTACACCAGGTACTTGAGTCATCCAACAGCCATTTGCATAAATAAAAAAATTAACGCCTAAATTGGTATAAAATTACGATTTTGTAACCGTTTTTCTTTATCGATGGAGAAAAAATGCGTGTTGATTCTGGATAAATACTATCGCATATTTAAATCATTTCTACAAACTTTAAAGAACGATTTCGATCTTAGTCCCTTGTGGTATGATTGGAAAAGTCATCATAAATGCCCTCATTTCAAAAACTTCTCTATGAAGAGGTGTCACGATGTGTCTTTCCTTTTGAACTCAGTTCTAAATTGAGGATCCCTCATCATTGAGTTAAAACTTGAAACGGACAACACTAATTGATTGGGGAGAATTCTCCCCTTTGATCCTTAATGGATCTTCGTGGCGAAAGTGCATTTCCATCAACCTCGAAAATTCGCCGTATACCTGTTATAGTGAAAAGAACAGTAGGAGTTACGCCCATATTGAACCAGGCCCCACACTCTACCCTCAGGCAGAAGGTGTAAAGCAATCTGAATGTAATTAAGGTTCTTCTCATTGGAATTTTCTTTTCTCTTTCCGTTTGTAACACCTCGAAATATTCGTCTAAGACCCCATAAGTATATATATTCTTGATCGTCATGACATTTTAAGTCGATCTAGCCACGACATTTAACAACATTTAAGTCGTCCGTCTGGCTAACTTTCGAAGGAGTAAGGCTAGGCATTACAAATTTTGCACAAATACTGCTTATTAGTGTAGGTCGAATGGAATTGTGAACGGGCCATATCGGTCCATGTTTTGATATAGCTGTTATATAAACCGACCTTGGGTCTTGACTTCTTGAGCTTCTAGAGATTATAATCCAATCATTTCCAACAGCTATGCTAAGTATGGTACTAATGGGTTCATATCCTGATATAGCTGCCATATAAACCGATCTCCCGATTAGAATTCTTGAGCTTCTATACAGCGCAATTCTTTTTGGCTGAAACTTTGCACAGATCGTTTTTGTATCACTTCCAACAACTGTGCCAAGTATGGTCTGAATCTGTCCATAACCTCATATAGCCGCTATATAAACCGATCTCCCGATTAGTCTTCTTTGGCTCTTAGAGGGCGTAATTCTAATTAGCATGTGTCGTTTTTGTATGACTTCCAACAGTTCCCATATATATGTATTACGTTGCCCAAAAAGTAATTGCGGATTTTTCATATAGTCGCGTTGACAAATTTTTTCACAGCTTGTGACTCTGTAATTGCATTCTTTCTTCTGTCAGTTATCAGCTGTTACTTTTAGCTTGCTTTAGAAAAAAAGTGTAAAAAAAGTATATTTGATTAAAGTTCATTCTAAGTTTTATTAAAAATGCATTTACTTTTTATTAAAAAATCCGCAATTACTTTTTGGGCAACCCAATATATACTGAGCTCCCAATTAGATTTTCTAAGCCTCCAGAGGGCGCAAGTTTTACTCGACTTGCCTGAAATTTTTGTCAATAACTTAATATAGCTCATATATATTTGTAAAAGTCATTCCAAAAACTTGACAAATATGATCCATGGTGGAGGGTACATAAGATTTGGCCCGGCCTAACTTATCACGTTTTTACTTGTTTTCTTTACCTAGATATAGTCCTTTCTACTCAAAATCATGGAATGTATTGTGGACACCATGATAAAGTGTGTCAAGGGAAGGTTGGTGGAGACTGCCCTGCACGAGGTTGTCCATAAAATAGAAGAATCCTTCGATGCCAAGACGCACACACTGGCGTTATGCATTGACATCGAGGGGGCTTTTAACAATGTGCGGAGCGACACACTGATCCAATCCTTAGACCAGTACCGGGTGGACCCGGTCCTTAGAGACTGGATAATCCATATGCGAAGGAATAGGTGGATAAATTGTGTATCCCATGATATATATAAGGGAGAAAGTGGCACAGGGAACGCCACAGTGGGTAATTTTATCGCCACTTCTATGGGTGACCACCATAAATGACCTATTACGGATGCTGACTGAGGAGGGATTTGAACCCCTCTCCTACGATATTATAATACTTCTAAGGGGTAAGGATCGGAACGAGCTGTGCAGAAAGGCCGAAAGGATCTTGCATATGGCATATGACTGGGCTAGACCCAGAGGTACCAATGTCAACCCAGAGAAGACTGAAATATGCCTGTTTACGAGGAAGACGAAGGTGGGCGAATTTAACGCACCACGTTTCCTCAATAAGAGGGTTTCGATACCTGACAAGGTCAAATACTTAGGTGTGATCTTGGACAGGGAACTGAATTGGAAGTGTCACATTCAGGAGTGTACTGAGAAGGCTCACAGATGATGGGCGCTAAGTAGACGGGCCGTAGGCCTGAAATGGGGCCTGAATCCTAGGAAAGTTAACTTGTTCTACAGGAGCGTGATTAGACTAATACTTACTTATGCCTCAGTAATTTGGTGGACTGCTATGAAGAAAAAGTGCAACATAAGGACCATACAACAGGTTCAGAGAACATGTTGTCTTGGCATAGACGGAGCCGTGAGGACCACGCCCACAAGGGCACTGGCGTAGTCCTCCAAATATCCGACCCATTGACATACAGATTAAGTGTGATGCAGTCACTGCGGCTATGAGACTTAAGGCGATGGGAGAATGGATTGAGGATGGGAGCAGCTCATACCATCGCGGTATAATCGAGGGTACGATAGGAAATCTGGAAGGAAGGGAAGAGGTTTTCGATCGGATACTTGAGATGAACTTTGAGGTCGAGTGCGAGACACTGCTGCCATCGGCACAGTCTTGGATTGACGGAACCCTAGTATTGCCATCTGTAAGAAAGAGATAAACGCCTTCTCTGAGGGTGGTAAAATCAGCATCGTTTGACAATTTGGCGGCGAAGGCCAGAGGACTTGGTTAACCCGAAGCCTTTCGGGTCGACGCAGTCCTAGTTAAGGGAGTAGGCGACGAATGCGCATGCAACATTGTGCAACAGCGAAATGGTCAGTAGAACTGCGAAAATCCTATGGGGGCATCCAGATCGTGAGAAGACGAGGCTGTTACTGAAAGGAAGCAAGAAGGAGGTCAGCATAGCTATTGGTATCATAACGGGACACATATCACTACGAGCTCACTTATGTAAAATCGTTGCGGCAAGTGATAGCATGTGTAGGGCATGCGGGGAAATTGATGAGACGTTGGAGCATTTCCTTTGTCGTTGCCCGACTTTCGCATCCAACAGATATCGGCACTTAGGTGGAGATACAGTATCAGACATGAACCATCTTAGGGAGTGGTATTGAATGCAATTAAGGATTTTGTAAGTAGCACGGAATCCCTGACTTAAAATTTTCTTTTAGAGGTTACTTTATTTTTAGAGCCCACAACAAGCCGATTACTGACTTAGGTTCTTACAATTAAGAATATATACACTTTATGGGGTCTTAGACGAATATTTCGAGAAGTTACAAATGACGAAATTGGTATACCCCCATCCTATGGTATAAAAATATGCCGTGTGAGAACGGGTAGAGATAACTCTTTGAAATTTGGAATAGCTAGAGCTGTGTTATCGAAACCCTCTGCAAAATTCCAAAGCCCGAGGTCGGCCGGGTGCCACTTGGCAGGCCCCTAAATTTGCTCGCCTCGCTATTTCGAAAAATTGTACGGGCTGCAAAATCTTCATTAATGGTCTGATTTTCAAAATTTTTATTTACTGGATAGACTCAAAAATCCCTACAAAAAATCCGCTTGAGGTATACAATATCTTCACGGGTTTCGGGGATAAACGAGTTTTAATTTTTATTTGTTGAAATTTTGGCCAAGATTGGCTTCGTATTTTGCAATATGCCAATGCATTTGTGGCTCACTTGATTTGGATTTGTGAGGAAATTTTTTGTCCACATCTGATTATTCAGTTAAAAGTTATACAGTTTGGAAGTCAAAAAATGTGAAAAAGTTTATTTTGTGGTCAAAAAAATTATTTTAATTGATTATACTTTATTGAAAAAACTAACTTAAATACCTTAGTTTTTTCTTTTTTGCTTATGAAGAGGACATATTGCAAATGCTTTTTAAGTGAAATTTGAACAAGATATGTCGACTAAAACGGGTAGCTTTAAAATGGACAATTTTTTATTAAAAAATTAGAAAAACTCCTCGAGTTAAAAAATCCCAAAGGCCTGATCCCTCAATTGGCCACATGTTTTTTTTTACTCCATATATTCCCTAAACCTTGCAAAAAATTTTTGCATCTAACAATTTTTGTAGCCTCTGCTGCAATATTACAAAAAAAATGCCGATTTTTGTAAAAAAAATTCGGGCAGAATTTATTTATGATTTTTTAAGAACACATTTATCTGCAAAACTCAAAAAGAATTACTAAGATATCTCTATTCGTTTATTTTTCTTAGAGTTATATCTAGCCGTTCTCACACGGTTTTCTCTCCTTTTGAATTCGAAATCGTTAAGGAATGCAAGATCTTCTTTGAACAATGCTGAAGGTTGCCTGGCTCTGCTCCATCCCAAGCCATCAGGTGCTACCGGCAAACGAGATAGCCCGTAATAGACCGCTGTTGAGGGCAAAAGTGCACTAAAAGAATCCAATTTTTTGCAAACTCCCCTAAATTGACATCTAAATTAAAAATTTTCATATGCGTGTTCTACGCAATATTGTCTTTAACTTGAGTACCATTTTGTCTTTATTCGGCTTCATTTCACTTAATTGGGGAAGGCACGTTTGGCGGCTCCCGGGCCCGACCCCAAAAAACGAACTTCATATTCATGTTCCTGGGATCATTTTAGGGGGTAGGCAAAAAATTAGATTTTTTTTAGAAAATTTCCCGAAAACTGCACTTTAGCCGTCTTCCACTATCCGTGGTAAGTATGATCCTAATCAGCCTATAATCTGATTTAGCTCCCATATTAACCGATATCTTTTTTTTAACATCTTGAGGCTCTAGAGCCGCAATAGTAATCCAAGTTGGGTGAAATTTTGCACGTTTTCTTCGGGTATGAGTTCCGACTACCTTGTCATGCACAAAAGAAATCGGTCTTTAACCTGATATAGCTACCTTAAAAACCGATCTCCTGATTTCACATATTGAGTACCTGGAAGCCGCAATTGTTATCCGATTTGATTAAAATTTTGCATGTAGAGTTCTGTTATGACTTCCAACACTCGTAGTGAGTATGGTTCAAATTGGCCCGACATGCCTTCTACGGCCCCTAGAAGCTTACATATTTGCCTGGTGTTTTCAAATTCGCTCCGACCGAACCAAACATGTTTTTAGATGTTTTGTTTTAAGACAATCCTCTTCATTTTCATGAAAGGATATTCAACACATAGCTTTGTAGCTTAAATTTTAAGAAATATGTGACAAATTTGCATTAATATTTCAAACAATAACATTTTGTCCACTTTCCCTTCAAAGAAGGTTTAACAGACATATTCTGAAACTAATGGCAAATTATCTTGCACGTTATGGCATTCTTGCAATGTTGATCTTCCTGCATGAAGACGCAGTTGCATTGCAACCTATTCTGTGAAAATTGAGTTGTGTCAATGATCCCAATCATAAGAGTTGTACGAGTTTTACTTGAATGCGGGACATGTGCAACGGCGCAATGTTATCAAAATTCTTATCATGAACTATTAACCACACGGTGATCCGCTTCTGAATGACCCGCATAACCCTTTTTGGACTGCAAATTGATTTGTTAAGCAAAACACTGTCAACGCCAATACAAATTTGGTCTAATTGCAGCATATCATGCTGCAACGTTCGCTTTACCATTGCATCATGGGTAATGGTGATAAATGAATCGAGTGATATTATGTGTGTCACAAGAGCAAAGATGGTATAGGGACGAATAACTATGTAGTTGCTATTGCTAACCCGTCCCGCTGAGTTCCCATACAATTTATGACACCAGTTTATTTGTCCAGATAGCATGCCCACATTGTGCAGGTATTGGATGAGAGGACAAACAGACACTCTCAGATGTGAGTGCTGAGTGGCTGGTGGTTTGTCTAATTTGTGTGTTTAGTGTTGACAAAACAAAAACTGCCCCATACCGAGTGGCCATGGCATAGAGAGACAAAGGACATGAAGGAGAGTAAGTGTGCCGCCCATATATAAGGTATGTTGCGCAAATGTCCTGCAAAGCGGCAATAGAAGAGAAGGATATTTCTTTCATGGCCACTTGGCAGAAGGCGTTGACAAACCCAAGAGTGATATAAGATATATGGGGCAACAACGGCAAGTGCAACAATCACTTGCTGGAATGCGGCGATCTTCGACCAGAAGCGGGGCGTCTTTGGTGATGGTCGTCGAGGATCCGAATATGCCAGTGTGCATACACTCTTTTGTGAATGTGGACAAAAGCGGCGATCACATGTGTTTGCAGTATTTTTGGGTTCACACCCATTTGATGGGTTGCCTCGATAATGGTAGGTTATTTATCAGTGCGCGCATCGCATGTAAATTCTTCATGCTGGACACGTAGGCAGACATCAAGAAATCTTTGTCTTCGCCAGCACCAAAGCCCAAACAAAGAACACACATCTATCCCCGAGAGGAGAGCGACTGACTGTCCGAACGTCAAATGAAGCAACAGACAACAACGTACCGTTGTTGTTCATCTAGATTTTACGTAAAGATGTCACATGAATAATTGTCATGTACGGCTTAATTTTTGAATGAAACCAAACCAAACGAAACAGCAACAACAACAACAACGGCCAAGACCTCGAGGGCTTCAGCATCAGCAGTTGAGCAGGCGGACAGTCAGGCAAGCAGGCCATCGGTCGGAGGGACGGACATCAACATGTGCAACATGTCTCATTGTTTGTTTTAATAACTCATGAGTGCGTTACACAATCGATCTTCGGCTGCAGGAGAGGAAGAGTTGGCCCCGATTCCCTTGAGATAGCTATGCTGTCTCGACACAATGGTCAGCACGATCAGTGCGACCATTACTCCTACAAGCATCTAGCATTAGCTCTAAGCGTTTACAAATCTTTTGTCCGCCACAAGCCAGCACACATAGTAGGTCTTTGGCAGTTTCCAAGGAAATTACGTGTGAATATGATGATTTTTTGCGCCCTCTGCATAACCAAAAAAGAACTGACTAAAAAAGAAGAGAAACGGACAGACGATGGGTGCGTTCATTCATCTCAGATTGATTCCTTTTCCTTTGGTTGAAGTTTAGAAAGAGAGAGAAGGAGAAAAAACCCCATTATTTGTATTTAAAATATACATACACCGAAAAAAGAATGAATTAAGATTCGACTAAAAAAAATTTAAATGAATTAAAAAGGTGTATCTTAATGATACCCCACAAAAAAAGTTGACCAAAAATTTAAGATTTTTCCTTATTCAAAGGATTTAAGCAATGAAAACGAGCCAAAGAATTAGAGCTGGCAAAATATCGATGGCACTATTCGATATTTTATCTAACCTATCGATATTTTATTTTTTGTTAGAATATCGATTCTATCGGTAAAGTTAATTCTATCGGTAAAGTTAAAGCTAGCTGCTAGAAATTTTGCACAGATACTTAGTACTGATGTAGGTCATTGGGGATTACAAATGGGCCATATCGGTGCAGAATTAGATATAGCTTCCATATAAACCTATCTCCCGATTTGACTTCTAGAGCCTCTGGAAGCCGCAAATTTTATCCGGTTTGGATGAAATTTTGTGTGTAGTGTTCTTTTTTGACTTCCAATAATTGTGCCAAGTACGGTCGGAATCGGTCAATAACCTGATATAGCTCCCATATAAACCGATCTCCCGATTTGACTACTTGAGCCCTTACAAGCCGTAATTTTCATCCGATTTGGTTTAAATTTTGCATGTGTTCTGTTCTGTTCTATTACGACTTCCAACAACTGTGCCAATTACGTTCTTAATCGGTCTTTATAGCTCCCATGTAAATCGGTCTCTCGATCATTTTTGTTCGGTTTCAGACTTTAATTTTTGCTGTAAATTTATTTTGTATACATTTTTAGCAGAATTTATGGTGGATGGTACCCAAAATTCGCCCCGGCCGAACTTAGCACGCTTTTACTTGTTACTTCTTTCTTTTCGCTTGGCATGTAGGTGATGGAAAATTAACGATAGTATCGATACTATCGATTTTTATTAATAGAAATATCGAAAATATCGATTATCGATAGTTTGCCATCTCTACAAAGAATCAGAATTGACTGAAGTTTATTCTTAACCTTCAACTATATTTTGACCTTAATTAAAAGATTTTTGTCAATAGTAACAAGACGCATAGCTAAGGATCTATTAAACAACAATTCAAAATAAAACAAGTAAAAGCGTGCTAAGTTCGGCCGGGTCGAATCTTATATACCCTCCACCATGGATCGCATCTGTCTAGTTATTTTCCCGGTATCTCTTTTTAGGCAAACATATGATAAAAGAAAAAAATTGCTATGATATTGAAGCTATATCAAATTATGATCCGATGGTCCGCATAGCAGAAATCGTTTTGTAAAATTTCAGCCAAATCGGATAATAATTCCGACCTCTAGAGACTCAAGAAGTCAAGATTCCAGATCGGTTTATATGACAGCTATATCAGGTTATGAACCAAATAAAACCATATTTGGCACAACTGTTGGAAGTCATAACAAAACACTTCTTGCAAAATTTCAGTCAAATCGGATAAGAATTGCGCCCTCTAGAGGCTCAAGAAGTCAAGATCACAGATCGGTTTATATGGCTGCTATACCAGGTTATGAACCAAATAAAACCATATTTGGCACAACTGTTGGAAGTCATAACAAAAAACTTCTTGCAAAATTTCAGTCAAATCGGAGAAGAATTGCGCTCTCTAGTGGCTCAAGAAATCAAGATTCAAGATCGGTTTACATGGCAGCTATATCAGGTTATGGACCGATTTGAACCGCACTTAGCACCACTTTTGGAAATAATAACAAAACACCTTATGCGAAATTTCAGCCAATTCGGGTGAGAATTACGCCCTCTAGTGACTCAAGAAGTCAACATCCAAGATCGGTTTATATGGCAGCTATATCAAAACATGGACCGATATGACCCATTTACAATCTCAACCGACCTACACTAATAAGAAGTATTTGTGCAAATTCAAGCAGCTAACTTTACTCTTTCGAAAGATAGCGTGCTTTTGACAGACAGATGGACGGACGGACGGACAGACTGACAGACCGACGGACATGGCTAGTTCGACTTAAAATGTCACGACGATCAAGAATATATATACTTTATGGGGTCTTACGCATATTTCGAGGTGTTACAAACATAATGACGAAAGTAGTATACCCCCATCCTATGGTGGAGGGTATAAAAAAGCCTTCATATGAAGGAAAATATATTTCACCAAAGGGAATGTTTCCTTAAAAAAATTAGAAAATCCATTTTCTTAACATTAAGTTTGCCTATCTTTGGGACGGATCCCTAAGTTTAGGAAACAACCAAAAGGAAGAGAGTAAAGTTTGATTGATATGTATACGAACAGACTCAGAATCACTTTCTTATTCGATTTATCTATTGTATGTCCGTCTGCCTGTCCGTCTTTCATGTTAATTTGTGCACAAAGAAAAGATTGAAATTTTAGCACCAAAATTTAGCACCAAGAATTCTATTGAGACCCTTGACAATACTGGTGAATTTGATAGAAATCGGTTAAGATTTAGATATAGCTCCCATCACTTTAGTTGCCCTCCAAATTGAAGTCCAGCTTGATGGCCATGGGAATTATGTCAAGCGAAAAGATTTGTTTATTGAAAAGTTAGTGAAAAGAATTTGCCTCATCAACAGATTTTTGGTCATAGATATAGCAGCCATTGCTAAAGTTGCGTTTTGAAAGGTGGCTAAACGTTCTAATTCACTACTATCGCTTTGCTCAAACCCACAAGACTACTACTTCCATCTATATGTAGCGCCTAATTTTACTTCCAGAGACTTTGTCACGAAATTTCTAACAGATTTTCCCAAAATTGTACACAACGTTTTCTTTTATGACTTTTGCTATATGCACCGATTTTGTCGGAATCGGTTCATATACATACATGGTAGCTGACACAAAGTGTTACCAAGTTCACTCTGGTATATCTGTCGAACTAGAGGTGGCAGTTACATCATATATGTTTTATAGACAACTCATTATATTGTTACCAATCCATCAAAAACATTTATATTTGGTTGAAATCACCTATTGTTGGTGAACTCAAACACCTCAAAGTGAACAATATTTTTGTGTATCGCTCCATAAATGGTTACAATTATAACGGGAACGTTAGCAAGAGCAATTGTGGTGGTCCAAAAAAAAAACTGCAACTACTGCAGTGAATTTTACGAAATCAGAACCGTAGTGGTATTCAAATGGCTAAGTGAAAATATCTTGAAAACGAGCTCAAGATAAGGCCTTAAAATTTTCAAGGAACACACTATCTTAAACCAAAGCCAAAAAAGTGGTACTCGAAAGAGCAAAAGAGTCGCTTGCTCAAATGTGGTAAATTTCCGAACATCGAATTCTTTAACGGGAAATTTTTTTTAAATTTTCCCAATATGGTCATGTTTACTCAACCGAACGCTCATATGAAAGTTTGAGCCCACAAACGGCCACCCAAATTAATTTTTCATCTCAAATAATAGTATGGGCAGCTGTGACCACTGTTGGTGGCTCTCCAAATGTTTGTAGTAAGTACGGTATCACTATTCCTGAAAGATTAGATTGGAAATCCTTTACGAATGGTTGCAAACTAGGGACCAAGGGGGCTTTGTTTTGTACTCCGAAGAACTAGGGTTGGTCAAGAAGATAACCCGACAACTGTATATCAGGCGGTGATCCTTTCAACTAAAGAAGTGGTGTAGTAGCTAAGATATTATGTCATAACGACCATTGGCGTAAATATCTTCTCAGACAGCCAGGCAGCTATTAAATCTCGAAATAACATATTTCTATATTCAAAAATGTCCTGAACTGAAGCAGATCTTTCCTCGAAATGGATAAACAGTTCAAAATTCACCTGCTCTGGGTGCCGGTAGCTAAGAATGAGATATCTTATACATTCCAGGGGAACTGGAATCTGTTGGTATGCTTCTAGCGACATACGGAGGCTACCGTAGCGCAGAGGTAAGCATGTCCGCCTATGACGCTGAACGCCTGGGTTCGAATCCTGGCGAGACCATCAGAAAAAATTTTCAGCGGTGGTTTTACCCTCCTAATGCTGGCAACATTTGTGAGGCACTGTGCCATGTAAAACTTCTCCCCAAAGAGGTGTCGCACTATGGCACTCCGTTCGGACTCGGCTATAAAAAGGAGGTCCCTTATCATTGAGCTTAAAACTTGAATCGGACTGCACTCATTGATATGTGAGAAGTTTGACCCTGTTCCTAAATGGAATGTTCATGAGCAAAATTTGCAATTACATGTTTTGAAAAAATCATTCAATTCATCAATTTGAATTGGTTATTCCCTTTCAATTTCGTTTGGTGTACACCAAATGTATGAATAAACTAAATTGGCTATAAACACTTCAACGGCACAATAAATTTAATAAAAATGCTGTAGTAGTTTAACGGCAAGGTACGATATATAAATCCAGTATGACGAATATCTATTTCATTGTTCTGTAGCAATTGCAGTGAGCCTTGGTATGAAAGTGTTTTTTTCAACTCGATATCAAGCCAGACTTTATTTTCTAAGGAGTTAAATCAACGAAATGTGGATGCTGCCAATAATGTGGGCAATAGCAACAATTGAAGGTCTTATTTGCTTAATGCAACCATCCATTTGTATTGTTTGGCCAGTTCTTGTTTTCTGGAATCATACAACATTTGTAAGTTTCGTTTTTGGGAACACAGAAGCGTTTTCATCTTGTTGCCCAGAATATCATGCCAAATACTGGTAGTACTAGCAAAGCAGGCAGCAAGAATCTACATACACAAATGTGAGCATAAAATCTATCCAACCCACCGGCTACTGGACGACGACGACGAAGACGAAGACGAGAACGTCGCTCGACCATTGTGAAGTGCTTTACAACATAGATTGTAGAGCAAGAGAAAATTTGGCTACCGTTCAATGGTGCCTGACAATAATAAAAGCAATAAACAGCCGTGAGAAAAAGATCTTTATCGTGGAGGATAGCTCTGAATCATTGAGGATGACCTTAGGCCAAGCTGAAAAGGACAATATCGCGAAGGTAAGTCAACAATACAAATAAATGGCAATGTTCAAGCATTTCGATGCTACATATGAAGGAATCAGTTCACCCTTTAGCCCTTTGAGTTACACTACTGTATTGTGTGACAATAAGAGCAGACTTGTTTCGAATCCTTTTTCCCACGATTACCTTTCTTCAGGCATTTGACAAACTTCCTGCGCCAACTATGAGGCAGTTTTCAACGATCACTCCAACAACTAGAATGTGTGAAGCGATTTTCCCGGCCAATTGCCCAAAACGATTAACGGTACTATTTAGATCAATTGTTTTAAGCGTTTGTACGTACATTCCGTCAAATCCATTTTTGATACACAGGTACACAAGACCAATCTCTCCACGCACTCCACCAACTCAAATGGACTAACAACCCTCAAATGAAAGAAATTGAATTTGCAAAAATACCGAGCAGATTTAACGCTAAACAATGGCACATCATGATAAATTCCATTATACCCGTACCCAACTGAAATTGAAAAGAAACTGCGATGACGAGCAAAAAAATCTCCAGAAGAACCAGAAGAAGAATGCCACTCTAGTCGAGCCAAAAAGGAATCTAATGCAATGGAATAATATTCGCTGTTTGGCCTATAAGAAACACACCTGCCCAATGTTCCCATGATTGTATTTTGGGATAAGAACTGTCATCAAATCATCAATGAATGGCTGCATGCATGCATGCATTGAGGAAAATTGAAGCAGCACTAACTACGTGCAATAAAAGAAATTGCACACATGCATCTCTCTTCTCATGTATCGCCTAGCTCAATTCGACCAGCCTTGTCCCCGGTTATGGTTTGTAATTGTTCGAAGGTTATTGTCCTGTAATCCTAATCTCTGAGTACTTGCTACCTTCTATGCTCAATGGACAAGAAAGTTTTCTCATGAAATTCAATCCTTATGCCTGGTCTTTGTATAGAGAACAAGTGTGGCGATCAATGTATCCCGAAGCAGGTCCTTGTAACATATAAGAACATGTTGAGTATGTCTTAAATGCAGGCATTGTAGAGTGTTTGAATGATGAGATGTCCATGTAGGCTCCACTTGGTATTTTTAATTTTTTTTATGGAGGAATATTTTCCGGGCAAGCTGTATTTGTCGAGTTTGTACTAGAAAAATGAATTAGATCTGCAGAATAAAAATTACATATTACTTATTAGTCGACAAGTATATTAGTTTGGCATATACACAGGGTAGCTGTTACGAAGTGATACCAATTTAAACCACCACATTTTTATAATTCATTCAAATGACAAAAATGTGCGGCAGTAACTCAAATTTTAGAATCCATTCAGTTTTGCTTGATAAAAGCACCTATTATCTTGACTATTGTTCTGTGTTGGGCAAAAATCAAGTTGTAATCTGAACAATTATAATTTGCGGGTATTTTGGTCCATTCTCGTAAAATGGTTTTCTTGAGCACATTCAAACTACCATATTTTTATATCGTACACAACTACTGCAGTTCAGGATATTATAACTTAGTGCATTTGATTGGAACATTTAGAACAAAATAAATGTAGACCCATTGACACAAGCGGTGGTATTTTAGTGATTTGCGGTATACTCATAAAGTGTGGTAATGGTATCCATCTCCACCGCAATGGATGCGGTGTTACGTTCAGCACACTGATATGTGTGACAATCGTATAAATACTCGTACATTAATTGTCATGCTTCAGGCGTCTTTGACCAAGGGCAAAAAATGGGGTTTTATAGTTGTTTTTTGTAAACACTTATCATACCACCGCACATACAAAAGACGCCTGTGCATTGCGACGGTAGTTTAATCTCAGGTGTAACTCGCTTACTTCAAAGCGGTACATCCATACACACATTAATACAAGGCAGTTGTATTTTGGCGGTGCACAAATGCGCGCAAACGCGATACACCGCTGCAGATCTCTGATACATATTGACTCACATTCCATTTCGATTTATCTGACTGTCTGTCTATTTGTCTGTCCATGATAATTTGCATACAAAGTACGGGAGACAGTTTAAATTCGATCTTCTTTCTATACGCACCACCTTAGAATGGGGGTATACTAAACTAATCATTCCGTTTGTAGCATCTCAAAATATTCGTCTAAGACGCCATAAAGTGTATATATTTTCGATCGTCTCGACGTTCTGAGTTGATCTAGCCATGTCTGTCCGTCCGTCTGTCGAAATGACGATAGTGGTCGAACGCGTAAAGCTAGAAAATTTTGCACAGATATTTAATATTTATGTAGGTCATTGCGGATTGCAAATGGGCCAAATCGGTTCAGATTTAGATATACCTCCCATATAAACCGATCTCCCGATTTAACTTCTTGAGCCCCTGGAAACAAAATGTTTGTCCGATTTAGGTGAAATTTTGCTTGTGGTGTTCTCTTATGACTTCCAAAAACTATGCCAAGTACGGTCTAAATCAGTTTATAACCTAAGATAGCTCCCATATAAACCGAACACCCGATTTGACTTCTTGAGTCCTTACATGGCACAATTTTTGTTCAATTTGGCTGAAATTTTGCATACGGAGTACTGTTACGACTTCCAACAACTGTGCCAAATCAGTCTTTAACCTGATATAGCTGCCATAAAAGCCGATCTCCGTTTGTAACACATCGAAATATTAATTTCTGACCCTATAAGTTCGTATTCCTGGTCGTAGTTAAAATCCAAGACAATCTAGCAACGTTCGTCCGTCTATCTGTTGAAATCACGCTACAGCCTTTCAAAATAGAGATTTCGAGCTGAAACTTTACACAAATACTTTTTTTTGTCCATAGGTAGGTTTATTTCAAAGATATGCGATATCGGACTATATCCTGATATAGCACCCATATTGAGCGATCTCCGGATTTAGAGTCAAAGCCACATTTATGAACAGATTTTGAAATTTGGCACAGCGATTTGTATTAGGCCCTTCGACATTGGTAGCAAATATATTCTAGATCGGACAATATTTGGATATAGCTGTCAAATACACCGATTTGTCGATTTGAGGTCTTATCCCCATACAATCCACATTTATGACCCGATTTCCCTGAAATACAATTGTGTGAAGATCATCGACATTCATGCCTAATATTGTTCAAATCGGTCTTTATCTAAATATAGCCCCAATATAGGCCGATATCCCTATTAGAGGCTTTAAGATCATAAAAATTTAATTTTTAACCGATTTTGTTGAAATTTGGCACAGTGAGTGGTGTTAAGACCCGCAGTATGCTCGTCAGTTATGGTCTATGTGAGATTATATCTTAATATAACCCCCATATAGACCGATTTCAGGTCGTAGGCCCACAAAAGTTGTATTTATTACCCGATTTCGTTGAAATTTGGCATATTGAGTTGCACAAAGATCCCCAATATTCGTGCCAACTATGGTCTAGATCGGACTTTATCTTAATATAGACTGACACCCAGTTTTAAGTCCTTCAGGCTGGTACTATGTTTGTTATTCACCGTTGAAAACCCATGGTTTTTTCGATTACTTTTTTGAAACTTTACACAAATATCAATGATCAAATATCAAAGAAGAAATCGGTGAAACATATCGCGAAAAGCGAACGTAGTACCAGCCTTTAGGCCCATATAAATGGCATTTGTTGCCCGATTTCGCCGGAATTTGACAAAGTGATCTGTGCTTTGCTCTTTGACGTCCGTGCCGAATACGATTTAGATCGGAATACTTGGGCTATACCCCTTATTTAGACCGATTTCCTGGTTGAAAGTCTTTTCCCCATAACTGGTCAATTTTTACTCGATTTTGCTGAAATTCGGTACAGTAAGCTATGTTAGATCCCTACACATCCTCTCTGAATATCGCGCAGATAGGATCATATTTGGATGTAGGTGCCATATATATCGATCTCCCGATTTACTGTTTGAAATCCAACACCCATCTATTTCAGTGTTTGAAATAGATGGGTCTAATATGGGTTTCAAGTTTGGCAACGCAACCAGTATCATTACAAAGATTTGTGGTGCCATACACAAAGGTGTGTGAGTTCGCCAACAATAGTCGGTTGCAATTTTCCAGCCAATCCAATTTAAATTTTTAGTGATTGTCCTCTTCACATCACCATCATCCATTTAAATCCAAAAATGTTTGGCTTTCATTTAGGGGTCAAAAGGATTAGTTTTGATATTTAAGTATGACATGAAAGCGACCCTTTAGCTCTTAACAGTTAGGTGGTGGTGACCGTGTGATGATTGCACTGCGAGAACTTTTCGTATAGCTAGAAAACTATTTAAGGTACTCATTAATTCAATAAGTAACGGGTTAACAACAACGGTTGCGTTCGTTGTACTCGTGTGCTACAGTTCTCATCGTGGGACTATCCCAGACAGTGCAATTGAAGTGACTTTCATTGAGAAGGCGACGTTTCAAGTCATTCGTAGCTTCCCTGGTGGAGCTGGTGCTAGTGCTGGTGTTGGCCATGTTAACAAACATGGGTACGTACAAACAAACTATAAATAATTTGCAAAGTAAACGCTATTTTCACCTTAACCGAAAACCTAATAACTGTTGTGAACGGACATGCAGAGTGTGGCCAGGGAGGCGAGGGCCACAACAATCCATAGTCAGCTCCCAAGAGTCAGCCAGCAACAGTAGCCAAGGCACTATTTGTCTACTACACAAGTCTTACTGTCCCCACCATATGGTAGACTAAAGGAAGGACGGACAGACGGAGGGCCTGCAACTGAAATCTTAACTCCAGGGGCCAAACAAGGCCGGGAAGCGAAAAGAAGAGCTTTGCTGGCGGCGGCATCGGCCGCTGCAGAAGCTGAAGCATGGAGGATCATCATCAGTCGATTTGGAAAAGTGCACGGCTAGTTGCGGTGTCCAAACATAACAATTGTGAGAATGTTCTCATGGAAACACGATTACACTTAAGAGCAATATTTAGTGCAAGCACCTCGCGGTCTCGTGTCTCTGTCCGTCTAAGTGAACCCCGAACTAAGTGAACTGCTCTGCAATGCATGCTGAATGCAAGCCAGTCCCACTGGATGGATGGATGTATGGATTGCTGCATGGCTACATTGCTGCATTGCTAATGTTGCAGCAGTGGTGTGGTGGCATGTCGTGTCCAGAAAGCGAACTCGAACGCTTCAGCATTAGCAGCAGCATGGAAAAGTTCAAAGCATTAGAAAATCAAAATAGTTCGCTTGTCGTTCGTTTGTTTTGTGTTCATCTCAGCCAAATGGATCTGGCAAAATAAATGCAGAGACAGCCAGCCAGTACTATGTGTGTCTGTATGTAGGCCCCAATGCAGCCCTAGTGAAAATGAGGTGCAGTCTTATGATGTTACGTGGTAACGGACGGGCAACGGACACGGCAACATCATTATCATTGCGATGAAGAAAAACCAGCAAATATTCGTCTTACATAGCGGCGGCGCTGATAAAATCATTCGGTTGCGTTGGCTATTTGGTGGATCGGTGTAGGCGCCCTTTTGCATAAAAAAAAATATACGCTCAACAAATCAAAGGGGAGGTGAGGCGCATGCGCATAGACTTGTTGTCCCTAGACTCTCACGCTAGTCCACTCGCACGCGTGTATACACATACATGTGAGTGTGCAAGTGTATGTGAATTTGTAATGTATTGTTGCGGTTTTCTGACGACAGACTAATCGTAATAAATGAATTCATTCATTCACGTTCTTTCATTCATCACCAAGTCAACAGTCTACCAGCGAGACTGCAGCGCTCAGGCTTTTCTTATGGTTGCCTCAGCCAGCGGGATCAGCTAGCGGTTAGTTTATGACTATTGGGCCGTTGCAGGGCATACAAATGGCCCACGCTCATCATTGTCGAGGTGAGTTACAAAGCTTCAACTCACCTCTCTTGGAAAAGGTCTTCTTCCACTTCTTCGGAAGCATAACATTATAGCAAATGTTACTGTAACTATGACAATAACAACAACAACAACAGAGGAAGGAGAGCAAAACAACAAAAAATCCAATTCGTTTTTACTGCCACTGACTGTCACCTCCTCACTGATGGCAGAGCGAGCGAACGACCGACCGACCCACCAAGAGCTGCCGTCAGTGAGTGGCTATGGCAGCAGTGGATCCATTGCAAATGCTACGTGTAGTACATGCAGTGAGCCAATTAATTAGCCAAGATTCTCACGACCTCAAATTAAAGAAACCCCATAAAAAGTCGACACAACACAAAAGCTAACAACTTAAGCGCTATAGAAAAAGTTGGAAAATAAGATGAGGATGGCGACGACTACGACTAGGCAGAAACTCTTTAAAGCTGCAAATGCAAGCCAGGTGACCACATTACCGCTAAGACACATATTCTCCGCTTCATGCCCCCCAAGGTTTCATTCTTCACATATGCCTGCCAGCCTCCCCCAAGCCGCCAGTAGGTGCACGAGAGCCGGTAGCTCATACCTGGCTTATTGGTTTTACGAATACTTAAACCAAAGTTGCTGTTGCTCCCGCCAGCCACTGAGAGATCTGATTTAAGGTGAAATTACGAATAATGAGTATTGCCATACAAGACGCTAATAGTAACATCAGCAAAGCAAATAAAACCACCAAGCATGGCATCCAGGCAACAAACTAACAATCCAGTCCATATGCTCCTTCACCTACACAGGTACGTACTACATATGTGTCGTCAACAAACATTTCATTGAAATGCCTAATTGACTAGAATGCTTGGGCTCCAAAATTTGGTTAGAGCCCAAAATCCGATTGACTCGTATTTATACGAGGGCGGCACAGCCACACCCTACATTACTACATCAAATAGTGCAGCAAAAATTAAGTTGGAGGAGAAAAATGTATACAGAAAATCTTGGTCGAAAATGTTGAAGGCACTTTGGCAACATCCAACAAAGGAGAGACATCCCTCAAATCAATGAGTATTGCCTGAATCAATGATAGGGAACCTCCAGCAGTAATGAGGGGATAACCATTACAAAAACATTTCAGGTGGTCTCTTTGAGAGGACATGCTAAGCTTTGTCTCATGGTCCCATATCTCATAGATATCACATGGATGTGATACCTTCAAATCTGACATCAAAGCGGCATAACGGCTACCGAAGAGCAAATGCAACCATGTGGTCCTAGCATGAATATAACCTTGACCCATATCTGCTGTGATTGTCGTCTCACTAATACTAGTAAAGTTTCTGACCAGATGTCAGCCTTTTGCATTGTGAGAAGTTTCACCTGAAGTTTTTAAACTATACCACCTTTCTA
Organism: Stomoxys calcitrans; assembly: GCF_963082655.1. Classification (NCBI taxonomy): domain Eukaryota; kingdom Metazoa; phylum Arthropoda; class Insecta; order Diptera; family Muscidae; genus Stomoxys; species Stomoxys calcitrans. The sequence goes on along the minus strand of NC_081555.1, from coordinate 46,054,480 downwards.
AGGAGTACAGAATTCTCTGTCCTATTTAGAGAAGTTTGGACCTAGGGTATATACATTTCGAATGTAGTATACAATCCTAGAAAATGCATTTATACTTTTTCTTACAACTATGAAACAGTTTTAAAGCGATGAAGATGGCGAAAGCAGAGTTAGTCATTTTATAACAGTTTTCCGGAAACTGTTATACTGTCATTTTTTTAAATGCAAGTAAACACTTCAATTGTGAACTCCAAAATGTAAAAAAGTGGAAATTCTTCTTTCTCTCTCATTACCATTTTATAACAGTTTTCCCAAAACTGTGTCGTCAACAAACATTTCATTGAAATGCCTAATTGACTAGAATGCTTGGGCTCCAAAATTTGGTTAGAGCCCAAAATCCGATTGACTCGTATTTATACGAGGGCGGCACAGCCACACCCTACATCACTACATCAAATAGTGCAGCAAAAATTATGTTGGAGGAGAAAAATGTGTACAGAAAATCTTGGTCGAAAATGTTGAAGGCACTTTGGCAACATCCATTAAGGAATAAAGGAGAGACATCCCTAAAATCAATGAGTATTGCCTGAATCAATGATAGGGAACCTCCAGCAGTAGTGAGGGGATAACCATTACAAAAACATTTCAGGTGGTCTCTTTGAGAGGACATGCTAAGCTTTGTCTCATGGTCCCATATCTCATAGATATCACATGGATGTGATACCTTCAAATCTGACATCAAAGCGGCATAACGGCTACCGAAGAGCAAATGCAACCATGTGGTCCTAGCATGAATATAACCTTGACCCATATCTGCTGTGATTGTCGTCTCACTAATACTAGTAAAGTTTCTGACCAGATGTCAGCCTTTTGCATTGTGAGAAGTTTCACCTGAAGTTTTTAAACTATACCACCTTTCTAAGGAGTACAGAATTCTCTGTCCTATTTAGAGAAGTTTGGACCTAGGGTATATACATTTCGAATGTAGTATACAATCCTAGAAAATGCATTTATACTTTTTCTTACAACTATGAAACAGTTTTAAAGCGATGAAGATGGCGAAAGCAGAGTTAGTCATTTTATAACAGTTTTCCGGAAACTGTTATACTGTCATTTTTTTAAATGCAAGTAAACACTTCAATTGTGAACTCCAAAATGTAAAAAAGTGGAAATTCTTCTTTCTCTCTCATTATCATTTTATAACAGTTTTCCCAAAACTGTTATACTGCCACGTTTTTAAATACAAGTAAACATTTCAGTTGCGAACTCCATAAATTCAAAATTAATAATTTGAACAATTTTACTTCCTCTCAGTATCATTTCATAACAATTATCCTGAAACTGTTATACTGTAATTTTTTAAATACAAATAAACATTACACTTGTGAACTACAAAAATTACACATTAAATAGTAATATAGTATGCGGACACAACATTGTTCAATATTTTTTTTTTTTTTTTTTTTGAGAGTGATGAATTTGACTAAATAATTGTGCCAAAAATGTATACAATGTTGTATTACTATATAAGTACAGTTTTAAATTTTTAATATTCCCCAAAAAATTTTTAATTTTGAATTGTGTTTAAAAATATAATATATTTTCTAATGTATTGCTGTATAACAGTTGACAAAATAATTTATCTTATATAAAAAAATACGCAAGCTGACTTCTTCTCATAAATCTGGACGGTCTGCAATGAGAATTTTGAATTTATATTCAGTAAAAAACACAAAAATACAGTTGTTTATGACAGTATAACAGTTTCCGGATAATTGCGTTGACTTTTATACAATGGCCGTAGCTCATGACACTAGTCAAGTGTAAGATTATATTAGTTTACAACTCAAATTTTAACATGCAATTAATAAAGGGTAACAAAATATATTAATGTATGACAGTATGACAGTTTAAACAGCAATATACTCAAAGAAGTTGTAAAATTATATAGATTAACACAGTTTGAAAAGAATGTGCGGGTATTAATCCGTCCTACTACGAACATGCACCTAATCGCCTTGTTTTGCGCTCTAAAAACTAAAAGTAACCTCGAAGAAGAAAATTTTAAGTTTTTTTTTTTTTTTTTTTTTTTTATTTTAACTATCATTATCACAGGTACATTTGTAATTATTGTAAACTTATTTTGAGATTTTACTTACAAGTATTACAGCAAACTTAAGCATTTTATAGTGATTTATCATCAAATTTTTATGGATTTATAAATGAGATGCAAGGTTAAGGCAAAAAGATAGAAAAAGACCTTATTTTATATACCGAAATTTAATAGAAACCCCAATTACAACAACTTCAAAACAGAAGTTGCGAAATTCTGGTTATCTGATTAAATTTCTAATTTCTTCATAGGGAGAAAATCTACAAGACATTTCAAACCTTTGAGTAAGTTCTGCCAAGTAAGAGCTTACTGTAGGTTGCTTAGAGGTCTCGTGCAAAGTACGAGTTGAGAATCTTCTGTGTAGTTTTAGAATAGTTTTCAAGTTTTTATTTTGTATTATCTGCAATTTTTTTAGATTCGATGCTGCACTCCGTTTGAACCATATTTGGCATCCATATGCCATTATTGGGCGAATACACATTTTGTACAGTAAGATTTTATTTTTCGGTGTTAGCAATGACCTTTTATTTATGAGAGGGTAGAGAGCTCTGCCGCATTTAATTGCTTTGTCAGCTATATCTATAATATGATGCTTAAAATTTAGTTTCTTGTCAAAAGTTATCCCCAAATATTTAACTGAATCAAGCAGCGGGATATCAGAACCATTGACTGATAGCGCTAGAGATGGTATCCTTCTGGGTGATTTATTATATGGAAATATAATTGCCTGTGTCTTATTGTGGTTAATTTTGATTTTCCATTTCTTGAAATAGCGTTGACATGCCATCAAACCTTTTTTCATGTTTTTAACGATAGCATTTGACACCTTTCCGCTTGAAATTAATGCCGAATCATCGGCGTAAAAGGCGACAGACTGTTCCTTTCCAATTTTAAAATCAGATGTAAATATAGAGTAAAGTATTGGAGATAAAATAGCACCTTGAGGGACTCCCGCGTTTATAGTTCTCATAGAAGATTTCTGGCCATCCACGTAAACGAAAAATGATCTCTTCTCTAAAAAGCTTTTTATCATTTTCTGTATGAATATTGGAAAATTGAATTCATTTAATTTATATACGAGCCCATTATGCCATACGGTATCGAAAGCTTTTTCGATATCGAGCAATACCACTCCTGTACTTTTTCTCTCAACTTTGTTGTCGGTAATTAATTTCAAAACTCGTTTCAGTTGATGAATTGTTGAAAGCCCTTCACGAAAACCAAACTGATATTTATGGATAATGTTGTTTTGTTCTGTAAATCTTTTTACTCTCGACAGGATGATTTTTTCAAAAACTTTATCTATAACAGTCAGCATGCTGATTGGTCTATAACTTGAAGCCAAGTTTGCTGCTTTACCTTTTTTAAGAATGGGAATTACCTTCGCTGCTTTAAAAGTCTGAGGAAAGTAGCCGTTACACAGACACCAATTAAAGATTTGTGTTAAAAGTACAAAAAAATTGTCACTCATTCTTTTAATTATCAATGGTTTTATACCATCTAATCCAGGTGATTTTTTATTTTTCAGTGATATTGTGTGAAATTTTACCTCTTCCGCTGTGGTAAGATCATATGGTTCAATTGTAATATTCTGTGAGTTTAACCACTGAACATGTTGCACCACTTTACGATCAGCTGCCGAATGATCGCTGTGCGTAATTTTATGTGCTCTCTCAAAAGTGTCAGCAATGACGTTTGCTTTTATGTCAGCTCTCTCCATGTCTACACCATCTACGGTTAGTGTTTCAACGGCTGTTATCTTACACCTCATGGCCCTTGAAACTCTCCAAAAGTTTTTACTACCAGCTGGGAGTTTAGATAGAAATGTATTCCAGTTGTTGTTGACATCATTAGACACGTTTTCGTCAATCAGCTGTGAAATTCGTTTGATGAGTGATTTCAATAAAATCATCTGATCTGGATCATGTGCTCTTTGCAGTTTTCTTGTGAATCTTTTTCGCTGACCAATTAAGTAGACACTTAATTTGGAGAGATTGTTTTTATTGTTGAGTTTTCTGACAGTTGGTATTTTATTATTTACTTCTTGTAGCGTTTTAGTTATTAGAGACAATCGTTGTTCGATGTTGTTTGTGGTTATTTCTACTGAGTGTAAACACTCAAGTTTGCAATCAACCCAGTTGCGTATCTCATCCCAATTTGCTCTATTATATTGAGGAATTTTAATAATATTTTCTTCAACTGAACCAAAAATATCACATGAGATAGGAACGTGATCAGACGGTAATATTCCGGGATGAGAACGTATATTAGAAATTTGTAAAGATGAATTCGTCAAAAGAATGTCAACAACAGAAGGTTGTACAAAGGAGGTTCTTTGGCCAAAGCGGGTAAAAGAGTTTGGGGCGTGGATATAAAAATTACTTTGTAATTGATGATTGTAAAGACAGTTACCAGCAGAATTGTTACGAATACAATGCCAGCTGGTATGCAGAGCATTCAAATCACCAAATATGAAGAAATCACCATCATCAGTGGTAATCTTTTTAATATCGTTTAGAAAGCTGGAGGAAAATCTTGGGTTGTAAGCTGCTGTGAAGCGGACTGGACGATTGTTAATTTGAAGTTTTAAGGACACATTTTCCAATACTGTAGTTGAGTATGAAGATATAAGCTGATGCGGGATTGAGTATTTGATTGCTATAAGTACGCCACCTCCATGAGATCGCCTGTCTTTTCTGTATACTTTGTAGTTTGTTAATTTAAATTTGTGGTGTGATTTAAGAAATGTTTCGTTAATAAAGAACAAGTCTATTTGTTTTTCATTTAAAAAGTGTTGTAGCTGTGCAATATTCGATCGATTTGTTATGCCTTGTGCATTCCAGTGCATAACACGAAGCGTTCTAATTGTAGAGGAATTATATGACATATTTGAGCATATTTCCTAAAACTCGCATTTTATCGAATTTGTTCTTGCATTTTTGCAAGGCATCGATAGCTTCAAAATAAATTTCCAAAATCTTATCATTCGGTAGATCATCATTATCATGGTACTGACCTTGATTTTGGTTAAATCTTTGTTGATTTCCAGGCTGCTGGTTTGGCCAAATACGGTTTGGAGGTTGCGTATGATTGCCAACCTCTTGAGGAAAGTCTTCTACAGAGTAAGAATACTCTACATTTCGGTTTCTCGAGATCCTGGGACCGTTTCTTTCGGTTATTCTTTGGCGTATGTCTAGGTATTCTTGACGAGAAGGGCATTTAGGGTTATCTGCCCTATGATTCACGTTTCTCCTGCTGCTTTTTATACAATTAAAGCATTTATAAACTACGGGTCCTTCTGATGACGTCTTATTCAATTGGCATGTTGATGAATCATGCAAACCTCCACAGATTAGGCAGGTGCTCTTCCTAAAGCAATTGGAAGCACCATGACCATACATGGCACATTTTGTGCACTGAGTTGGACCTTTTGTCCGTCTTAATGGATTCCTCCATTGGATAACAACGTTAAACAAATATTTCACCTTAGTTCTTACTTCCCTTTTAGAAATTTGCCCGCGATCAAATTCCACCGAGTATATAGCGTCGTTCTTGTTAGACTTTTGAGTAACTATCTCCGTAACACTAACTGGAGTTATGTTGAAGCAAGTTTTAAGTTCATCCGTGATGGTATTTATGGTTATCTGAGGTAAACCAAATAAAATCAACTTAAACTTCTTTTGATCCCTGACTGGGTGAGTGTAGAACACAATATTATTGCTTTTTAGTTTGCTTATCATCTCACTATAATCATTCAACGAGTTGGCCATTACTTTCGTACCAACAGACATCCTCTTATATTTGGCATTTTGACCAAGAAGCTTAATTACATCCGTAAATGAATGGGATGTGTCAATAACAATAGGCGGAACTTTGGTTGGGAAAATTTCGGTTCCCGCTTGATCATCATCGTCGTCCAGGTCAGAAAGTTCCTGGAACCTGTTTTCACGTCGAGTCTCAATAATCCTTCGATGTTTGTATTTTGGGCTATTACCCGAAAATTGCTTACGTTTCGAAGCCATTAAAAAATTAGCCAACAATTCTGGTTAGTTTTTAAAATATCAGCTGATGTTTATTTACGCACAACCGATTGACTTGGCTGTCAATGACAGACTGAAATTTTAAGTAAGAAATTCCGTGCTTCTTACGAAATCCTTCCATACCACTCGCCTAAGTTAGTTCATGCATGGTATTAAGTCCCCACCTAAGTACCAGTGTCTTTTAGCCGCGAAAGCCGGGCAAAATTAAACACCTATTTAATTTTTGCCATAAGCAATTAGAATGACAACTTGTATAACAGTTAACATAATATAGTTTTATCAATACATGTTAATGCTTTGTAGTGTAAATTTTTCCAATAGTTGCAAATAAGTTCAAAATGCAAAAATTGAATGATTAGAATATTTACTTATATAAACAAATAGAGTTTTAGTTTGTAAGTATGAGAAAAATCTAAAGATATATGAATATATTGCAGTATAATAGTTTCTGTATAATTCCATAAACTGTCATACAGCGATTCTAACACAAGACTCTGATTCGGTTTGTCAGTATGACTGTTTGTAATAAGAATTTTAATTCTTAATTAGCAAAAAATACAAAGATGTGATATTATAACAGTTGCGTTAACAGTTATACAATAATCTAAGCACTTGATACTAGTCAATTATGAAAGCTTATACTCAATATGTTATATTGTGTTTAACAAAACGCACAAAAATATATAAATATAGGACAGTATAACAGTTAATATGCAATTTCTGGGCTTAAATTTGTGACTGGGCTTAATGCAGCTATAAAATAATGTATATGTTTTTTCTAAATTTTTATTTCTTGCCATGTACAATTAGATTGTTCTCTTATATAACAGTTTACAAAACATAATTTAACTTGTGTAAGAAAAATCCAAAAATATGGCAATGTATTGCATTGCATTAACTGTTATACAATGATTCTGACCCATGTATCCGGCCAAGTTTAGTAGTATAACAGTTTAAATTAGAATTTTAACTTGTATTTACTAAAGATACAAAAATATATTATTGTGTGATGTTATAACAGTTACGTTACCTGTTATACAATAATATTATGTTTAATAAAACTTAAAAAAATTTATAAATGTACGAACAATTTAGACGACATTTATAAGTTTCAATTCAATTTTTTGCTTCATCCCGTAAAAAAAGGTTTAATTGATACAGTATAACAGTTTAGAATTAGACTTTTAATTTGTATTAAATAAAAAAACTAAGATATATTTATTTATTTTGAATGTATTTTTTTATATTTAAATGTATTTAAAATTCTAGTCCCTAACCTATGACTCTGTTTAGGTTTGATTGTATAACAGTTTGCAATAAGAATTAAAATTTCGTAAAAAATACAAAAATTTAATAATATTTGATATTATAACAGTTGCGTTAACTGTTATACAATAACCTCAGCCTATGGCACTGGTTGAACGTAAGAGTATTATAGTGTACACTTCCACTGTTCATCTGTATTTAATAAAACGCACAAATTTGTATAAATGCATAACAGTATAATAGCTTAAACGAAATTTTTGTGTTTTTCGCAACTGTATGTAAATTAAATAATTAAAAATTATTTATTTTAAATAGAAATTATTAATTTTTGCAATAAATTCTAGTTTGTAAAAGAAAAATCCAAAAATATACTAATGTATTGCAGTATAACAGTTTCCGAATAATTGCATTTACTGTTACCCATGATTCTGGTCAAGTTTGACAGTATAACAGTTTACAATAAGATTTTTAATTTGTATTTAGTAAAACAACTAAGATATATTAATGTATGATATTATGTCATGAAATTAAAATTCTAGTCCCATTTTTAAATGTATGACAGTATAACAGTTTAAATTCCACTTCTGTGTGTAAATTCCTGATAGGTATTGGTACAGCTGTAAAACTAACAGTTATTATTATAGGTATAAGAGTTTTTTTTTAATTATGAAAGCAATTTTTCTCTGAAGGTTGGTACTATGTTCGATTTTTGCCAACATTTTTTGCTATAACTTTTCTGAGATCATAGTTAAAAATCTTGTTGATTCCATTCAGTAGGACATTGTCCCATTACTCAAAAATTTAAAAATAAAAGTACGAACATAGTTCCAGTTGGTATTAGCTTGTTTGTAATTCCAATTAATAATATATTTTCGTATTGTATATCGTATATCTGTTAATTAATATATATATTTTATAATTTTTGAATTTTGCCATAAACAATTAGAATGTTCACTTGTATAACAGTTTACAAAAAAGAATTATGGCAATGCAGATAAATGCATTACCGTATAACAGTTATCAGGTTGCCCCTGTTCCTTAATGGACTATTCGGGCTAAATTTGCATTCAGTATAAAAGTTTCCCGATATTTGCATTAACTGTTCTAACTCATACCTCTGGTCAAGTTTGACAACATAACTGTGTACATTTAGAATACGTGGTGTTCTACGACATCATTTTTTGTTTCGAATCTCCACAAATGACCGATTACGTTTTGTTAATTTGTAACCGATGTTAAAAATTGATGTGACCTTTGGCCCATAAACGCCAAATATTCGTAGAACACAATAATTGTCAACTGTACGCCCTTCAGATCTTAAATCCCTGAACTATCTACTTTCGACGACAAATCGCCAAACTGTCGAACTAACAACTTTAGATGTCTAGCACTTTAGGGTTAAAAAGTTTGTATGCCCATGGATTAAAATTAAAATTTTTCCTAAAGTCTGAATCAGATCTCAAGCCTAATATGGACCCTTGATTGCCCAAAAAAACTTTTTCCGCTAAGCAGCAAAATGTAGCCAATTTAATCGAAAACTACCCTCGTTGTTTAAGCATTGAGGCGCACTTGGACCAACGGAATCAGCGACCATCCTCAAAGTTGTCATCTTGCCCTTAGTGGCAATAGCAGCGATCTCTTGCAGGCAGCCACCACAAGCAGTATCATCATCTACACTAGAGTACTAGTGGCAAACAATGAAATCTTATTACACCTGACTGTGTAGTTGCTTGGCCAAAGAAAGGGTACCTTGTTCCCACACTACTTGCAACACAATGGGAGAAGGCGACGACGACGACGACGGCGAGGATGGTAATGGTGACAACTGTACCATCCACTCGCCTGTCCGCCGCTCCGTCCATTCATTCATTCATCCAAGTTGAGGGCATGACAAAAGTGGCGGCATACATTCATTCAGCGTGTCGATGTGTAAAACGACCTGTGAGTGCTCATGTAGCCTTTTCCCAAAAACAAGACAAAAAATGACACCAGCATACAGGACAACTGATATTAGCAAAATCATATGTTTCGACCTTTCCCAACACAGATCGATGAAATGAAGAGGATCAGCGTGGAATTGAACTTCATCATCTGGCGAATAGCCTTTGTTGTTGGTTGGCGTTGGTGTTTACCGCATGTGTGTGTTTTTTGGAGCTCTTCCTGCACCTTCCTTAAGTGAACAGGGAAGGCCCTTTACCGCAAAACCACGAGTTTTAATAATAATTTCAAATTGAAAACCGAAAAATGAAAACGGAAAACATTGAAAATGACTCACAAAAGTTTCTGAACTTAACTCGCAGTCAAATCAGTCGTGTCCATTCGTCGTGATTACCTTTCAATTTGTATTTGCGGTGGAACACGGTTGGCATCCAGTGGCTGGCTGTATGCATTTGGTCTAACCAAGACTGGCTGGATATATGGATGGGTGGATAGATGGATGGATGGATGTACGACGGATGGTTAAGTAAATGGATGATGCTTGCGACTAGTCTTAGTTGTCATTGCTGTTAAATGGTGACTATGACTGTAGTACATCATCAGTGCCCCTGTTTTGTTGTGTTCTTGTTCGGTAATGTGTTTTGGGCCAAAGATGAGCTACAACATCAAGTTGCAACATAAACAGAGAATGCCGCAACTGTGATGTACTTGGCCGAGGTTGCCGGGACCATGGTTAAGCTTAAATTGACAATGTATCGACTTTATTGAGCCACACATTTGTGGCTCAAATTGAACAACATTTGGTTACTCCTCCCTTCTCCTATTCATCTTCATGTGGCAAAATAGGAATTCCTTATTGCACAAGTCTCTTCATTATCATTATTCAACAACAAGATATTCATAATGCGAGTGGAGCTCATGAGCGGACACATTTAATATAAGGGGCAGTATATTAAATAAAAAGACTTAATAAATTTTAATAATGTGGACAAAAAACCTTTCACCGGAAATTCCAGTTTGTCTCTGGTAAACACTAAAATTTTCAGGAACTAATATATAAGTAGCAACCCTCGTATGGTAAACATAATATTGTGTTACTAGCGGCGCTAATAAGTACAGCTCGACAAAATAAAGCTGAGCATTGCAAATAACATAACAAACAGAATTATTGCCTTATATACATAAAGAAAAAAGATTTACGAGAAAAATAAAGCCCTAAATTGTTTTTAAAATTAACTTAATAATTTTTTTTTCTTCGTCTTCTTCGTTATTGGAATAGTTCTGCTATACAATCAAGCTTGGCGAAATACATGTAAGAGAGCATTAAGTTCGGCCGGGCCGAATCTTGTATACCCTCCACTATGGATCGCATTTGTCGAGTTCTATGCGCGGTATCTCTTTTTAGGCAAACAAAGAATATTGAATAAGAACTGTTATGCTATTGGAACGATATCAAGTTATAGTCCGATTCGGACCACAAATGAATGTTGAACATTGTAGAACTCATTGTGTAATATTTCAGTTCATTCGGATAAGAATTGCGCCTTGTAAGGGCTTAAGAAGAAAGATCGGGAGATCGGTTCATATGGGAGCTGTAACAATCTATTGATCGATTCAGACCATATTAGACACGTATGTTGAAGGTCATGAGAGAAGCCGTTGTACAAATTTTTTTGCAAATCGGATGAGAATTACGCCCTCTAATTCTCATCCGATTTGGAAGAAGAGGCTCAAGAAGTCAACATCCTAGATCGGTTTATATAGTAGCATAATTTCAGCCAATTCGGATGAGAATTGCGCGCTCTATGGGTTCAAGAAGTCAAGACCCAAGATCGGTTTATTATGGAACGATTTGAATCATACTTAGCACAGTTGTTGGAAGTGATACCAAAACACTACGTGCAAAATTTCAGTCAACTCGGACGAGAATTGCGCCCTCTAGAGGCCCAAGAAGTCAAGACCCAAGATCGATTTGAATGGCAGCTATATCAAAACATGGACCGAATTCAACCATGCTTAGCGCAGTTGTTGGAAGTGATACCAAAACATCACGTGCAAAGTTTCAGTCAAATCGGATAAGAATTGCGCCCTCTATAGGCTCAAGAAGTCAAGACTCAAGATCGGTTTATATGACACCTATATCAAAACATGGACCAATTTGGCCCATTTACAATCCCAACCGACCTACACTCATAAAAAGTATTTATACAAAATTTCAAGCGGCTAGCTTTACTTCTTCGAAAGTTACCGTGTTTTCGACAGACAGATGGATGTTTTCGACAGACAGATGGATGACGAAATTAGTATACCCCCATACTATGGTGAAGGGTATAAAAAGGCGTTAAGTTCGGCCGGGCCGATCGGTTTATATGGGAGCTATATAAGGTTATAGACCGATTTCGGCCGTAGTTAACGCAGTCGTTGGAGTTCATAGCAGAACGCTATGTGCAACTGCCAAATCGGATAAAAATTGCGGATTCCAGGGACTCAAGAATTCAAATCGGGAGATCGGATTATATGGGTGCTATATCAGGTTATAGACTGATTTTGACCGTAAATGGCACAGTCTTTGGAAGTCATAACAAAACACCACATGCAAAATTTCAGCCAAATCGGATAATAATTGTGGCTTCCAGTGGCTCAAGAAGTCAAATCAGGAGATTGGTTTATATGGGAGCCTTATAAGGTTATAGACCGATTTGGAACGTACTTGACACAGATGTTGGAAATCATAGCAGAACGCTATGTGCAAAATTACAGCCAAATCGGATGAAAATTGCGGTTTGTAAGGGCTCAAGAAGTCAAATCGAGAGATAGGTTTATATGGGGGAATTATATCCAAATCTGAATCGATATGGCGCATTTGCACTCCCCAAACTACATCAATACTACGTATCTGTGCAAAATTTCAGGAGGGTAGCCTTACGCGTTCGACCTCTATCGTGATTTTGACCGACGAACGGACATGGCTAGATCGAGAGAGACCGATCTGAAGCAAACACAACTCATCGGGAGATCGGTATATAATGCGGGTACGTCCGAATCCTAGACCGATCTTGGCCCAAACTTCAACGAGATCGGACAATAAATTCGCCTTCAATGGGCCGAATAACTTAAATTGTGAGATCGGTCTATATGTCAGTTCTATAGAATCTACAGACCGATCTAAATTATATTAGGTACGATTTGTGCCTAATTTCCGTAAAATTGTTTAAAAATTCACTTTTTATGGGCTTAAAGCCTTAAATCGGGAGATCGGATTATATGGCAGCCATATCCAAATCTGGTCCGATCTAGGCCACATTGAAGAGGAATGTCAAAGACTCTAACACAACTCACTGCCCCAAAATTCAGCGAAATTGGACAATAAATTCGCCTTTAATGGACCCAAGACTTTAAATCGATAGATCGGTCTATATGGCAGCTATATCCAAATCTGGACCGATCCGGACCGTATTGAACAAGGATGTTGAGAGTCCTAAAATACCTCAATGTCCCTAATTTCGGCGATATTGGACAATAAATGTGGTGTTTATTTGTCTAAGACCTTTAATCGGCAGATCGGTCTATAAGGGGGATATATCAAGATATAGTCCGATATAGCCCATATTTACCCAGCCATTGGAAAAAAGAATCTGTGCAATGCTTCAGCTCAATATCATTAATTTTAAAGACAGTAACGTGATTTCAACAGACGGACGGACATTTTAGATTTTTACGACGATCAAAAATATACATACTTTATAGGGTCGGAAATGGATATTTCGATATGTTGCAAATGGTATGATAAAATGAATATACATACCCCCATACTTCGGTGGTAGGTATAAAAATATTGTCTCAAAAAAATTTAGTCGTTACGCCATCTACCCAGTAGTAAGGCCCCTACCATTCATAAAGGCCCTGTCCAGACCTACCCTTACTAGACACACAATCCCGACTATGTCGCAGATCCCTGAAAACACAGTAGAGGTGTGTAGGATGGTTTTATTATGCCAAAGATGTAAAGTGCTAAACAAAACACCAACGCCAGCACACACACACACTATTACATGCTGATAACTCACGTACAGACGCATTATTTTGAACGTGGTTCAATTGGCTTATGGTTTTGTCTGAGGTTAATATGGTGTGTAGTCCATTTAACTGCCAATGATGTCGGCTCAATGCAACTAAGCTGTTTGTACTACTAGTCATTTAACTTGGCAAAGCTTATATTGTAGAACATTTTAGGGGTATTTTTTGTTTGGTTGGTTGAGTAAGGACTTTTTTAGTTGCCATACAGACTCATACTTCGATTTATACGCAAACATCAAATGGCCACTAATTAAGATTCCTATGTCCGAAATGAACTGCATGTGAGTCATTTGACACAAATCAAAACAATTCAATGGCAATGAATGGTCTTGCAGACATCTTTCATCTCATTAGCCATACTCACCTGGAATAGAGACGACGAAGACGTTGCCATCAAAGGGATGCAGCGCCATTGCCAAATCGATTGCTTTCAGATCACAATGATTTGATGCGTGCAATTTGAACTGATTGCGTGGAATTATATATAGAGAGAATGATGCTTTGGTGCCCAGTGACTTTTGCTGCGATTGCTAGTCGGCAAAATGTTTTACAAACTATACTGCCATGTTCTACCTGAAGTTGTAACAAACCATTGAAATGTCATCAAAGTCCAACATTCGATTGAAATGAGATGATCAACATACACAAAAAAATCGCAATGCTGGAGAACGCCACCGCACAACCACCATATGGCAAACTCAATGGCCAAAGGCCTATAGAGGCCTTCAGCCTTAAGTTACAGCCAACTTAAAAGGCTTTTGCTTAACAACTGCATAATTGTTAACTAATTGAAGGACAATACTACATGATTTGATGGTGGATGGTCGGCGACTTGTAAAATTTAATCTAGTTTAGGACTTACTTAACTCTTCCTTACATGACAGCTTAAGACAGCACCCTCTTCTTCAACCTAACCTCATCTGCAAGTTTTAAACAGGCAAACAGCAGGACGGACATACACTACGACTCATAGCTTAAAATTTGTACCTTGTAAAGGCTGTAAAGGAATATGTCGAAGTTTTGCAACTGAGTATAGTTGTAGCAATTCAACTAATAGCTTAGCAAGATGAAGAAGATTACAACATATTTCTTAGCTGGCTCCAATTGACGCCTTACAGAAAACGTGTGTTGAAATCCAAAATATCTAATATGCCTGACCAGTTTGCTTCGTTTGCCATGCGATCTTTTAAGAGAAACCCTTTCAATGTTTAATAATGTCACGCTCCAAGCAAATCATCTGTCGATCGACAGATAATTCAGCCGCATGTCACTGACTGTAGTGGCTTTTTTGTTATGCCATCTGTATGTAATAGGAGGTAGTGGGCACATTGATCTATTTGAAGATGGGCCTGAAATCGATTTTAAATACAATCAGGCATTCCTAACCACACTCACACACTTTTCTTCTAGTCTGCCTGTTTGTAATCGTAGACGATCGATGGATGGATGGTCCATTGGATGTATGGGGTTTAAGCGATTTCGATACTCCATGCATGTAGAAATGAGTGGCATAGGGAAATATTTGGTACGAGGCCTCTTTTGTTACAGACTGGCCGACGCACTGAACTAACAGACTAACTGATCAATGTCGTTGTCATCATAAGGCGGTAGGTGAATGAAGCGTTTATACACACAGTCGCACTATTTATTCGAACAATGAACTTTTGTGGTAATTACACCCGATAGGTTCTGTGGTTGATGTGATGCTGCTGATGGTGATGCAAACAACAACTGCTGCTACTACTTATTGACAAGCAGCGATTCAATCATCGATCCTTCCTTGATCAATAGCCAAATGGTGGCTGACTGGCAGCTATGTTGTGCAGAGTACAAGTATTATGACTGCTGGCAATCGCCGATCTTTATTTGCTTTGTTTTGTTTGACAAACAATCTGGGCATGAGCTAGCGAGTGAGTGTAGTATATGAATGTGGTTAACCAATGTTGTCCATAAATTCTTAAAGGTGTCTCATTATTCATAGGCAGCACAATGGAGGAGTTCATGCAACTTTGAGGAGTTGTTGATATGCAGCCAACATAAAAAGGGAGTATGAGGCTGCTGGCTGCTGACATGGAATGAGGCAAATTCACAATTAATCTAAATAGCTTCCCCCTCATAGGAGCTCCCATTCGATCATGTAAGAGGAAAGGCTACACCTAGGCCTCTATTCCTTCCTCAACAATGCAATTGTTATATTCCCTTTAATGCATGGGGGGTAGTCTTTTGTCTGTGATTCTGGACAATTTGAGAATATGCAAAGGCTTCACTTCGCATTCAATGACAAAGGGAAGATTTGCATATTTGGTCCCACACTAACCAGCCCCCTCCACCCCCTTGTCAAAGGAAGAAAGTTAACATCCATGCTCAATTGGCAAATCCATCCATAGTTCGTCCTTGATGTCTGGCTCCATTGCGCTTGGTGGTTTATGTCCATGTGTCTATACCCATGTTCTACTTGCTTTGGTGACAAATGAACAAAAGGAACCCACAGGCATAGTGAGAATCATTTTAACTGTGATAAATGTCGAAAATTCGACACTCATTCACCATTCAACAGGACCACCATGATAAATATTTCACACTAGTTTGCATAAGTGTACGGGTGTAGAGCAGTGCGGCTGCGAATGTATCGTCATCATCAATACAGCCCCAGTTCCCAAGTATCCCTGGATGGCTTCATGCATCACATTGTATGCTATACTCACTCCAGCCGTTCGCTAGTCTTTCTATTATTGTTGGTCCAAAAGGTATCAGAGCAAGAAATGCTACACTTGGCAAAAGTTTGGCCATTCGGCAGACCTTCCTCTCCCTCTCAGTCCTTAGTCTTGACATTTTGCAGTGATTCTTCTTTGGATGTCAAACTAAGGCTTTTATATGCTCACTTGCCCTTACCTCAGTGGTGGTTAGGGAGGGAGGGTGCACTTCTTGCTGTAATTGCAGGCCAACGCTGGGAAAATTCATAATTCTTGGGGCACAAAACGCTTAATAACGGCAAGACCAAGCCAAGGACATGGATTTCATAAGTGATGGACAAACTCCAGCCCATACCAGTTGTTCGAGGATCATACTGTTGGTATTTTGCATATGTTGTGGGGCAGTTCAAACGTAAATTCTTGGCATGCGGTTACTTTTTATTCATTTCACCAAAAAGGCTAAACTCCACTTTTCTACACATATGCATGCGTCCACGTGTGCTCGTGTGTGTGTGTGTGTGTGTGTGAGAGAGAGTGCTTATACATATGTACCTATATGCATACCTAAACTTGCCTTTCCTGTGCTTTGCACGTAAGGATGTTTGTTGCTTGAGTCCCTAGGATTTCGTGTTCTATCGCAAACGTATCTGCTATAATGGGTTTTGTTCGGACTGGCGAATCTTGAAAGTTAGAAGACAAGGCAAATACAAATGCCCATCCAACGAATGTTTGAAATAAATACTGGCTTCGCCACGACCAGGTCTTTGGTAGATTCAAATGAACGAATATGTCAGTGTGTGTCCAGACAAGTCGCAGAGGAGGCAAAAATATGCTCACCCTGCCTGCCATACAATATCAGGCAATGCCAAGCGCCAACCCCAGAACCCCAAGAGCACAAGACCATGGCTGTCGCCATCGCCCATCGCCCATTGCCCATTGACATACTCCAACGTGTTCCCCTGCCAACCAGCCAGCAGCCAGCCATCCGATGGAGAAAAGTTATTCAAACACACGGATGTCTGTCTGTCTGCTTTCATCTTCTACTACTGATGATGATGCTGCTGCTGCTGCTTCTTCTTCTGACTTGGGACTTGTATTTTTGAACGTTTTTGTTGTTGTTGCTGATGATGGTGGTGCTGCTGCTTTTTGCTAGGATACTATTGCAACATATTGCCATAAAAGTTTTCATTGTGGCCGCAGGGTAGTTAAATCTGTTATAGAGTTTTCATTTGTATGTATGTGCTAGGACCAAACACACACATACACACGCATGACCACATACAC
Organism: Stomoxys calcitrans; assembly: GCF_963082655.1. Taxonomy (NCBI): domain Eukaryota; kingdom Metazoa; phylum Arthropoda; class Insecta; order Diptera; family Muscidae; genus Stomoxys; species Stomoxys calcitrans. The sequence goes on along the minus strand of NC_081555.1, from coordinate 46,037,090 downwards.
TCACTGGCATACAAACATACGTTAAGAAATACGGACAGGCAGACGTACAGATCGACGGACATATTCGTCTCGTGGTCATGAGTTTCTGGCTGCTGCTTGTTATTTTGCACAGGACAACGGATATCCAATACACACAAATATATACATATGCGACCATACTCACTCACACACACACACACACGTAGAACATGTAACATTTCACATGCTCCATATCTACCACTGCATGTTGAAATGTTATCCCCACCACATTTGTAGATTCCAGCAAAAAAAGGCCAGAATAACAACAACAAAGCCAAACGACTAAAAAGCACTGGCTGTTGTGTCCGTCTGTCGCTCTACGAACGGGTAGAGATGATGTTGGCTAAAAGCTGGGAGCCCCAAGTGCGCCACAGTGTCTACTGCTGCTACAACTACGACAACGACGACGATAAATGTGGAGAGGTCGGTTGGTCGGTCGGTCGGTCCGTATATTTAGACAAATACATACATACGCATAAACACACACACACACACACATATATATATAATTGAACATGTATATGTATATGCATGCAAACATCCATACATACACATATTGATTTTAACAAGGCACAATGCTTTTTACTAAAATGGTCAACATATCTTTATGTATTCACACAAACACATGCTCACATCATGCATGTACCATGCATAGGTGCGTATGTTTGTGTATGTCCTGTACATGTAAGGACATGTATCAGTTGTGGAGACTCCGCCCACATACACATGAACACGCACACACATTCACACACATCCTCACACTCATTCAGTCATATTTGTGTGACCAGTTTGGTAGTTGGGATAACTTTCCATTTAGAAAATAGGAAATTCGCTCGATAAAGTTAAATTGGTGGCTGTAGTCATTAAGACAAAACCAGCACCAATACCAAAGCCAGCAACTACAAAAACACAAAACCCAAGCTGAACGAAGGCATCGTAAACATATCCTAAATGCTAGTTTGTTTAGTTGCTATTCACAAATTAGACAAATATAACAACGGTCGGTCTGTGTGTTTCCATAATATTTCAATTATTTATTGTCAAAAATATTTTTTAATCATTCCGTTTTGTTGCGATTATTAGCCCACTTCCACCGTCTGCACTGCGAATGGTCTAACAGAGCACATACACTCCCATATACAAGCTTTTTTCAGCAAAACTAATTGTACTTGTTTTTATGGGCTTGTTAGAGCGGGAATCATTATTTCTCTGGGGATAAGAATCGCTGATATGCATGCACATCTCTACAAATCATGCTCATAGAATAATGATGATAGACATAAGCTTCCACATAAAGATTTTAAAACAAAGTTTACAAAAAAATATATTGAAAGCTAAAATAGTATAGCATTTCCAAACGCCTGGGTTCGAATCATGACGAGAAAATAAAAATCATCTCAGGTTACCTTCACTTTAAAGCTAGCAACACTTGTGAGGCATTCTGCCATGTTAGACTTTTATACAAGGAGGTGTTTCTGTGTGGCTTGTCATTTGGTCTCTTCTATAAAAATGAGGTCCCTAAACTTGAGCCAAGAAAGGTTTTGCACCGATTTGGGCACAAGTAGGGGAAAAAAATATTTGAAGGTCATAGGGAAAGTTATTGTTCAAAATTTTAGCCAAATGCCATAACAATTGCGCACTTCAGAGTCTCAAGAAATATAATAGAGAGATTGGTTTATGTGGGAGCTGAATACAATCCTAGACCTTTGACCAATTTATAATCCATACCGACGCACATTGGAATAGAATCGAAAAAACTAGTATAAAATATGCTATTTGAGAGCGTATAGAATAAACTGTTTGAAATTTAAAATTGTAAAAGCTGAAGTGTTATGCACAAAATTGCAAGGCCCTATATGGTCCAGGCTATAACATAGGCCAGCTCGGTATTTCGAAAAGTTTTTTGGGTTGTCAAATCTTCATTTGTGGTCCGATTTCCAAAATTCTTTTTTTTTTGGTGTATTGTGCTAAAAAATACCTCCATTTTATCTACTGCTTTCGGGGATATTCGATTTTAACTTTTATTTGATGAGATTTTGGTTAGATAAATTTTATTTTATTTTATTTTATTATATTTTATTTTATTTTATTTTATTTTATTTTATTTTTTTATTTTATTTTATTTTTTTATTTTATTTTATTTTATTTTATTTTATTTTATTTTATTTCATTTCATTTAATTTTATTTTATTTTATTTTATTTTATTTTATTTTATTTTATTTTATTTTATTTTATTTTATTTTATTTTATTTTATTTTATTTTATTTTATTTTATTTTATTTTATTTTATTTTATTTTATTTTATTTTATTTTATTTTATTTTATTTTATTTTATTTTATTTTATTTTATTTTATTTTATTTTATTTTATTTTATTTTATTTTATTTTATTTTATTTTATTTTATTTTATTTTATTTTATTTTATTTTATTTTATTTTATTTTATTTTATTTAATTTAATTTTATTTTATTTTATTTTATTTTATTTTATTTTATTTAATTTTGTTTTATTTTATTTTATTTTATTTTATTTTATTTTATTTTATTTTATTTTATTTTATTTTATTTTATTTTATTTTATTTTATTTTATTTTATTTTATTTTATTTTATTTTATTTTATTTTATTTTATTTTATTTTATTTTATTTTATTTTATTTTATTTTATTTTATTTTATTTTATTTTATTTTATTTTATTTTATCTTATCTTATTTTATTTTATTTTATTTTATTTTATTTTATTTTATTTTATTTTATTTTATTTTATTTTATTCTATTTTATTTTATTTTATTTTATTTATTTTATTTTATTTTATTTTATTTTATTTTATTTTATTTTATTTCATTTCATTTCATTTTAATTTATTTTTTTGTTTCATTTTACTTTATATAAAATTTTTTATTGAGTTTTCTTTTTTACTTTCATATTTATTTAATTTTCATACCCACCACCGAAGGATGTGCATATATTCATATTGTCATTCCGTTGACAACACATCGAAATATCCGTTTCCGACCCTATAAAGTATATTTTTGATCAGCGTAAAAATCTAAGACTTTCTAGTCATGTCCGTCTATCCGTCTGTGTGTTGAACATGAGATATTGAGCTGAAACTTTGCACAGATTCTTTTTTTGTCCATAAACAGGTTAAGTTCGAAGATGAGCTATATCGGACTATATCTTGATATAGCCCTCATATAGACCGATCCGCCGATTTAGGGTCCAAGGCCCATTAAAGCCACAATTATTATCCACATATAAAATGAAATGAAATAAAATAAAATAAAATAAAAAAATAAAATAAAATAAAAAAAATAAAATAAAATAAAATAAAATAAAATAAAATAAAATAAAATAAAATAAAATAAAATAAATTAAAATAAAATAAAATAAAATAAAATAAAATATAATAAAATAAAATAAAATAAAATAAAATTTATCTAACCAAAATCTCATCAAATAAAAGTTAAAATCGAATATCCCCGAAAGCAGTAGATAAAATGGAGGTATTTTTTAGGCTACTTGAAAAGTTAAAATCGAATATCCCCGAAAGCAGTAGATAAAATGGAGGTATTTTTTAGGCTACTTGACATCCATCTTCAATTTGGTCCCGGTTGGTTCAGATTTAGATATAGCTGTCATATAGACCGATCCTCAGATTTAGAGTCTTAGGCCCATAAAAGCCACATTTATTATCCGATTTTGTTGACCGATTTTTCGATTAAAGGTCTTACGCCCGTAAAAGGCGCACTTATTGTCCGATGTCGCCGAAATTTGGGACAGTGAGTTAAATTAAGCCTCTTGACATACCTCTGTATTATGGCACAGATCGGTGCAGATTTGGATATAGCTGCCATATAGACCGATCTCTCGGTTTTAGGTTTTGGGGTCATAAAAGGCGCATTTATTGTCCGATGTCGCCGCAATTTGGGACAGTGAGTTGTGTTAGGCCCTTCGACATCCTTCTTCAATTTCACTCAGATCGGTCCAGATTTACATATAGCTGCCATATAGACCGATATCTCGATTTAAAGTCTTGGCCCCAAAAAAGGAGCATTTATAATCCGAGTTAACTGAATGTTGACACAGTGACTAATGTTAGGCTTTCCGACATTAATATTGTATATGATTCAGATCGGTTTATTTTTAGATATAGCTACTAAAAAGACCAACATTTTGTTATACACAATTGAACAATGACTTGTACTTATTAGTATTTGGTCCAAATCGGAACATATTTCGATATAACTGCTATGGAACATAAGGTATGCAATTTTCACCGGATTTTGATGAAAGGTGGTATACATATTTACGCGAGGTGGTGGGTATCCAAATTTCGGCCCGGCCGAACTTAACGCCTTTTTACTTGTTTTATTTTACTTTATTTATAACAACAGAACTACTGTTGTGATATGAGAAAAATAGGCTTCTGACAGTCAGCAAAACGTCTTAACAGGGATCCTTATTTGGAATAAAAGTCCCTAACTAAGAGTGAGGTTTTTCTTTTCCTCCTCGCTAGTGGGTGGTGATGATGCTTCTTGTATAAGCTGCTATGACCCCTTGAAGTATCTCTTTCCCTGAATGCTCGTTTCACTATACGTGGCCTTGTCAAAATAACAGAGAAGACTGCTTTCAAAAAACTATTAGAACAGCAAACTTTTGCTTTTTAAATTGTTGATCACCTACTGTCTGAAATACCATTCATACATATATTTACATATCAAATGTATAAATATTAAGAATCACAAATCATTTTCACTCTAAAGGTATATATGTATAATAATTACTGTCTCTCATTAATAGTTATCCAATGACACGCGAATCAACAAATTGTCACTCTTTAAATAATTTGTTAAAAATTTGCTTGTGGTATTGAAGTCTCTAATTGAATTGTGTATAAAAAAAAAATTCTCTCCCTTCAAGTATCGAAGATTACCACCAACTGCTTTCAATGTTCCAGCAGCAACTTTAAAATATCGACTTTTATGTGTCCAAGTTGACGACGACGACGTATGAAAGGATGCCTAATTGGCAACGGCTCTTGATTGGTCAAAATCATTTTGTGAATGTGTAAACGCGTTTTATTCGCTCAAGTATTTGAGTGTTGGTGGGATCAAGTTGATTCGTTATCGAATTCCAGTTGAACGCTGTTTGAGAGCGATCGTAAGTTATATGTGGCTTTGGTATCTGACATTTGCAGTTGTTGTAGGTATCGTTGCTGTAGCCGTCGTCATCGTCATCATCAACAACATCATCATCATCATCATCGTCGTTGTTTTTATTGTCGTTGACGCCTCCCCTTTTTCAAGAGCGTGCTTTTTTTTGTTGTTGTAGACCCCAGTATTGTGAGCAAGTAAACTGATAACTGATGTCTGTCTGGCTGTGTATAGTTTTTGTATGTTGTGTGCCAACGTTTGTGTTTTCTGGAGTCTACAGTGGTCGGTGCTTGCCATTCGTTTGCTCGTTAACTGGTCTCTGGTGTTGTTGTAGTTGCTTATTGTACTTTGGCTGTTGTTGTTATTGACGTTGTTGCTGTTTGTTTGTACACTCCATACGAGAGTGGATGTCGAATCTGGTTTGTCGTTGGTTATTTTGCGTACACCGCTGCGCGCTTTTACGGCCTTTTTTAGTTGTGTTGTGTGCTACGCCTTTCTTGCCGACATCCACGATGACGACGACGATCCCGTGGATAAACAAACTCTCTTTAGCCAAAGCTATGCTCCTATGCCTGAGGAAGAGTGTGTAAGTGTGTGCGTATGGGCTACTCGATCATTTTAGTTAGCTTCCCCACTTTAATTCTGTTGGGGCCGAAGAACCAAGACGACGAAATACGACCACATTGCTAAGATTAATCCGAATCGATTCGATTATGTGTAAATGTTTGTTCATACCTACATACTGAATGGACGGACGGACGGACGACAATTCTCTCGACAACACTTGGTGTAATGTGGTTATGGAGTGTCACCTATTCGTGTGTATTTTTGTTTTCCTCTTATGAGCCCCCATGGCACTCGAAGCTTTGAGCTGCTCCTTGTGTGACAAGCTGCCAAACTGGAATTTTTATTGGCTCTGTTGATTTTTTTTTGTCTGGCGCTTTATTTAGCGCGTGCCTGACTTGAGTGTTTGTTGTCCATGGCTGGATGAGCAATGAGTGTCTGCAAGATCAACAGATCAACAGCACTGCAAGACATGGGTATGAACAAACATACAGACACATCCATATACATAAGTACGTAATGCAACTTTGAATGCAGATGAAGATGAATTTGAATGCTCTGTTGCATGCTGCTGGAATGAAAAGGTACTATAATACAAGTACTGCCAATAGCACGACCCTAGTCATATCTGATATCTGGCCTCCTAGCCAGGCATCACCTATACCTACCACCAATACATACATACACTCATATGCATATGGACATGTAGCCATCAGTTCGGTTTCAGTGTTTACTGGCTGTTTGCTGTTTGGAGTCGCAAGCTCGGTTCCAGCATATAACACATCCATGCATCGAATGGTGTCCGTGCAGTGGAATGTGCCTAAGCCTTGGGCTAACTGATTTCATTCATTGCAAGCCAAACGTGAAACAGCTTAAGTACATTATGTACATGAAGGTGGGCTTTTGATTGGCCATCTCAGATGTAATACTTCCACACATTTATGTTCACCTCCATACATGTGCACAGTGCACACTAATGCCATTTGCTTAGCCACACACGCTCCATCGAGAAAGAGGGATTGGTGTCTGGCTGTGCCTCACAACTAATCCCAGCTTCAAAACTAACAGCCACTGCTCGTATATGACAATAATTCATTCAAAAAATCTGCATAAAATTCCAATATTTTTATAGGCACGGATATGGAGATGTGCCTTAGATTGTAAATGTTGTAAATACATGCCGAGGCATTTGTAAGCAAAGTTTCACACCTATGAGGTATGCCAAATGGAAACGAATGCGACTGCGCAACAGGATATTCACAACCTATATTTTTTTCTAAATAAGAAAAATGAGGCATTACAAATGTTAATAGTTATCAATGAGGTGTGACCTAAAGCTCTGTAGCGTTTAAATTGTAGGGGATGATTACAGCCGGCGGACATTTAATTTGACATCGCTTAAACGTTTCGGAATAATACGACTACGGAGGATCGCGGGAGTTATATAGTGACCTATTTGGATGAAAAAATCCAACTGAGTGATCGGTTTACTTGGTACCACTTCCTATTCTCGACCCGAAATTGGCATTGCTGTTGAAGTAACATAACAGAGGATCAGTTTAGCCAATAACTCACATTGGAAGATCAGCTTTAGCTGGTTATTCCAGCTACACGGACATGGCTAGATCGACTTAAAATGTCATGACGAATATTTCGAGAAGTTACAAAAAGAATGAGGAAATAAAAATTGTTTTCAGGGGAATATTACATGTACAGAGAGTCAGAGAGGCAAAACCCGAGAGCAAAGCAATAAACGAACGAGACAAGCAGCTCGAGCCGAACAAAGAAAATACAAAACAACCGCCACACCTGTGTGCTGTGCAGCAAAGCACATGTGGTGGCTGTTATATGGTTTTTTTGTCTTGTATATGGATATATTGTTGCTCTAGTTATATGTTAGCTTGCAAAGAGTGCATTTTAACAACAAATTTGTATTTTCGGTCGCTGAGATTCCAAAAAAAATGTTGCAGGAAAATTAACAAATTTCGTTGTCGTTTTTTTTCGACAAAAGATGTTGTTTTTCAAAATTATTTTTATCAGTGTATGCTTCTGAGTTTACTTAAAAAGTAAATTATTAGTGATGGAGTTCAAGCGCAGTAGTGTAATCACACTACTGCGCTATATTTAGCTGAAAAATGACAACTGGCTATTGTTGGCGAACTCAAACACCTCAAAGTGAAGAAAATGTTTGCGTACCGCACTATAAGTCTTTATCATGTTAGCGTAGCGAAAACCACCTCCGTCTTAAAAATCAGCGACAACATCTGGAATATTTTGCGAAAAGTGCAGCATATATTGGAAAAAAATGATCTCAAGGTAAAGTCTTACAAGTTCCAAAAGGCACCCGATCTTAAACCAAAGCAAGAAAGTTTCATCCCATAGAACTAAGAGATGCTGCTCAATTCCTAAAGTTTAAAAATGATTTAGTATACCGTAGCACAGTGGAATACCAAACTACTAATAAATTTCCCATGCACATTCCACTAAGGAACAAGGGATACTTCTCTTGTATCAATGAGTGCAGTCCGATTAAAGTTTAAGCTCAATGATAAGGGGCCTCTTTTTTCATGCCGAGTCCTAACGACGTGCCGGTAAGCGACACCACTTGGTAGAGAAGTTTAAGCATGGCAGGATACCTCACAAATGTTGCCAGCATTAGTAAAGGGATAACCACCGCTGAAAATTTTTCTGATGTTCACGCCGGGATTTGAAACTAGACGTTCGGCGTCCTAGGCGGACATGCTAACCTCTGCGCCACGGTGGCACAGTGGAATATATTCGAAAAACTCTTGCAAAAGTCTGCCTTTTGAGAATGAATGAAACACTTCTTTTAAATGGTTCGAACTGAGGTGTTAACCAGATTATGTGCAACATTTCAAGGCCTTAGGTGCTCCGGGCGCCTATGGCAGGCATCTAATGTTGTTTATCACAGCATTTTAAAAAATTTTCGAGCTGCCAAATCTTCAGTCTGATTTCGGGTATATTCGATATTAATTTTCTTTTAATTTTCCGATTTACAGAGGCATTTGTTATTCAAAATTTCAAAGATTTATCTGTACCCGTTTTCCAAGGTTGATTTTTTATTAGATTTTTGTCGATAATAACCCACTGTGCACCGATGGCTGCTATCCAAACGGTTTCATCAAGCCTAGCGTCAAAATAAATGCGACTTAATATCGAGAAAACATTTTGTGAAGTTGCTTTGGGCCGTGGGCACGCAAACATCTAGGTGATGAATGGTCTGAAGAAAGCGATTGTAAGGGAATGCGTCAAAATACCGGCATATTACATTCGTGCAGCTTGCAAATCCTTTTTTTTTTGACGAATTAAAGCAATACTCAAGCTAAAATGTGGTCATATCGAACAAAAGTGAATGGATTCTGAAATTTGGAGCATTGTGGTTGTTTGAATTGATAACACTTCGAGTCATCATCTTTTGAATACGGCGGAGTATTGACCAGTAGGTGGATTTTTGAAGTGCAGACCACCACTTCACAACATAATAAAGCATATGGTTCTGACAACAGCACTCTACAGCCAGTGCATGACAAGCGGTTTAAACCCCAAACCATTGACAATAGCTCTCTCTCACGTGTATAGGGCGAGAGTTGCCTTTCATTTTCCTATCCAGCAAAACGCAAGCGTATTTTACTTTTGCAGTAACGAGAATATTCTCTCCTCGCATGGAGGCAGATGCCACTGTGGGTACCATGTATATTATGCCGAAAAAATAAAAACAATTTCCGTTTTGGGCGGATTTCAGTCCCCTCCATTTCGTTCAACCGGGAAACTTTGCCATAACTACAATAGTCACATTAGATAGTGTTCTATGTAGCCGACTAAGTCAAGAAATGCGTTTTCAGGTAGGGTAGGCATGTCCGTCTATGATGCTGAACGTCTGGGTTCTAATCCTGTCGAAAACCAGGGAATTGTACAGCGAACGAGCTTGCGAGACTAGGAACTACCTTACACATTCCAGGGAAACTGAAATCTGTGGGTATGCCTCTAGCGACATGTAAGCTATGTTTTCAGGACCAGGTCCAGGTATGTGGCCTAATCTAATCTAGACTTAAAGAGGTCTTCCGCATTGATGTCACTGGTAAGAACAGACGTCTCAGTCATTGTATCCGTCATGATACTGTCTAATCGGAAAACATGCTGACAGACTGAAGGTGGCCAGTAACGACTTTTGCAGAAGCTGTGAGGACATCGAAGACGAAGAGACTAATGAAGACCTTCTGTGTGTGCGTCCCGCACTGGCAGTCAGAAGGAGTTTCAATTTAGGTTCATCAATCCATTGTTCTTCAAAGACGATCGTGGAAGAACTTTACCGTCAAGGGACGGTGCTGCCAAATTGGATCTAACGAATGGACCATTTGAACAGGAGCCGCTGGTAATTAATTTGCATAAAGTTATTTGTAAAAAGTAAATGGCAACAATCAATTGATGCCAACTTGAGTGTTTTATCAGGTTTTACCTAGCTGCCCTCTACGTTCTTTAGAGGCAGCAAGGTTTCTTGGTCTCAGTGATATAAGCACTCCCGACAGGCATACAAACATCTTATATATAAAATTCAATTTGTGTTCAATGACAATATGAGACTCAAATGAAAGGTATTCGGGAGTAGATTACGAATATGGTCTGGAGGAAGAAAAGAAATAGGCTTTGTAATTGGTTGATTTCGGAAGGGGCGGACCCTCCCCCATTACCCAAAAACACCACCCAAAATCAAAAGTGGCCCGATCGGGACTATATGGGTATCAAATGAAAGTGAGTGGAAAATAATATACGAATATGATACTCAAAATTTGGGTCTAAGTACCCATCGGGCCGCCCCAACCCCAAAATTACCCCAAACAGACATATTGGACGTTCATGTTAATATGGGCCTTAGGAGTAGATTACGAATCTGGCATGGGCCTTGGGAGTAGATTACGAATCTGGCATACAAATTTAGATCGAAGTATAGGGGGTCACCTTACCCCCTAAAAACCTCTTAAATGGTCATATGACGCATCATGACTATATGGAATTTGGTTTTTTTGTTTGTTGTAACTTTGTCTGGAAAGAAATATAAGCTATATAATTTTTAGATATCGAATGGGGGCCGTCCATCCCCCCTACCCCAACAACGCCATCCAAAATTAAAAGTGGACCGATAGGCACAATATGGGTATTCAATGAAACGTATTGGAGACTAGAAAACGAATGTCGTACTTAAATTTGGGTCCATGTACCCAGCGGGCCTCCCCGACCCAAAAACTCTTCTAAACAGACATATTCGACGTTCATGTTAATATGGATTTCAAATGAAAAATATTCGACGGTAGATTACAAATATGCCAAAAAAAAATTAGGTTAATGGGAGGTCGCCCCACCTCCAAGTACACCAAATGGACATATTAGCCGACCATTTCTATATGAGACTCAAATGAAAGACATTTGGGAGTATATTACGAATATGACATAAAAATTTGTGTTCAAGTCTAGGTGGCGCTTTTCCTTAAAAAATAAGTCAAATAGGTTGATTGACCCATTAGGACAATATGGAAATTGTCTCACTCGAAAACACCTCCCTATTATATGAAAGCTTTTTGATATTTAAATTGATTGATTTTTCGAAAATTGATAGTCATTTTCGTGGGGCACACCCCACCCTCAAACAGAATTTATTTACCGATCATACCGTTATGGGGCTCATATTTAATGTATTTGAAATTAGAGCACGAAGCGTATATTTACATTAAGTGCCAAGTGTCTATCTAAACCGGAAATATTAACCAGTATGATAATATAGGACTTAAAAGAAAGGTATTTGAAATTGGAATAAAAATTTTCCGAGGAACCGCGAAGGGGCACACTTCTCCCACATCAATAAAAGTTTTCCTATTCAAGTTTAAACTCAATGATAAGGGACATTTTTATAACCTCTTTGGGGAGAATTTTTTACATAACCATGCATATCAAATGTCGCCAGAATTAAGAAAGGATCACCACCGCTTTAAATTTTGTCCGATGTTATCGCCAGGATTTGAACTCAGGCGTTCAGCGTTATATGCGGACATAGGCTACAGTGGCACGAATTCGATATAAACATTCAGGGCGAAGTGTCTCCACCCTAAAAAGATATTAGAGAGTTAAAGAAGGCGCAGTAAAGCGGGCCCTATCCAGCTAGTTGAATAAATAAGTTGATGTGAATTGGTTGGAGAGAAAATCCTATTATGGATCTATTTTCAAAACCAATGGATGTTCTGTTAACTAGTATTGCGAGAAATAAACACTTGTATGGAACTTTTCGCCAGAAATAAAATTTGTGGCTTTGTCAGAAGCTAGAAAGGAGACATTGTGGTTACAAGTATTGAATATCATGATGTTGAAGCAAAGTAAAACAACCATAATCTCCAAAGGTAACAAACGCTGTTTACGCGGATAATAAGGAGGGACAAACTTGGCAAAAGAATAGAACACATCGACAGCTATTCATGGATGTATTCTATGGAAGCTATTCATATTAGAGGTACATACTGTCCTACAGAAAGTCCGATGGCAACCAAGATGACCGAAGCTTAACCGGAAATGTTCATCAAATGTTATTTATATTTTTCATTTTTTTTTTCAATTTGTATAATAAACTCCTTAAATATAGCCTTCTTCATTTTGAAGCCAAAAGTTTATCTAATAAATTAAAGATTTTGTTCCCACTTTTACCAAACATAAAATTGTGCTACCATACTTTGTATTGGTCTCTATATTAGTAATGCATCTTCGTAAGTTCCATAGGGCATTGTTGAAGTTTCGTAAAGGCGGAAGGAAGGGATTTATTCTTTTCTTCTTCGTCTTATAGCGGATCTGCAAGCAAAATACACCTACATCTATATGTGGAAAGCACACAAGGTGTGCACAATATCCTGTCCTCAGAAAAGGGCTAGCCGTACAAGCCAAAATGCTTACACAACAACTGTATGCTGAGACGCAAATAAATTAATGAACGATAGATCAGGCAAAGACAACAACGTAGATCTGAGATCTTCTGGAAATAGCACAACAAACGCCAAGATCATCATTAGCAATATTGATGTTGTCTGTCTAAGTCCTACTACGTCTCCCGCTCAATGTTGGAAAAGAAGACGACGTTATCTTCCGTTTTCGTTGTTGTTGTTGGTGTTCGTTGATTCTGTAACGCGTGCGCTTTAGTCTTCTGGTGCGGCTTGTGTGGTGCGTGGGTAGATCCCAATCACGGTCTCATGACATACTTGTGGTCGCTCTTCATTGACTCATCTCGGTGTGGAGGATAGGTTGGTTGCAAGCTTAACAACCAACAAACTATGAATGAACGATTTCCAGCTTTGCCAGCAGTTCAGGTCTGTACGTTTGCAGCCCAAACATAACAAAACAAAATAGAAAACAAAAAACATACAGACATATACTACCTACCAGGACATGGGTGTGTGTGTCTTCTCTGTAATTGCATTACCAGCAATTAAACAATTCTGTTTAACGAAACTCTGGCTGGGACGATGACACGTCCGTTGATTTTGGACCTACAGGTAAATTGGAGGCGAGGGCGTTTTGTGGCCAAGACTAAATAACAAACAAAGACTGCGATTGACTGCCAGCAAACAAATGAAACATATAAACTTCAAAACATTGAAGAACAACAAAAAAAATCGAGCAGACGGCCGCAGCAGACCCCTTCAATCAAATGTAATCACTCGAGTAGATCTCTGATCCATACACATCACCCGTTCGGCCATTCTTGGGTGCGTCGTCTCTACCTTTTAAGCGTACCACAGAGTAAAGGCGCACAGACCTTAAGCGACATGATCTTGTACCTACACATCTCAATTTATTAGCACGCTCCACACCAGCCTTGATCACTCATTCACTCACTCGTAGGTTCATGTCAGCTAATTTGTATGTTTCGACCAAAACATACTCACCGCTTGCTCGTAGCTTGTAGTAAATTTAACCGTAGTGAAAACGAATGTACCTTAGGGTGGAACATTGTATTGGAGTTGACATTAAAACCGTGTTTAAAAATTAGTTGTTGTTTGTTTTAAGTAAATAAAGAACAATCCTAAGGTTTTTAAACACCTCTAATAAAAAGGTTTCTTCTATGCCATGTTTCGTGTGTGAACTTGGTAACACTGGCACGAAGTGTAACCAAGTTTTGACAGGCATATCTGTCAAACTAGAAATGACAGCGACATGATATTTGTTTTATTGATAGCTCATTAAAGCTTACCAGCAATCAAAAGCATTTGATTCAAAGTTTATTTAACGAAAATGTTATTCATGATGCAGTTTAAGTGTTTCATTTGGCTGGAAATTAACAATCAGCTGTTGTTGGCGAACTCATACACCTCAAAGTGAACAAAATGTTCGTGTATCACATCAAAATCGTTATAATGATACTGATGGCGTTGTCAGCGAAATCCATGATGTAGCAGCAATCAAATGGCTAAACGGCCTATAAAAGAATGCAAAATTATGAGTTAATCTCGGCCGGGCCGAATTTTATACACACTCTCCACCATGGATCGCATGGAAAAGGTTCTTTGAATGTCCTTTTCCAATAGATAGAAGCTCGATCAGGTTATGTACCGAAACTGACCGTATTTGTCATGGTTGATAGAAATCACAAAAATACCACGTTAAAATTTTCACCCAAATCAGATATTAATTGCGTCTTCTAGAGGCTCAAGGAGTCAAATCGGGCGATCGGTTTATACGGAAGCTATATAAGTTATAAACTGATTATAATCATACTTAGCGTGTATTTTAGAAGTTGAAAAAAATCTATGGGGAAAATTTTAGCCAAATCGTTTTATAATTGCTCCCGCTAGAGGCTCAAGAAGTATAACCGACCGGTTCATAGGGGGCTATAATTTGTTATGTCCCGTACTTGGCACAGCTGTTGAACGTTAAAACAAAACACTTCATGCAAAATTTCAGTCAAATTGAATAAAAATTGCGCCCTCTAGAGGCTCAATCAATCAAGATCCGAGATCGGTTTATATGACAGCTATATCAAATCATGGACCGATATGGCCTATTTTCACTCCCAACCTACCTACAGTAATAAGAAGCATTTGGGCCAAATTTCAACCGCCTAGCTTTACTCCTATGAAATTTAGCGTTTTTTCGATAGACAGACGTACAAAATGTGTCTATTTTTCACCCCAGATGTAACAGATTTGCCTGTTTACGTATTCATTTAACTACAAATGAGCCTTATCGCTGAAAGAAATTATTCGTTAAAACAGTGTATTTCCATCGAACTGTTGTAACAAACCAGAAATTTTCATAATAAATTTCAATGGTTTGCAGTCGTAGCTTTTTCTCCATGATGAAATGGCAGAATATATTGAACACTTTTCACCTTCACAGAGCACGTTTAGACAAAATTATCCCTCAGAATATTTAACTCATAAGAAGTAAACCTTTAGTGACGAAAAGAGTTTTAAATAATTAAATCAGTTTATAGGAATCACCGCACAGTGGGATAGCATCGAAAACAACTCGTAAATATCCTGATATCTTTATTATTTTTTTTTTAACATTTTCAATCCATTTTAATTTTTGTTTTCCGAAAATTTTAATAAATACGAAGCCGGTCTTGGCTAAAAATTCAAAAAAGTTATATCGAATGTCTCCAAAACCAGAAGATTTATTGCAGACATTAGACGACCTTTCTCGTAGGAATTTTTCAGAACTACCCAGCAAAAAACAATGTAGAAATCAGACCATAAATGAAGATATGGCAACTCGAAAAAGTTTTCGAAAAACTGTGGTGTCAAGAGGCTTCTTGACCACCTGGGGCCTTGATCACATTATGCCCCTTAACAACTCAGCCCTAACCATGCAAGATTTCAAAGAGTTATCTCTACCCTTTCTCAGGCGGCAGATTTTTACAATATTTTGTTTTGTTTTAAGTCTATCCCACTGTGCGCATAGACGCATAGTATGGTATGACCGGTATGCGTAATTTCAGACACATGGGGAAAAAATTTTGCCTCTAGGGTCTCGTCATTGCATCATAGGACACACATCCTTCATGAAAAATGGACTCACAACAATACACCAAAACACTTTTCACTTATTAAACGCTGTGCCACACTTATATCTTCAGTCTGTCCGTCTAATGTACTCACATATCATCACCGTTTTAAAGAAAACTTCCCAAAATTATGTGTTGAGCTTTTTGCGAGAAACTTTGGCTTGCGTTTCGGCTTTTAAGCCGTCTTGCCTTTGTCTTTATTTGTTTACGACCATTTATTTGTGTTTTTTCATCTTTTTTTTTGTTTTATTTCGTTGCTGTCATTCTTTCTCTGTACACTGTTTCGGTGTTTCGCTCTGTCTGTCTTTCTGTTGGTTGTTTCAGTATGCTGACGAGAGACTTATTGGGGTACAACAATTGAACGATCCACCTCAAATGAATTGTATCTCCACCTCGCACTAGCAAGCTGTGCTGGTGCCTTTGCCACGCAAATGAGTGTGTGTGTATGTGTGAATAAACATATATATATATATATATGTTTGTGTAGATGTATAGAATGCAAAGTTTACGTTTTGGCACGTGCTGTTCGAGATGAGCATGTGAGGGGGTAAGTTAAGAAAGTACGGGTCTAATGGAATGATGGTGGCACCGCAAGCCTCTCGGTCTGTCTGTCTGTCGGTGTGCCTACCTTTGCAGAACACAAGAGAATCTCAAAATTCTGCTCAGCCTTCCTTCCTACTTGTATAGCTGCATATGGATGTTTCATATGGGCGAATATGTGTACGTATGCATGTATGTGTGTTTGTATGTACAATTCGATTATAAACAAACATTCCCCGGATAATTGTGACCTGACACTACAGCGATTTGTTGTTATCGATGCTTTGCAAACATTTCTGTACGAGGGTCGTCGTTCTCGTATGAAATCAAAATCAAAACGGCACGGCAGCTTGGAATGTCATAACAAAAGACGAGACTCTTATCTAATTGGCAGCTAATTCATTTCCACTGCCACCACCTCCCCACTCACACATACATAGACACAGACATATTATGTAGCCATGCATACACGCACGCACGCGAAGGCAGTTCAAAACAACGAAGGAATTCATTCATAACAAGTGAGCCCACTAAGAATTCCAGCAGCAGCAATGTTAGTAGTAGTACTAGGAAGCCTCTGCTTTTGTTCAACAACGTCATCATAGTTCGTTCATTGGTTCAGTCAGTCAGTCACTGAGCATAACCAACAACGTCATAATTCCAACACATTGCCACCAGGCCGCACACATACACACACACACCATCACAAATTTATATTTAAATTGCTTTCTTTTTTCGCAACATTCATTTTGACTTTTATCCTGCAGACACACACACTTCGCACCGTCTGTTTGCGTGGAAATGCGGCGCACACACACTCACCCGCCATTAGCAAAGAGAGAAGCGCCTCAAAAAAAAGTACCTACGTACGTATCATGGAAGAGACCGAGAGGACTACAGACTTCCAGTTGAAAGTGAAAAGTTCAGTAAAGTGCAACGCTGAGATGGAAACAAAATCGCGTAACACCAAAAAGCATAAAATGGGGGGGAAAGTTTATTATGTTAGTCAGCCAAACCGGCTGCAGTCTTAGTAAATCAGACACTTGCACCATCCTCCAGCAGGAGTGAGGTTTGTCGCCAACTCCAAGAACTTTTCATGCAACGTGCAAATATTCTTAAACGTATTATATGTGTCTGTGCTCAGGCAGCTTGGCAAATAGTTAGGCTCAAGCCCTATTCATTGCAGGACTTCAAGCGAATTTTACATCATTTTATTCCAGCTAAAATTACCAAAACAACATGCCTTATGACATATGAATGAAATGGACATTTCCGATGAAGCTGCGTTGTGATTAGCAAGGATCACATGGCTTATGCGGTAGAGATTCTTATCTTAACCACGTATGCGCCGAGTGTTTAGAGTCAAGAAAAACCAAATGGGTAACAGAAGGGTAAAGGAAACGTCAACGGTAAGCAGGAGCCTAAAAAACAACAGAGGGAGTGAGTGAGTGGTATACCGTGCGGAGAACGGAAAACAATGCACACAGATCTTTGTGAGGAAACAAAGGAAAGTGGCAAACAATCGCTCATACTTGGCTACATCTGTGTGTTGCGAGTCGCCGCAACGGAAGTAATACAGTTTGCTATGTGTTCACTCACCGGCTGATTATGCAGCAGCCACAAGAAGCCGAAGGACTCTTGCCACAAACAGTTTTCAAGTACGACTACGACATTTATGCACAGTCCACAGTTGGTGAATGCAAGCATGCACTGCGTATCTCTCTTTCTCTCAATGTTTCTAAGTATCTGGCCATGCTGTGGAGATGCCACATACAGGACACCGTGTACGGACAAAAAAAAAACCAACCACAAAATAAATGATATGATAAAATAAAAAAAAAAAAACGCAAGCACAATATTACAGTACTCTGCTGGGTAACATGGAAGAGAAACCAAAAAAGAAATAGGAACAACAGCCGTAGTGTTGAAAAAAAACTAAGAATTGTGCTTATTTTGCAAATGTGAATGAAATATTAATTGAAAAAAGATGTTAAATTCAAATCTAATATCGCAAGGCTTCAGGGACATTTCAGCCAAATTGCATCATCAATGTTAACGCTTATAAAGTCAAAGCATTAAAACTGTCGTTACATCAGTTTATGATCTGATTTGGACCATAGTTGGCAAAGTGGATGCAGCACAATTGTAAAATCGGTTTGTTTGTAAACATGGGCAGATTTGACTTATATATTTGGCAAACCTTCGCATAGCAGGCCTTCCATGTTTTAAAAATACCTTGCCTTTGTCAGACGGATGGAGAGATTTTTCCCATACTGTAGTTTTGTTTTATCTGTCTCTTTTAAGTGCGAATATCATTTAACGATCAACAATAATTAGAAAAGATTTTTTTATTAACCAGTCATAAAAAACTAAAACCAACAAGTAAAAGCATGCTAAGTTCGGCCGGGCCTAATCTTGGAAACCCACCAAGTTTCGGACTGGCCGGTTGAGTATTAAACAGTAGGTGGACTTTTGAAGCACCGTCCACCAGACCACAACACCATATAGCATTAAAGGTCTGACAACTGCAGTAATACCCAATGCATGACACTCGGTCTAAGCTCCCAACTTTGTTGCCTTTCTTGTCCTTTCCAAAAAGTTGGATTTGAAGTTCAATTACCTATCCAACAAAACACCGAGGTATTTTGCGCTTTCTGTAAATCCAACATTCTCTCCTCCCAAGGAGACAGATGCCACTGTAGGTAACTTTTATCTCCTGGCGAAAATAACTACTTCTGTCTTGCAAGGATTTACGCATATAGCACTTTCGGTAGCCCACTTCGCTGTTGCACGTAGAGTTACCTGAAGTATATCTCTTAGAGTGTTGGAAAACTTTCCCCAAAGCGGCAGTTGTAACGTCATCAGCATACGCGACCACCTTTGCACATTTTTCTTCCAGAGACAATAATATATTGTTAATGGCTATATTCCAAAGTAGAGGAGGTGTACTCCTTGAGGTGTTCCTCTGCTGACCCATGTTCAGGTGTTCCTCCACAGATACCAAGCCTGCGGTAATGCATTTTTTTTTTTTTGTAATTAAAATGATGCCTAGAAACTTCAACTCCTTCATGTTTAACTTCGGTTTTACATTATTGAAAGCACCTTCAATGTCAAGATATGCTGCCATTGTATTGTATATTTCATGACAGCGAGAGAACCCTTTATGTAGCCGACTAGGTCGTGAAGGGCTGTTTCAGTGGACTTGCCTTTACTATATGCATGCTGCTGGAGCTTGCCTTTCTCAGATCCAGGGATCTTTGCCTTCAACATAAAGGATGACAGATTAATAGGAATCTTTCGCCTTCGTGTGGTATGCTTTTCCTGCTTTCGGAACGAAAATGATTTTCAAGTACCTCCATCCCACAGGTATATATGACATGCTAAAACAAGCAGAGTATATCCCCCTAAGCCAAGAAACCTGTCTATCAGACACAGATTATAGTCCAACCGGTGATATATCATCGGGGCATGGCGACTTAAAGTAGTCGAAACTTCTTATCGCCCAAAGGATTTTCGGCTCAGATTCTATTTCCTTAATAACCTCCGAAAAATGCATACCAGTGACAATCTCTTCTGGCTTCACGTTGTCCGTTGGAGCATTTCTCGGGAAGGGTGTTTCAACGAATAGTTGTAGTGTTTCCTCACTAGACATTGTCCATACATTCTCTGACGTCTGAATATGCCCCACCGTAATATATCTCGAGGACAGAATCTTCCTTAGCCTAGAGGCCTCAGATGTATCCTCCACGGAGCTGCAGAATTCAAACCAGGATTTGTTCTGAGCCTTTCTCAGCTCGCCCTTATATTTTCTTAGGTCACCCTAATAGATGTCCCAATCGTGTGGTGCTATTGTCCATACATTCTCTAACTTCTGAATATACCCCACCGTAATATGTCTCGAGGGGAGGCCACCGTAGCGCAGAGGTTAGCATGTCCGCCTAAGACGCCGAACGCCTGAGTTCGAATCCTGGCGAGACCAACAGAAAAAATTTTCAGTGGTGGTTTTCCCCTCCTAATGCTGGCAACATTTGTGAGGTACTATGCCATGTAAAACTTCTCTCCAAAGAGGTGTCGCACTGCGGCATGCCGTTCGGACTCGGCTATAAAAGCGAGGCCCCTTATCATTGAGCTTAAACTTGAATCGGACTGCACTCATTGATATGTGAGAAGTTTGCCCCTGTTCCTTAGTGGAAAGTTCATGGGCAAAATTTGCATTTGCAATAGGTCTCGAGGATAGAATCTTCCATAGCCTATAGGCTTCAGATGTATCCTTCACGAAGCTGCAGAATTCTAGCCAGGATTTGCTCTGAGCCTTTCTCAGCTCGCCCTTATATATTCTTAGCTCAGCCTTAAAGATGTCCCAATCGTGTTGTGCTCTTGTGGCTTTCGTCCTGTTGAAGAGTTTTCTGCTGTCCTTCCTTAGACCAACCGGCCCACCATGGCGGTCGCTGTTTTCCCCTTGGCTTGGCGCTAGGACACGCAGACACAAGCGAGTCATTCAGGTCCTTCGTGATCCGTTTGACCATTATGTCTATATCCTCTGCAGTTTCCACTAGTAGGGATAGACGTGCAGTATCACTATAACCATTTATGGTGCGATACATAAACATTTGATTAACTTTGAGGTGTTTGAGTTCGCCAACAATAGCCAATTACGATTTTCCAGCTAAACAAAACGCAATCACTCTGTTATGATTGAACTCCATGAGCTTACTGACCAAAGTTTTCTTTTGCCCTTGCAATATGCTTGGTTTAACACCTAATATGATGTCAGACAAAGTTGAATTTTGCATTCGAACACGAGCAATGTTCTGTTTTATCTCTACAATATTTCATCATGATACTGTACTATTGTGTGATACCTCACAGGGGAGGATGTCTCCACTCTAGTAGCTTCCTTAGCCTCCAACTACGTGCTGCCACATGTATGTTTATGTGCACGTATATATATATATATATATATGTAAAACATATATGTAGGAATAAATACATCTCGGTGTGTATGTATGTTTGTGGGCTTTTGTGAAGATGAGTGTTATGTGGACACAAGTAAAAGTATGTGTCAGCGTTCTGGGATTCTCCATCGAGTCGTTTACCCCGAAACTAAGTGCGACCCTACATCCCAACTTAAGCAAACTGCCATGTACTATATGTATGTGTATGTGTATCCATGGTCCATGTGAAAAATCTAGCTACAAACACACAAACGTCCATTCCCCTAAATAGTATATATGCATGCATGTTTGTGTATACAGCATGGCCATATGACCAAGTCCGTAGTTAAATATACATATATACACTAATATACAAATCTATGTACATATGCATGTACATAAATACCAAATGTGAATGAGTTTCGAAAAAAGGCTTGAAAATATGGAAAAAATAAGCTTTTTTTCGGTGCGTAACAAAAGATTTTCGTCCCTTGTGTCCTTTCCATAATTATGCTTGCTGCAGCAGGAGCAACAGCAGGATGGCATGCATGGTGGTACGAGGACGTTTTTGTTGCATTTGCCAGTAGTTATTGTTCAATAGAGTCCGAGTCCGAGTCCGGAAGGATGAACGAAAGCAAGGAGTGAGGATGAATGGGTTGGAGTCGTTGTTGAGTTGAGTTGAGTTTGGCTTGACAGGATTCTTTTATTGCAGTTTAAGTTGACAGCTCATGACAAGTTTATACATTACTGGCTTTTGGATGCTTTTAATTATAATGTTATTGTTCAGTTGTTCAGCAGAGGCCACGGTGAGCAAGAGTGGCCCGTATGTGTATGTGTGTGTGAGCATGTGTATTTGTGTATTAGTTAGAGTATGTAGAACGAACAGGCACATCACAACGTGTGTGACATAGTGACAGTGGCTGTTGTTATTTTTTCTAACAACGCGCTGTGGTGCTTGGCACAATCGCCTCACATCTGGCCATTGCCAAAGCAACCTTGGGTCAACAACGTTGTCGTCGCTGCCACCGCCGCATTAATATTGTTGGCTACACCGTACGTACAACCAGCGCCAGGACTGTGTTATGGCCGTATTATTGTTATTATCCTTGTGGCTTTGCAATGTTTTTTCGAATAAATAGACAGGAGTTGTCATGGCTACCAATCAACCAAAAAAACAAAAAAAAAAGAAACTCCAGCAGTAACAAATTTAGCCAAATGAGTCTTCCACAAGCGAAGCTTAATCGCAACGGCAATCATGAAACTGACATGCTAATGGGCATCGTTTGGTCGATAATCAAATTAAGTCGACAATGCATCCATCGGTGGTCCTTTAGCCACCACACAGCCCTTCAGTCACTCGCGCACTGGGGTCACGCAATTCAAGCGTGCCAAACTCGAAAACATCTGCAAACTTGTCGCATAACTACCAACGTATGGTGGCATAGTGTGGGTGTTTGTCACCGGTAGTGTTGGCAACCCAATCCTTAAAATAACACCTGATTCACCAGCAACTTTTGTCCTACTTCCCAAAAACAATGAAAAAAGAACATTCATTTAGCCGCAATTTGTTTTAGGGCCAATAATGTCATTAATTTAAGATATTTCTGCAAAGAGATGATCACTGTAAAGGCTTTCAATGAATAGTAAGTACCACTGGAACATTCTAATGCGTTACAGGATGCGAGCCAAATTTAGCTCAACAACAAGACGAATCTTGGTTATAGCTGTCTACTTGCCAAAGTTATTATTGTACTTCTTCTAGGGAAGGCAAGAGCTTTTGGGTCATTTGTAGAAATAGTAAAATTTAAGTCATGGACTATCCTTATTCTTGTTAAAGATGACCAGATATTCATTATAATGCACTCCTTGTGATTTTAAGTTCGATATCTGAGATATTCCTTTCAATACATGGAGTTGAATGGTTTTTGGAGGATTCCGACGTAAAACAATCTCCCGGCCCGAATGGTACATCAACACAAGTCTTGTGCAAGTAAAGGCAAATTTGCCCATGAACATTCCATTAGGGAACAGGGGCAAACTTCTCACATATCAATGAGTGCTGACCGGTTCAAGTTTAAGCTCCTTTTTGTAGCCTAGTTCGAACGGCGTGTGCGACATCTTTTTGAGAAGACGTTTTTGTTCTGAGCAAATGATCATTGATTTTTGCTTAACTATTTGGCAACGTCTTCCACCTTGCTAAACGCGCTGGGGTATTTACAGCCGTAAGGTTTGTTTGGAACTTTCAGTAGATCCGCAAAAAGGTCAAAGGATGGTTCCGTAGCTCAGAACCTACCGAAGTCTTTCGATACAATCGGAAAAGCCACACTGTTTAACACATCGCAAAAGTGTCCCTTCAGCTATGCCTGAAACTTTGTTTCGCTAATTATTTGTAGGGTCGACAGTATATGGAACTTAGGATTAAGAAGCCGAAGACCCATTGAGTCAAACAGGGCATATCCCAAGCCTATTCCGCTACCTACAGATAGCAATGAGATCGTGTCATATGCGGACGTATACCATCATAACAAATTTGAAGATATACGCCATAAAATCTTCAACTAAATTGATTACAACATGGACAGCGGAAGAACCTCGGCTGATGAATGTGAGTGCCGATGACGTAAAAATTCCCATCCCCAACTATTCGAAAATACTTTGTGTCACATTGGAGAGCATTTAAACGTCCTTTGCTCATGTTACCGCAATTAGTGACAGAGTTAGCTTAGATTGAAAAAGAGGTTACGAATATAAACCGCCCCATGGCATTAGCGACATCCAACTAAGCCAGCAATCGGTTTGTTGTGTGCTCCACATACCGAAAAGCACTCCGATCTTGGATCTTGACTTCTTGAGCTTCTAGAGGACGCAAATCTCGTCCGATTTGACTGACATTTTGCGCGTAGTGTTTCGGTATCACTTTCAAAAACTGTGCTAAGTACGATTCAAATCGGTTCATAATCTGGTATTGCAATTTCCATCCGATTTGGCTGAAATTTTGCATGAGGTGTTATGACTTCCAATAACTGTAATAAATATGGAGCAAATCGGTACATAACCTGATATAGCTGCCATATAAACCCATCTGGGATCTTGACTTCTTGAGCCTCTAGAGGGCGCAATTCTCATCCGATTTGGAAGCAATTTTGTACAACGGCTTCTCTCATGACCTTCAACATACGTGTTTAATATGGTCTGAATCGATCAATAGCTTAATATAGCTCCCATATAAACCGACCTACCGACTTTGCTTCTTGACCCCCTACAAGGCGCAATTCTTATCCGAATGAACTGAAATATTACACAATGACGTCTGCAATGTTCAACATTCATTTATGGTCCGAATCGGACTTTAACTTGATATAGCTCCAATAGCATAACAGTTCTTATTCAATATTCTTTGTTTGCCTAAAAAGAGATACCGCGCATAGAACTCGACAAATGCGATCCATGGTGGGGGGTTTATAAGATTGGGCCCGGCCGAACTTAGCACGCTCTTACTTGTTATTTTTAAAACATTTTAAACATATGAGTGCACGCGAAAAAGTAAACATCAAAAATGTTCTCGCACTCAACCGGCTTTACTCTCTACTCTGCTGGGCGTTCACTATGTTATACACAAGCTTATTTGCATTAACTTGTATGTAACCAGTTTTATCGCACTGACAATCACGCTACCGTAGCGCAGAGGTGAGCATGTCCACCTATGACGCTGAATGCCTGGGTTCGAATCTTGACGAGCCCATCAGAAACAATTTTCTGCATTGGTTTTCCCCTCCTAATGCTGGCAACATTTTTGAGGTACTATGCCATGTAAAACTTCTGCAATCCTCAGACAGATATAATTTTCCTTCTCACACGCCAAGACCATTCGTGACCCTGGCATCCTGGTTGCTATTGCCCTAATGGCTATCATTATGTCCGTAAAAATTTTGACACTCGACATCCTAGTGTTGAGCCTTAATCCTTAAGCTTCTAATGCGCTACCTGCAGGACCGTGTTATGGTCAGATAGCTGGATGCAGAGCTTGGTCTCTGGACAGAGTTAGAAGGTACTTAGTCACTTGCCGGTAGCATTTGGACCGATCGTTCAGTGGTAAACTGTAGGTGACTGTGTGAACTCGCCAGCTGAGCGATAAACAGTGGAAAAAAATTCAGAACTGCCAGATCTGGCTCTGCAATCTATGGATTAATTTCAACAGGTAACCAAAATACTTCCTGTGCGAAAGCAAAAGTACATGATGTGAAACGCAGAACTGCCATTGGTGTTTTTTTTCTGATTTGCGGTATACGCATAAAAATGCGCTGTTAGTAAAAATCGCCACTGCAATTGATGCGGTGTTATTCTCAGCACACTGATATGAGTGGCGATCGTTTGAATACTCATACATTCATATTCATGCTTCGAGTACCATGGTCTTTGTCCATGGCAGTGTTATGAGTGAACATAAGATGAGAATGGAAACACCGAATCAATACAATATAACACTTTGACTGAAAGCATTTTTCGCTCCTGCATACTAATTTTAATTTTTTTTTGGTATTTTTTCAAATTTTTCAATGTTCGAATTAAAAATGGGATGTTAGCGTTGTTTTTGCCAAGCACTCATTATACCACCGCATGTACAAGAGACATACGAATTTACAGTTGTAATTTAAACTCGGCCGTAGCACCACCGCAATATAATTTGTGTTTTTTCGCGTTAGTAGCGTTAACTCAAAAAAAAAAAAAAAACAAGTACTCATGCGTTAATAGCGTTGAATCAAAAAAACAAATATTTATGAGTATAATGGTCGCGTTAGTATCGTTGACTCAAAAAAAAAGTATTTTTTGCAGCAATGTATCGCAAATGTCATACATCCCTGCAGATCTCTGGTATATGAGCAGAGTCCACCATACCAAGAATTTCGCACAGGGGAAGGTTTAGTACTACCATGCCACGATCCGCATTTATCAGTGATCTATTCTTGGTCAGCTCATAAGCGGCCTCGTTCCCTGTATCTCCTTGATGGACTGGAATTCAGCAGAGCCGGACAGCCTTCCCCACGGTTGGATAATGCTCCTTACATATTTTAACTGATCTCTATTTCCATATAACAGCGTCTGCGTACTAAGGTTCTTGCTTCTACACGAGGAAGAAGGAGCTTTTGGTCGTTCGTGAAAAGAGTAAAGTGTAGTTCTTCATCTATTCCAACTCTTGTTAAGGACGATCAAACGTGCACTGACCCGGTTGATAAGGCTGACCTGTAGGCTCATATATATTTGCAGGGAACTCTTCCCGGCCGGATAGCAATCAACCACTACCCTAAATCGAAAATGTATATGGCGTCATGCCCCAAATATTTTTTCGAACTCGTGGAGTTAAAAGGGTTCTTGAAAATGTAAACGTAAATATATCTCCGGGCCCGGATGGCATATCAACACTTGTCTTACCCAAGTGTTCTTCGACGCTCGCTCGTCCATTACGCAACCTTTTCAACCTTGCCTACCGTGCGGGAGTCTTCCCGGCGCGTTGGAAGCTTGCAAACGTTCAGCCAATACCCAAGAAGGGTGATGCAAACAACCCTGCGATTTATCGGTAAATTGCGATATGCTCCGCTCTCTCCAAGGTCATGGAGAGCCTGGTTAATCACCATCTTGTGAGGTATTTAGAGTCTAATGGCCTTTTTAGCTACCAACAGTATGGGTTCCGCAGAAATCGCTCTACGGACGACCTTATGACACTTCTGTCGGAACGTTGAAGTCGCTCAATCCACCAGTTTGGTGAGAGTAAGGTTATGGCTCTGGATATCTCCAAGGCATTTGATAGGGTCTGGCACGGTGCACTACTAT
Organism: Stomoxys calcitrans; assembly: GCF_963082655.1. Classification (NCBI taxonomy): domain Eukaryota; kingdom Metazoa; phylum Arthropoda; class Insecta; order Diptera; family Muscidae; genus Stomoxys; species Stomoxys calcitrans. The sequence goes on along the minus strand of NC_081555.1, from coordinate 46,009,989 downwards.
TAAAGCTTGTCGCATTTGGTGTCAGTAATGGCTTCGTTCGATTTATTTGGAGCTTTCTCAGAGATCGCACTATTCGCGTCATTATAGATGGGTTCTCATCCAATGAGCAAAAATTGACCGCAGGTGTATCCCAGCGCTCTGTTCTTTCTCCTTCTCTTTTTCTAATTTTCATCAACGATCTGTTGGGTCGACTCGTTTGCGGATGACAGCAATCTCTGTCATTCGTGGTCGAATGAGTACGAATGACAGAGATAGGCCGAGTCTTCGAGAGATTGAGGACAAGAGGCTGATTATGGACGATACACTCTGCCAGGATTTGCTGGCCATTTCTGAGTGTGGTCGAATGAATCAAGTAGATTTTAATGCACGGAATACTAAGTGCTGCTTGTTGTCACACAAACGATTTGCTGACCCATTACTATCATCTTTGTCTATCAACGGCGTAGATGTTGAGCAATCAGAAGCTCTTGATGTTCTGGACATGAAAACACAAAGTGATGTCCATTGGGCTAAACATCTATTTAAAGTGTCGAAAGAAGCATTCAAGTGCTTACGCTTCCTTAAACGGTGTAAGAATTACATCACTCCGTCTGATCTTCGTAACATCTAGAACACTTTCATAAGACCGAAAATGGAGTACAACTCACATGTATGGGCTGGAGCTTTAAAATCATACCAAGAGCTACTGGTCCGTGTACAGAGTAGAGCGATGACGTTGATTGGGGACAGTGGGACATCAAACTCTATTGTCTCCCTTCATTATCGTCGCAATGTGGGTTGTTTGGGGCTGTTCTATCGGTAATTTCATGGTGTGTGTTCGTCTGATATCAGTTTTCTTATTCTTGATGTAAGGATGTATGTCAGGGATACTAGACATTCCAGGAACTGACTTCATTATCATTATCGTCTCAATGTAGGTTGTTTGGCGCTGTTCTATCGGTACTTTCATGGTGTGTGTTCGTCTGATATTAGTCTTCTTATTCTTGATGTAAGGATGTATGTCAGGGACACTAGACATTCCAGGAACTCACACCCGTTTGTAATTGATTGGCCAGCGGACCGCACAATGCATTATAGAGAGAATTCTTATTTCGCCCGAACCGTTCGTATGTGGAATCGACTTCCGGCTAATGCTTTTCCCACCCACTTTGACATCCAAGGATTTAAGACAAAAAAACAAAAAGTTCAAAGTAGCGCCGTTCAACGGTTTGCATGGTAGTCTTCTATTGTAACTGTGCCGTTGGTGGTTTTCTAATAACCATCTTCTTATTTCTTATGTTGAGATGGTCACCCTAACTACAATAGAAGACATTCTCTCACCCATTTGCAATTACTTGGCCAATTATCCAGACCGTGCATTCATTACCGAGAAAAAGCCTTTTTTCGCCCGAGCAATTTGTATGTGGAATCGCCTTTTTGACAAATGTCTTCCCCACATCCAGAAAAACTCTACTTCCTCTTTCCTCATTCTGATTCTTGATTTATAGCACATTCGCTTGAAACTTTCGTATATCGAAAACCATAGATTGCAGATGATGGTAACCCATATAAATCCGCACATTATATATTCAACGTTTTCCGGTCCCCAAAATTTTACTGTTTATTGTTTTTTTTTCCTTACACATACCTCAATCGATTATGATCGAGACATGACCCATTATTAGACTGAACATTAGGCATTGTATTAAGAAGAACAAAAGTGCCGATCACAGTTATGAATGTGATCTTGCAGTTGGAAGGGTAAACACTGGCACCTCAAACATCTTACGATGATTATTTTTAATTAGATATGTTTTTGGTATTCGCTCCTCAACTCACAACAACTGAATTGAGATCGCGATAAAGACAAAACGACAAGAAAACTTTGAAATTCAATTTCGTTAGACAAATACTGATTGAGTGTTTGGATGGTGGAGAGGTGGAATGGCTTGCCTAAGTGTGACAGGGTCGCAATAAGTGACTGGCTCTGACACTTTGGGGAAATTATGAAATTGTCACTCGAGAACAATTAATTATGGTCGCTGAAATCGAAAATGAGCCACATACATATATGGCACAAAACGGACCAGAGAGATAGCAAACCACGAATCGTGGTCTGTCTCCAAACAATGTACCACACACATAAACATACTTATGTATATAGCAGTGAACGTTGGTATGCTCTTTCTCAGAAGATGGTTTCGGAGCTGTGGAAAAAAGATAGCACCTGATAGATAGTCAAGAACTACATCTGAATGGCATAGAAATAGGGCCATAACTGACGTTTATATACGCCTGCGTTTTCTTGCAACCGAACAAGAGCAATTTCGACTGCAATCCTACAATCATTTCCCGGCTGGCATTTGTTTCTCCCGCAAGAGCTGCGATAAGACAACGCAGCTAAACAAATATCAACGAAGACGACGACTGCGACATGGTTTCCTACATGAATCTAATGGAATGTTGCTTCAAAAAAAAAAAGTCAGACCAATTGTATAAACGAACGAAAGAACCAACGGACGGACAGACAGATGTACGGTTGATTTTACAAACAAATATGAAAATTCGTGTATAAGTCATACTGTAGCTGTGGTCGTAACGCAAATATTTGAACCTGGACATAGGACGCAACCACCTAACGTTCTAGCCTACAAAAGGTGGGTGGGTGGATTCCCAGTTAGTGTTGCGGGCATTACAAGATGCAAGGTGTCATTTCGTTTATGCTGTTACAAAACGTTGTCGGTGTGTGTGTGTGTGTGTGTACTTACCTTCATATATGCGTGTTTGTATGTTTTCGAACATTTCAATTTGTCGAGTTTTCAGCGATAAACTTTGTTGGCTAGAACGAAGGCTGCTTTTAATATGAACAACAAGGTTTATCTAAATTTATAGTGTGTGTTTTCGGAATTTTATTGTTGGCTTTGATTTGTAATACAAATAGAAATTCATGTTGGTGTTGGACAGAATTAAAAAAAAAACATAACTGACTGCCCGATTATGTACACATTACATAAATGATAAGCCATTCCTGGAAAGCAATGAGAACTTAAGAACAAATGTAAAAAAGGGGCCAGCAAAAGGTCACTCTGAAATTCAAAAAACCCAATGATGGTCTAGTTGAGTAACTTGCAAATTTGCAAGGAAACCATCAAGGGCTTAAATCGGCGATAAAATTTTGTCTTGAAAAGAGGTTTTCTACTTCAAAGAAATCGAAATTCCAAATTACAGACAAGTGAAAAAACAATTTGTTCAGTCGGGCCTCTCTGTTATGAATTTCAGTTGAGTCGGATCATAAGTAGACCTTTTTTAAGCCAAAAGGCCTTTAATCGTATGATTGGTCTATATGGCAGCTATATCGAAATATGATCCGATCTGGACCTTTCTCGGCAATAATATGGAGGTCTCAAAGAAATATTTGCTTTAATTTTCAACAAAATCGGATAAAAGATGCGCCTTTTGTGGTGCTAAGAGCCTGCATCGGAAAATTGAAATATTGGGCACAACCATTCAAATATTCTCCGATTTGGACCCTTCCAACATGGAGGGTCTCAAACAACTCGCTGTTCTAATATTCAGCGAAATCAAGTAGTAAATGAGCCTTTTATGGTAACAAGTGCCAAAATCGAGAATTCGGACTATTGGCCACAACTATCCAACGGAGGCCACTGTAGCGCAGAGGTTAGCAAGTCCGCCTATGACGCTGAACGCCTGGGTTCGAATTCTGGCGAGACCATCAGAAAAAAATTTCAGTGGTGGTTTTCCCCTCCTATTGCTGGCAACATTTGTGAGGTCCTATGCCATGTAAAAATTCTCTCCAAAGAGGTGTCGCACTGAGGCACGCCGTTCGGACACGGCTATAGAAAGGAGGCCCCTTATCATTGAGCTTAAACTTGAATCGGACTTGCACTCATTGATATGTGAGAAGTTTGCCCCTGTTCCTCAGTGGAATGTTCATGGGCAAAATTTGCATTTTTTGCCACAATCATCCAAATGTGGTCAGATACTCAAAATTCACTGTTTCAAATTTCAAATCGGATAATGATTGCGGCTTTTATGGGCGTACTACTCTAAAACAGCAGATCGGTCTATATGGCAGCTTTATCTTAATATTGTCCGATCTGAACCATATTCGTTTCGAATATCGGGAGGCCTAAACAACTCACTGTTTCCAATTTCACTTCGAAATCGGATAATAAATGCGCCTGTTAGGGGCTTAAGACCCTAAACCGGCATATCGGTTTATATGGCAGCTATATCCTATCTAAATATGGTCCAGTATGGGCCATATTCGGTTCGAACATCGGGGACCCTATTAGAACTTCTTGTTTCAAATTTCAGCGAAATCGGACAAAAATTGCGGCTTTTATGGGCTTAAGACCCTATATCGACAGATCGGTCTATATGGCAGCTATATACTAATATAGTCCGATTTGGCCCATTCAAGAACTTAACCTGCTTATGGGAAAAATACGAGTCCGTGCAAAATTTCATCTCAATATTTTTGTTCATAAGCAGGTTAAGTTCGATGATGGGCTATATCGGACTATAGCGCCCATATAAACCGATCCGCCGATTTAGGGTCTTGGGCCCTTAAAAGCCACATTCATTATCCGATTTTGTTGAAATTAAGAACAGTGAGTTGCGTTAGGCTCTTCAACAACTTTCTGCAAGTTGGCCCAGATCTGTTCAGATATGGATATAGCTATAGCTATAGACCGATCTCTCTATTTAAAGTTTTGGTCCATAAATTAAGGCTCATAAAAAGCACATTTATTATTCCATTTCGCTGAAATTTGACACAGTGACTTATGTAAGGCTTTTCGACATTCGAGTCGTGTATGGTTCAGATTGGTCTATATTTGGATATGGCTACCAAAAAAACCCATATTTTGTTCTACAAAATCGAACAATGACTTGTACTTATTAGACCTCTCAATATCCGTGTCGAATTTGCTTCAAACCGAACCATATTTCGATGAAGCTGCTGTGGGGCCATAAATTATACATTTTTCACCGGATTATGACGAAAGGTGATTTACATATATATCCGAGGTGGTGGGTATACAAAGTTCGGCCCGGTCGAACTTAATGCTTTTTTACTCGTTTTATAGATTTTTATAAAATTGACTACATTTGCATGCACGTTAGAAAATTAAAAAAAAAATATCTGAAAAATCCGTTCTGAGATATTTTAAATGTACGTTTTAAAGATCGTACCAAAATTACGTCGAATTCAGCCACAAAAATGTATGGCCCATTTAAACCGATCATAGGATTTGACTTCCCGAGCTGACTGAAATTTAGCACAAAAACTTTTCTTATGATTTACAGCCTCCATATAAAGTATGATTCGATTCGGTCTATAGACTGACATAGCCCCCCTATAAACCGATCCGCGGACTTGACTTCTTGAGCTTATTATCGAGCTGGGGAAATGTGACCTTGGATTGTTGGTAAAGGTCCTGATCGGGTCGCAATGTCAGATGAGGATTTCTGCAGTGTCTGTGGGGATGAGCAGGAGTTGGAGACGGTAGAGCATTGGCTGTGCCAGTGCCCCGTGATGATGGGGAGTAAGCTTAGGATTATGGGTGAACACATATTTTCTTCACTGAGCTCTCTACAGTCTCTCGAACTCTGATTCATTCTTGAATTCTGCAAGGATCTGCAATGGCTGACGAAACGATCCTCTAGTCGGTGTGACTTTTTGGGTCTCTATGCCGGCTTTTTAGTTTCTGTTCATATTTTGCTTATGGCTTCTCTTTTCTCTCTTATTTCTTTTCTTTTTTGTAGGAATACAATGGGCCAGAGGTCTCCGAGAGAAGCGGTTGCCAGGTGCGTGTTTGTTAGCCTAACCTAACCTACCCAAGATTCGGCGCGGCTGAACTTAGATCGTTTTTAATTGATTTCTGGTGTTCTTGCTAGTACCCGAACCCAGGCGTTCAGCGTCATAGTCGGACAATGCTAACAACTGCGCCACTGTGGCCTCTCTTTCTTACTATTCTTCAGTATAAACCTCATTTTTCCACGATTCAGATCTGCCCACAGGATTTCCGTTGTTTTTCTGATCGCACTGCTAAATGAGGGCTGGTCACCCTTGCCCTTAATTTCACGTACCACAGGAATAGGAGAAGGAAGATGCTTTCTAGTTCCTACCGTTCGCTTTAAAAAGCCCAACAATTTGCGAATGTTGTTTTCTGATGTTCTTGCCAGGACTCGAACCCTGGCGTTCAGCGTCATTGTCGGACAATGCTAACAACTGCGCCACTGTAGCCTCTCTTTCTTACAATTCCTCAGTATAAACCTTATTTTGCCACGATTCAGATCTGCCCACAGGATTTCCGTTGTTTTTCTGATCGCCGTGCTAAATGAGGGCTCGTCACCCTTGCCCTTGCTTTCTCGTACCACAGGAACAGGAGAAGGAAGATGCCTTCTAGTTCCTACTGTTCGCTTTAAAAAGCCCAACATTTTTCGAATGTTCACATCCGTTAAATCAGACAAGTTCTCAAAGAAATGAGAACCTATAATGGAGGGACAGTAAGGGATACACACAGCAGATGTTTATTGTTTCTTCCTCCTAAACGACCTCACAGCTACTGCTTCCTCAATGTCGACGAGCAGACTTATTTTCTTCTCCTTAGTCTAACGCTATTCGTGTTACACTACCAGATGGCAATACCAGAGTTTCGTGTGCAGGATTATTTCGCGTTGTACGGTTAGCATATCCGCCTACGAGCCGAAAGCATGGGTTCGAACCTTGGCAAGAACATCAGGATAAGGTCCCTTATCATCGAGCTAAGACTTGAATTGGACTGCAACAATTGATATGTGAAAAAATTGTTCCTGTTCCTTAATTGAATGTTCATGGGCATCTAATTTGGGTAGCAATTATTATAAAGACGCTTACCTCAATGACATGCTAGGTTATCCTTAAGGCAATGGTCAGTAAATTGCTATAATATATTGATTTATCAGCAGTTGATTTAGAAAATAAATTTGTTGTGCCAACCATTTTAGATTATGTTTAGATATCAAAGAATTTTATAATTGGATCTTTGAAATTTTCAAGTTCAACAGCTAATCTAGTCAACAAATATTGATTTTGGGCATTTTTTTCACCCTTTATGAAATTGTTAATAGGCCAATTAGCTGTTATTTGTCTCATACTCGTATGCTGGAAAAAAAAACTCATACGCTTAGGTTAGTGCGTCACTCGTTTCGATAAGAACCCAATGTTGTCACCGTGACCAGTGCACACACACACACACACACACCTTCTTCTTAGTCAATATTAGACAGGCTAGCCGTTCTACAAAATTATTTATAATTGTTTTATTTCTTTATGACACCCAGTGTTTGCGTGGTGTCTTTCTCTTTGATATGAAGCGATTCCCTATGAGCCATACAAAGGAGTAACAACAATTTTTCAAGTCGGGCCACGATATGCGTTGGATATTTGATTTTATTTGTCCGTAATTGAATTTGGCGTGATTTGGATAAAATCAAACACACCCATTTCAGATTCATACTTATCGCCAACATCTATATGACCTGATTGTGGTGGTCGATTTTGCTCGTAGATAAGCGAATTATGCTAGACTAGTCATGCCTACTTACCCAAAGATATTCGCAAAATGGAAAGAACAAAAAAAAAAAAAAAAAAAAACCGTCGGTAATTTGAAACTTGTGTCAAAGGAAAACAAAGAAATGGTCAATATCAAATCCGGCATAAAGAATACCAACAAAATTTCAATAGAGAACTTATTTTAGCATCTGTAATTTAAAAGGACCAAAACTAACAAGTTGATTAAAAGAAGATTAAAAACTTTTTTTATTACTAAAAATTACCAAATATTTCTCATTTTGGGTTAATTTGAAATCGCTAAGAAATCTCTTTTAAAAATAAAAGTTAAGCTTAATGTTAAAGTTCCAACACTGTCAAGTAAATTAAAAACAAGTAAAAGCGTGCTAAGTTCGGCCGGGCTGATTATTATATACCCTCCACCAAGGATCGTATTTGTAGAGTTCTTTTCCCGGCATCCCTTCTTAGACAAAAAAGGGTAAACGAAAAGAGTAGCTCTGCTTTTAGAGCGACATCAAGGCATGGTCCGATTCGGACCACAATTAAATTATATGTCAGAGACCTGTGTAAAATGTCAACCAATTCGAATATGAATTGCGCCCTTTGGGGCCTCAAGAAGTAAAATAGAGAGATCGATTTATATGGAAGCTTTATCAGGCTCAAGACCGATTCAGGCCATAAGAAACACGTATGTTGATAGTCATGAGAGGATCCGTCGTACAAAACTTCAGGCAAATCGGATAATAATTGCGACCTCTAGAGGCTCAAGAAGTCAAGATCCCAGATCGGTTTAGAGGGCAGCTATATTAGGTTATGAACCGATTTGAACTTTATTTGGCACAGTTGTTGAAAGTCATAATAAAATACTTCAGGCAAAATTTCAGCCAAATCGGATAGGAATTACGCCCTCTGGAAGCTCAAGAAGTCAAGTCCCCAGATCGGTTTATATGACAGCTATACCAGGTTATGGACCGATTTGAACCATACTTAGAACAGTTGTTGGATATCATAACAAAATACTTCTTGCAAAATTTCATTCAAATCGGATAAGAACTGCGCCCTCTAATGGCTCAGGAAGTCAAGATTCAAGATCGGCTTATATGACAGCTATATCAGGTTTTTGACCGATTTTAACCTAACTTAGCACAGTTGTTGGATATCATGACAAAATACTTCTTGCAAAACTTCATTCCAATCGGATAAGAATTGCGCCCTCCCGAGGGTCAAGAAGTCGGGACCCAAGATTGGTTTATATGGCAGCTATATCAGGTTATGGACCGATTTCACTCATACTTAGCACAGTTATTGGATATCATAACAAAACACGTAGTGCAAAATTTCATTCTAATCGGATAAGAATTTCGCCCTCCAGAGGCTCAAGAAGTCAAGACCCAAGATCGGTTTATATGGCCGCTATTTCAAAACTTGGACCGATATGGTCCATTTACAATCCCAACCGACCCACTCTAATAAGAAATATTTGTGGAAAATTTCAAGCAGCTAGCTTTACTCCTTCGAAAGAGAAATTTGCAAGCAAAAACGACATATAATTATGATATAACAGCCGAAAGTATCTGAAAATGGGACAACAGTAATTTTTTGCAGCAACAGAAAAAAAAATTCTGTTTTCCAATGACAAAAAGTTGTAAATAGCCTCAAAATGTCTTAAATTCTTGAAAAATGTATATATTGCATTTTTTTTTGTCACGATGACTTCTTCTATGATCTCTAAAATCTAGTTCAAGTATGGTCAGAGTGGGTACATAACTTGAAATAGCTTCCTATTTACATGGCTTCCATGTGGTATCGAGTGTTTTGGTACCTTTCAAATATCGCCGTCGTTGAAAATTGTTTTCTTATGTTCTCGCCAGGATTTGAACCCAAGCGTTCAACGATATAGGCGGTGTGCTACAGTGGCCTCTTTCTTGATCGTCGTAAAAATCTAAGACGATTTAGGCATGTCCATCCGTCTGTCTGTTGAAATCACGCTACAGTCTTTAAAAATAGAGATGCAAATTTTGCCCATGAACATTCCATTAAGGAACGACACCTCTTTTGAGGAGAAGTTTTTACAAGGCATAGTAACTCACAAATGTCGCCAGCATTAGGAGTGGATAACCACCGTTGAAAGTTTTATGATGGTCTCGCCAGGATTTGAACCCAGGCGTTCAGCGTCATAGGCGGACATGCTAACCTCTGCGCTACGGTGGCCTGCCTTTAAAAAAAAGAGATATTGAGCTGAAACTTTGCACAGATTCCTTTTTTTTTCCATAGTCAAGGTCCAAGTTCGAAGATGGACTACATCTTGATATAGCTCCCATATTTACCTATCGGCCGATTTAAAGTCTTAGACCCGTTAAAGCGATATTATTATCCGAATTCGCGGTAATTTGGGACAGTGAGTTATGTTAGGCCTCTCGACATCTTTGGTCAATACGGCCCAGATCGGTTCAGATTTGGATATAGCTGCCATATAGACCCATCACTCGATATAAGTTATTGGATCCATATAAGACGCATTTACTGTTCAAATTCGCTGAAATTTGGGACAGTAAGTTATGTTTGGCTGCTAGACAGCCTTGTTTAATTTGGTCTAGATCGGCCCGGATAATGGATATAGCTGCCATATAGATTGATTTCTTGATTTAAGGTCATGGGCTCATTACAGGCGCATCTATTGGCCGATTTCGCTTAAATTTGGTAAGTGAGCTGTGTTATGCCCGTTGAGATAGGTCTATAGTTGGATATAGAGGTTAATATACATACATATATACTTGAGGAGGGGGTAACCAAAGTCCGACCCGGCCTTTTTATACCCACCACCAAAGGATGAGGTCATTTCGTTAGTAACACCCCGAAATATTCGTCTAAGACCCCATAAGGTATATATATTCTTGATCATATCTACGTTCTGAGTCAATTTAGCCATGCTCTCATATAAACCGATCTCCCAATTTAATTTCTTGAGCCCTTACAAGCCGCAATTTTTGTCCGATTTGGCTGAAATTATGCATGTGGTGTTTTGTTATGACTTGAAACAACTGTGTCAAGAACGGCCCAAATCGGTCTATAACCTGATATAGCTCCCATATATATAAACCGATCTGCCGATTTGACATCTTCAGTCCCTACAATCCGCAATTTTTGTCCGATTTGGCTGAAATTTTGCATGTGGTGTTCTGTTACGACTTGCAACAACTGTGTCAAGTAGGGTTTACACCGGTCTATAAACTGATATAGCTCCCATATAAACCGATCGCCCGATTTGACTATTTGAGCCCTTACAAGTCGCAATCTTTGTCCGATTTGGCTGAAATTTTTCAGATAGTGTTCTGTTGTGACTTCCAAAAAGTATGCCAAGGACGGTCCAAATCGGTTTATAACCTGATATAGCTCCCATGTAAACCGGTCTTTCGATTATCCTTGTTCGGTTCCTAGAAGCTTTAATTTTTGCTAGTTTGACAGAAGTTTGGTAGGTAAAATAAAATTATGCCCTTCAACTAAATTTATTTTGTATAAATTTTTAGCAGAATCCATGTTGGTGGGTTCCCAAGATTCGGCACGGCCGAAGCTTCCACGATTTTACTTGTTACTTGTTTTTCTTTAAGTGCATCACCCACTATTTGAAGAATTTTAAAAGGCTAATAATTGTTGAAGTAGAGATAGAATCGCGGTAGTTCTTATGCTGTGTATAAAATTGTCGCAGGTGAAATATCATGAATCTATGCAACTTAGCCCGTAACAAAACAGGAAGTAAATGCAGAGATTTCTCCAGATGTGCTAAATCCATCAAAAGTTATTCCTGGTTCTTATCCAATGATTGTATTGGCTTCAATGAATGCAATGCTTGTTACACCCACCACTATAGGATGGGGGGTATACTAAACTAGTCATTCCGTTTGTAACACCTCGAAATATTGATCTGCGACCCCATAAGGTATATATATTCTTGATCGTCTCTACATTTTTAGACGATCGAGCTATGTCCCCCCGTCCGTCTGTATGTGGAAATCACGATAGCGATCGAACGCATAAGGCCAACCGCTTGAAATTTTGCACAGATACTTCTTATTGATGTAGGTCGTTGAAGATTGCAAATGGGTCATATCGGTTCAGATTTGGATTTAGCTCATATATAAACCGATTTCCTGATTTGATTTCTTGAGCCCCTGGAAGCCGCATTGTGTCAAGTATGTCGAATCGGTATATAACCTGATGTAGCTCCCGATTTAACTTCTTGAGCTCCTGGAAACCGCAACTGTAGTCACATTTCCATGAGTGTATAGTTACGACTTCCACTGCGATTGATTTGGTAGAAATTTTCAGCAGAATCCATGGTGATGGGTTCTCAAGATTCGGCCCGACCGAATTTAGTACGCTTTTACTTGTTTTGGTATAATCTAGCACGTGTACCCCAGAGCCTTTTGTTTGTCCACAGTTCTTGGAGACATATGGAAAAACAATAAGTGAAGACAGGTTATTTTGCATTAAAACAATACAAGCTCTTACAAACCAGCCAATACAATGGGCTGTTTGAGTATTCAAGATATTGAATGATGGTTCATATGCCATATTGACCTGATTTGGCACCGTATACAATTTTCTTATTCCCTTATATCTCAGAAAAATTTTGTGAATTACAGTGGACAGTTGATCACACCAACCTACCCTTTAGGGGGCCATAACTCTCTCAAACTACTGAACACATTAACATCTTTTTTTAACAAGATTTAAAGAAAATAAGGGGTGACTAAGACGATGATCTTAGGTACGATAAGGTCCAAGGCCCAAAATGAAATTGGCCGTTAAGACCGTTCGTATGGCGGTAGTTTACGAGAAATAGATAATTTAATTTTAAAAATATCAAAACTTTAACTTTTCGTCTATAAGTGCTTTCTTAATGAATCTCCAATAATGAGAATAAAAATAACATTTTCTTAAAAATGTTTCCAAAATTATTGAAATTTTTTTTCCAATTTACTTACACTCGGAGGAAATTGTTATTGAAAATAGCACAAAAATTGGCTTAAACAAAAGTTATTGTTTGCTGAAAAGGAAAAGCAAAAATGACTGCTGTTTTAGCAAACAAAGGGCTTCTGTTTTAGAAAAAATTTTAGTTAGCTATTATAACTAAAAAAATTTGCTGTTAGGTAAGGTTCAAAAGAGGGTGCGGACATTAATCCACCCCATGCCACCATGTATGCGGAGGCCACCATAACGCAGAGGTTAGCATGTACGCTTATAATGCTGAACGCCTGGGTTCGAATCCTGGCGAGACCATCAGAAAAAATTTTCAGCGGTGATTTTCCCATCCTAATGCTGGCAACATTTGTGAGTACTATGCCATATAAAACTTTTCTCCAAAGAGGTGTCGCACTGCGGCACGCCGTTCGGACTCGGCTATAAAAAGAAGTCCCCTTATCACTGAGCTTAAACTTGAATCGAACTGCACTCATTGATATGTGAAAAGCTTGCCCCTGTTCCTTAATATAATGTTCATGGGCAAATTTGTATTTGTACAAATTGGCAGGTCGGAACGCACATCCTGCATGTTGGCATCAATTCTTGCTCTGTAATAATAGAGGTGGCTGCATCTGCCGGATCGTAGTTGAGCCAGAACTACTCTGCTTTGCCAGGGGAAGTCAATTTACTCAGGTGTGATGGGTGGTGGTCGTTCTCCTAGGACAACATTCGCCGGTAGCTATTTACCACATCTGCTACCGTGACTGAATAAATGATGTCCAGAATCGCTTGATATGCCGCTTGATCTAGAGGTTCTCTCTTGTAGCGCTGAACATCTCGCTCTAGATCATGAAGATCCACCTTGAGGCTTCTGGGCGGTGGATACCTATCCACAAAATGATAATGATTTGGATCAGTGATGGGCACACTATCACTATTGAAAAGACCAAACTGTGTTTGTGTGAGTATCATCAAACATAAACTAAATGAAATAGAGTCAGTCGAACGAAGTCACACGAAGTTGCTTACACTGTACGTGTGCGTCTGTTTGTTTTTCATGTGCCTTCGGGCATAGAAATTTATGTGGGGATGTGTATGCTGTTCATCTACGATTTGGATGATCCCTGCGAAGGTATTGCTTAGACAGCATGTAGTTATGTCTTCGCGCAGGTAGGATATTTGTCTCTTGGTGAAAGTGGCACACGTGAGAACGTGTAACGTAGTGTGCATATCTATAACGTCTACGCGTTAATCTCTATTTAAGGCCAAAGATAGGAATATTTTAAGTAATATGGGTACACTACTGTATTTTTATTTTGAGGTACGTTTTTATACCCTCCACCATAGGATGGGGGTATACTAATTTCATCATTCTGTTTGTAACTACTCGAAATATTCGTCTGAGACCCCATAAAGGATATATTGGGTTGCCAAAAAAGTAATTTCGGATTTTTTAAAAGAAAGTAAATGCATTTTTAATAAAACTTAGAATGAACTTTAATCAAATATACTTTTTTACACTTTTTTTCTAAAGCAAGCTAAAAGTAACAGCTGATAACTGACAGAAGAAAGAATGCAATTACAGAGTCACAAGCTGTGAAACAATTTGTCTTTTCGGGCAACCCAATATATTCTTGATCGTCATGACATTTTATGTCGATCTAGCCATGTCCTTCCGTCCGTCCGTCTGTCTGTCGAAAGCATGCTAACTTTCCAAGGAGTAAAGCGAGCCGCTTGAAATTTTGCACAAATACTTCTTATTAGTGTAGGTCGGTTGGGATTGTAAATGGGCCATATCGGTCCATGTTTTGATATAGCTGCCATATAAACCGATCTTGGGTCTTGACTTCTTGAGCCTCTAGGGGGCGCAGTTCTTATCCGATTGGAATGAAATTTTGCACGACGTGCTTTGTTATGATATCCAAAAACTGTGCTTAGTATGTTTCAAATCGGTCCATAACCTGATATAGCTGTCATATAAACCAATCTGGGGACTTGACTTCTTGAGCCTCTGGAGGGCGCAATTCTTATCTGATTGGAATGAAATTTTGCATGACATATTTCGCTATGACTTCCAACAACTGTGCTAAATTAGGTTCAAATCGGTCAATAACCTGATATAGCTGTCATATAAACCGATCTTGAATCTTGAGCCACTAGATTATCCGATTTGAATGAAATTTTGCACGAAGTATTTTGTTATGATATCCAACAACTGTGCCAAGTATGGTTCAAATCGGTCCATAACCTGATAAAGCTGCCAAATAAACCGATCTGGGATCTTGACTTCTTGAGCCCCTAGAGGTCGCAATTATAATCCGATTTACCAGAAATTTTGTACGACGGATCCTCTCATGACCATACAAATACGTGTTTATTATGGTCTGAATCGGTATATAGCCTGATACAGATCCCATATAAATCGATCTCTCTATTTTACTTCTTGAGCCCCCAAAAGGGCGGAATTCTTATTCGAATTGGCTGACATTTTACACAGGTCTCCAACATATAATTTAATTGTGGTCCATATCTTGATATCGCTCTAATAGCAGAGCAAATCTTTTTTTATCCTTTTTTTGCCTAGGAAGAGATGCCGGGAAAAGAACTCGACAAATGCGATCCATGGTGGGGGGTATATAAGATTCGGCCCGGCCGAACAGCACGCTTTTACTTATTCTAATTCTGAAGTTTTCAGTCCTTAATCGACTTAATATCCGGGGTTATTTTATGGAGGTTGTTTAAAAAATTACATTTTCACTAAAGAGTTGTTGTTGTAGCGGTATCCCTTGCCAAAGGACTCATCAGGTCAATCCGATATGTACAACCGGCTGTCATGAGTTCAGTAAAGTGTATATCGGATAAGTGAAATTTATTTGCAGTTAAGTGATGATGCAAAAGTGAAAGCTTATTTTCATGTCTGGGCACAAATTATGTATGAAATAACTTGAGTTTGAAAAGAGCAATGCTCAATGCAACATTTTGAAAGTCAGAGACAAATTTCAACGAAATGACAAGACATTTTTTTTTTGAAGACTCTACTCCGATTCCATAGAGTATCCCATATAAAAATCCTTTTCCACTTTTGCAATTTTAGTTTCGTATAAAACGATTTTGGGGTGCTCAGCTTTGCCAGCTAAGCGGAATTTTCATTTAAGCGATATTTCACTTAAGCGAATTCAAAAGCATTAAAAAACATCACAAATGGATGTTTCTTCCAAAGGAGTTTAACTAAAGCGGTATTTTGCACTAAAGCGTGTTACAGCTATGCGGTTGCGACAGTATGTAAAAATATTAAAAATGATTTTCCCGGGAAAAAATATTCGACAGCTGGAAAAGTAAAAAACATTTCCCATACTGAATATCGGAGTACAACTATTCTCAGTATCAGAGTACAAAAATGTCTCCTTGTTGAAATTCGCAAATGATATTTCATGAGAACCTAGAAGCGCTGTAGTATTGGTCTCGATTTTCAGTTCCTCTTACACCTTATTTAGGGGGGCGGGGGAGTTTTGTGTTAATTAACCCCCGGGATTGTTTTCACTCTGTCACAATAAGGATTTCACTGAAACAATCATGTTCACACTTCACCAACCTTTAAAAATGCAAAATTCACTTTTCACTAATACTCCATAATTATTAGCAATTCAATGTTTGGTGGAGCCTACTTTGGCTTTTCGTCCTAAAGCACTTAGCGCATAGATGTGTGAATAATCTTAGAAAATATGTTTGTAACTAACCTTGCGCAATTCTCACTGCTGGCATTTTAATTCGCATTTTTTGTCCAAACTTCACAGAGGGATTTTCAAAAGTGTCACTTCTTCACTGGCAGGAGCAGTGCGAGGGACTGAGACGAGGACTGCTCCTCGGTGTACTCATCCAACGCGCTGCTGGTGGTTGTGATACGCAGCAGCAGTTGTAGTAATCTGGAAGTTGTTATTATAAGTTGGCGCTACCTCTAGGTTCTTGGCCAGCTGCTTGCTGCAATGTTGGACTCTCCAAAGTAGCAGCGACGGCACTTTTTTCCTTCTATTGCGTGTTACCCCGTATGCACAATTGGTTTTTGGAAGCTTTTTTGTGTTTCAATTGATTTCAAAATCTTGTTTTTTGTTTTGCAAAATTCTTTTTTTTTTGGTTTTCAATGCGTACGTATGCTTTGAACGTGTGTGTGTGTGTGTAGTTTTAAAACTATTTTTCTTTTATGATTGGTTTTTCTTGCTTGTTTTGGTTTTTATTTTGTTTGTTTCGTACTTGTATGTGTGTGTGTGTTTTTTTTTATTAAAGTAAGAAGAGAGACAATAGGAACCTTGCACACTTTGTTTCAATTTTATCCTCCATGTATTGGACGATGCTGTTGTTGTTGTTACTGAAGAGGACAAAGACGACGGTGAGGCCGTGCTTGCTATGTTTTGGTAAAAAATATAAAACGTTTGCTAGGTTTTTGTTTTGTTTTGAATTTTCTAATTTGCACAGTTATTATTTTTTTTTTGTTTGTTTATTTGTTGGTGTTTTGAGTTAGAGAAGATGGTATCACTGAAATCGATTCGCGTGGAATTGCTGTTTAAGTTGTTAAGCGTTATTGGCCAAGTTGGACACTGACACCGCGCGGTGGTAAATGAACATCGACTGGCCGCAGAATCAGGTGCGATTTGAATAGCCGCGAAAGGGTTTGCTGTAGGGGTTGCGGGTGTGGGCGCGTACTGTTAGCGGCGAGCGAGCGAGCAACGAAGTAAGTGAGAAGATAGTTGGTTGGTGATGGTTTGTTTTGTTGTAGTTGTGGTTTTGTTTGTTGTAATTTTTAATTAATTAAAAGTCCAATGGTTTGCAGTTAGGTCCGAACACGTCGATGTCCTGTGAGTGACTGCGGACACATACGTGGAGATAATTCAATTTTATTTTCGGCGTTTAAGAAGCATTGATGCGAATTTGTAAATGTGACTTTGTTTTGTTGGTTACGCGCGGGGGTTGCGTTGTTGTTGTTGTTGGGGCAGCGGTGGCGGTGGCATTGGAAGGGTGTTGGGGATGCGGGCGGTGAGGTGAGGTGGAGGGCGAATGCGCGGGAGAGGGTTGTGTTGTGTTTTGTTAGCTGCTGCTCCTAATACTGATAAGAGGAATTTAGGAAGCGACGAACAGGCAGGTGGTATTGTTGTTTCCATATGAGAACGAACGCGTAGTTTTTATTGTTGTTGTTGTTGCTGCTGGTGGTGGTATTGATATTACGGTTGTACCTACGATGGTGTATTGTGCTTGCTATGCTGTTGTGGGTGGACACAGAGTCGCGCGCGCGTTCGTCTTCTGTCTAAAGCACTTGGCGTTCAGAACACGAATGTCTTTTGATAGCGGCTAATATGTCTGTCGCTGTGTGGACTATCGAGTTAAAAAGTGATGGTGGTGAAGCTACGACGATGGCGGGCGGCAGCAGTTGTGGTGTAGCGGCGGCGACTGTTAAGCACACAACAATAACGGTGCCTTGCAGCGGCAGAGTGCTAAGCACTGGCAGGAGTGCTTAGGCGAGTTACCGTTATGCGTAACGCAGTTACTTCGCAGCCAACGGCTACGTTGCCGTAGACGCAGCACACGACAAGTAGTGTGGCGATGAACACTGAGCAAACACAAACAGAGCGGCAATAGTAAACGCCAATCGTCAATATTGCGAATTGTTCAAAGGCTCCTTTGAGTGCGTGCCTTGAGTGTGGATAAATGTTTGCAAAGGGGGGTGGGTGTGTGTGTGTGTGCGCGCTGTGCAATTGTAGTTGTAAAAATGTGCTGCTGTGTTGTTGATCAGTGCGGTGGGGTGGGGCGCAGATGGTTGTTTGTAGTTCAACGTCGTTCCAAACCGTTGTTATGGTAGTACAAATTCCGGCGCATTGTAGTATTTTGTTTTTTTTTTTTTTGTTATTGTTTCTGTCTATATGTGGGGGTGCGTATGAGTGTTTGTCATTAAAGAGCGCGTTCGCGTGTATGAATGATCTGCAATATTAGGCGAAAATATTAGCGATTAGGTGCACTTGGGCGGCGGCGTGGGGGTGAGCCAAATGCCAGGTTTCAAATAAACAAACACGATACAACAAACAAAACACAATGACACTCTTGTTAACCGTCGTTGTCACGCTTACATACGGAATAAACAAAATCACGTCCTCACAACGCGACCAACCGTTTGCATCTAAGAAACTCTTATTTGCTGTCCATCCAATCTATGCGGCCCAAGCAGCCAACCAATTCATTCATCCATCCGTACACGTATCCGTCCGTCTGCCCATCCAAACAACGTCCATACATACCGACAATTGTACATATGTATGTATATGCACATTCATCCGCACATCTAGCCAAGTTTCTTCTCTTCAGCGCGAATTATAAAATCCAAGCAGCAGCTTACGATGCTTGACGGTCACAATGCTTTATTTATGTAGTTTTAGCACAATTTAGAGGAGTTTGTTTTGTTTTTTTTTCGTGTGTGTTTTTTTTTCATGCTTTGCTTGGCTTTCCTTGGTACTCTGCGTGTTCTGTGTTTTGTTTTGGTTCAATAAGACATTACTCTTTCGTTTTTGCATGCTCTCTCTCTTGCAAGAGCAATGCATGAGCATGGCTCATAGTTGGAAATCAGAAAACACGGTAGATATATACTCCAGACCGAAATCGATGTCAACGCCGGCGTAGGAGAGCTTACCACAAGCTCTCGCAAACTTCCTCTCTGCTGTTCTCTTTTGTTACACACACACACACACACATTATAACATCATGCTCTCACTTGCCATGTCCATCTGATTGTTTTCGCCGACAGCTGGGTATGCAGAGATAGAGTGGTGGGGTGGTGGTTCGAGTTGTTGTTGTTGGCTATGGTGTTGTGGTAAGTGGTTTGCATTTGGTTTGTTTTGTTTTGTTAAAGTTTCACTCACTATGCGTTGCGTCAGCGTAGCCGACGGCATCGACGCAACTGAGCTGCTTCCACATATGTACGATGTTCATTCGGTCAACTCTTTGAGTGGGTGATGGCTGCGATTTCCGCCGCCACATATGAGTATCCGATTTGCTTTCATACATATATACACATACGCCACCAGCCCTTCCTTCTTTGAGCACTATATATGGGATATGCGAGTACGTACATTAATATAGTGTGTGTGGACACTCGCATCTCCGTAGAAGGATATAGAAGTGTATGGACACACTTAGTATATACAATGTCCAATAAGTCTATCTATGTATATATGTTTGTATGCATATACATACTACAAAAAAGGGGCTACTATTATTTCAAGCCTCTATTGTCTTCAATGCAAAACAATAATCGATGACTATCAAATCCAAATGCTAAAGGATACAGACTCCCTACCTATAAGTTTCCATGGTGGGCCGCAAGTATGTATCATTTGTACTTCTAATAAGTTTGAAGTTTGTATGTAGCATTGTCATATTTATTGTTTGCATGACCATATGAAATTTATTGAGAGTAAAGTTGGTTGAACACAAACAATTTAACTCTTTCCACCATGAATTGAAATACATACATATGTCCTTATAGCGTCCAGTTGAAATCCTCTCTTTCTGTCTCATGTACATACAAACGCTTAGAGATGTATTCCTACATACATATGTATAGTAGTAAAAGTCACTTGTGCTCACATTTTAACTCCCCATCAGAAAAAAAAGAGTTCTTTTGCTGCTATGGTCGGTCGTTTGGTCTCCGGTAGTAATGGTCCACCTTGAAGGTAGTATATGTGCATGGACGGAGAAATGTGCACAAACCCACTCACTACTTAAGCGGGCCACGACTGCCCCCACCACCGCCACCCTACCACTATCATCACTAGTAGTCCCACCACCACCACCACCATCACCACATAATTAATTATGTACTGTCACCAAAGGGTAATTCTCTCGCCCCTTCATGGCGCTCTCTCACTTCTCACACCTTCTGACATACTCTGGCTTACGCTCTTAAAGCTCTCTTCATCTATCTTTGGGAACACTAATACATGCAAGCATATAAACGCCACCACCAACAATTAGTTGTTGTTATGCTGACCACAAGCCAGAGAGAACTTGGCGCTGTTCTATTCTCTCTCTCTCCCTCTGCTCTCATATTCATTTCCAGGTGTATTCTTGCGCTGCTGCCAACTCTGTTGGGAAAATGTTTGACAGAGCTTTTGTTGGTGTTCGCTGTTTGTTACAACATCCACCAACATTTAAATTTGTGTTGTGCGGCAGATGACTCGGATCGGTGATTTGAATTCTAAATGAAAATCAAATATTCTATTCTGTGTGTCCATAGTCACTCAATTTTAATAAAATGAAAAGTCAATAAATTGATATTGTCTACTCTAGGTGGAAGTCGGTTATTTAACAATTGATAAAATAATAAATGTAATCTCATGCACTACATGTGCAATGTTTCTTATGGCTGATTTTCTGATGGTGTTTTTCACTAATCGTTCAATTAAATGGCTAGAATAAAATATTGTAGCATTATAAAGACGGCGGTAAAAAATAAATTGGCGAGCAAATCCGCTGGAACTCAAATACATTTTTTTTAATTCGGATAGGATTGGGTCCTAAAGGTGCTGAAAAAGTGTAATCAGGGATAGTTTTGTATAGGAGCTTTGCCAGTTTATTGACCGTTTCAGACCAAATTAGAGGCAGACGTTGGAATTCATTACAAATCACTACTTGAACATTTTGGCTGCAAATTGTGCCATCAAGAAACAGATATGGTTACCATTTGTCAAATATATGAAGATTAGGTTAGTTTAGGATGGGTTGAAAAAAGGGTGAGTATGTTAATCCGCCCCATGCTACAATGGGCATATACTTAAGCCAGTAATCGGCTTGTCGTCCGCTCTAAATACTAATAAGTAACTTCGAATAGGTAAAGAGGAATCAAGTTCGGCCGGGTCAAATCTTGGGAACCCACCATTATGGATTCTGCAAAAAATTTACGCAAACTAAAGTTAAAGGGCATAATTTAACTCTACATACCAAATTTCTAGCAAACCAGGCAAAAATTAAAGCTTCTAGGATCCGAACAAGGGTAATTGAATGATTGGTTTGTATGGAAGCTATACCAGGTTTTAGACCGATTTGAACCGAACTTGGCAAAGCGGTTTGAAGTCTTAACAGAACACTATAGGCAAAATTTCTGCCAAATCGGACGAAAATTGTTGCTTGCAAGGGGTCAAGAAATCAAATCGGTAGATCTCTTTATATGGGAGGTATATCAGGTCGAACCCCGATTTGGACCGTACATGATATAGTTGTGAGAAGTCATAGCAGAAAAATACATGCAAAATTTCAGCCAAATAGAACAACAATTACGGATTCCAGGGATTCAAGAAGTCAAGTCGGGAGCTATATCGTTTATAGGCCGATTCGGATCGTACTTGATACAGTTGTTGGAAGGCATAACAAAACACTATATGCTAAATTTCAGCCAAATTGGCTTGGCTCGGAAGTCATTGATGGTCTCGTCGTCCAGCTACAGCACTGACTGATGTCTCAATAATAGGATCTTTACCTGTACTTGCCTTCCCAATCTTAAAAAAGACAGTCTTGCTCCCGTAGTACGACGTGCCTTTAGACTTGCCTACGAATTTGCTGCCCCATCCATTGATGAAGACTGTCGCACAATGGGATAGAACCGAAAAAAACTAGTAAAAAATATGTCGTGTGAGAACGAGTAGATATATGACTTTGAAATTTGGAACGGGTAGAGCTGAGGTGTTAGCGATATTGTGTGCAATATTTTATTGCCCTGGGTTGCCCCGAAGGTAGGTCACTTCGAAATTTCGAAAATTTGTTTGGGAAGCCAAATCTTCGTTTGTGGTCTGATATCAAAAAAAATTGCTGAATAGTGCTCCAAAATCCCTACAAAAACCGTTTGAAGTCTACAATATCTCGTATGGTTTCGGAAATATTCGTCTTCTATTTTTATACCCACCACCATAGGATAGGGAGTATATTCATTTAGTCATTCCGTTTGCAATCGATGATCGCCGTAAAATTCTAAGGATTTCACGATGTCCGTGCGCCTGCCTGTCCGTGTGTCCGTCAGTTGTAATCACGGCACAGTTGAAGTTTTGCACAGAATCGTATTTCTTCTATACGCAGGTTAAGTTCTTAAATGGGACAAACCGGACTATATTAGGACATAGCTGCCATATAGACCGATCTGACGATTAAGGGTCTTAAGCTTTTAAAAGTCCCATTTTTTGTCCGATTTCGCTGACATTTGGTTTGAATATCGGGGCCCTGATATTCAAACCAAATACGGCCTATATCGGACCATATTTAGATATAGCTGCCATTTAGACCGATATGTCGGTTAAAGGTCTTAAGCCCATAACTGGTGCACTTATTATCCGATTTCGATTAAATTAGATATAGTGAGTGGTTTTAAGTTTCCCGACATCCGACTCAAATAAAGTTCTGATCGGAACATATTTAGACATAGCTGTCACATAGACCGATCTGCTGATTTAGAGTCTTCAGCCCCAAAAAGCCGGAATTATTATCCGATTTCGCTGAAATTTGAAAAAGCGAGTTGATTTAAGCCTCCCGATATCCAACTGTAATATAGTTCAGATCGGTCTTTACTCAGATATAGCTGCTGTATAGACTGATCTCCCCATTGAGGGCCTAATCCCATAAAAGCTGCATTTATAACCCGATTATGCTGGAATGTAATACAGTGACTTGTATTAAGCATCCGGTCATCCGACCGGCATATGGTCCAAATCAGACTGATTAAAATATAGTTGCTATAAATATCGATCTTTCAAATACGGGTGTTAATCCCATAAAAAGCGTATTTGTTGCTCGATTTCGCTGAAACTGTGACTTGTAAACGAGTTCTTGCGACCTGAATCAAATATGATCCAGACCAGCCTCCATTTGTATATTAATATGGATATGGTAGTGGAGTTGTTATAAAAGGGGATGGTTAATTTATCCATGGCGATGGCTATCCAACGGCCAAACTTAAAGCGTTTTTATACCCTCCACCATAGGATGGGGGTATACTAATTTCGTCATTCTGTTTGTAACTACTCGAAATATTCGTCTGAGACCCCATAAAGTATATATATTCTTGATCGTCGCGACATTTTATGTCGATCTAGACATGTCCGTCCGTCTGTCCGTCCGTCCGTCTGTCTGTCGAAAGCACGCTAACTTCCGAAGGAGTAAAGCTAGCCGATTGAAATTTTGCACAAATACTTCTTATTAGTGTAGGTCAGTTGGTATTGTAAATGGGCCATATCGGTCCATGTTTTGATATAGCTGCCATATAAACCGATCTTGGGTCTTGACTTCTTGAGCCTCTAGAGTGCGCAATGCTTATCCGATTGGCATGAAATTTTGCACACCGTGTTTTGTTATGATGTCCAAAAAGTGTGCCAAGTATGGTTCAAATCGGTTCATAACCTGATATAGCTGTCATATAAACCGATCTTGGGTCTTGACTTCTTGAGTCTCTAGAGGGCGCAATTCTTATCCGATTGGAATGAAATTTTGCACGACGTGTTTTGTTATGATATCCAACAACTGCGCCAAGTATGGTTGAAATCGGTTCATAACCTGATATAGCTGCCATATAAACCGATCTGGGGTCTTGACTTCTTGAGCCTCTAGAGTGCGCAATTCTTATCCGATTTGAATGAAATTTTGCACACCGTGTTTTGTTATGATGTCCAAAAAGTTCATATGGCAGCAATATCGGTTCATAACCTGATATTGCTGCCATATAAACCGATCTGGGATCTTGATATCTTAAGCCTCTAGAGGTCGCAATTATTATCCGATTTGCCTGAAATTTTGTACGACGGATTCTCTCATGACCATCAACATACGTTTTTTTATGGCCTGAATCGGTCTATAGCCCGATACAGCTCCCATATAAATCGGTCTCTCTATTTTACTTCTTGAGCCCCCAAAGGTCGCAATTCTTATTCGAATTGGCTGACATTTTATACAGGTCTGCAACATTTAATTTAATTGTGGTCCAAACCGGACCCTATCTTGGTATCGCTCTAATAGCAGAGAAAATCTTTTCTTATATATTTTTTGCCTAAGATCAAATGCGATTCATGGTGGAGGGTATATAAGATTCGGCCCTGCCGAACTTAGCACGCTTTTACTTGTTATTTGTTTGTTTTGGCAATTTTGACCGAGATCTGCTTCGTATTTTGCTATTTATGAAGGCATTTGTGGTTGAATTTTCATTTTTATACCCACCACCATGGGATGGGGGTGTACTAGTCTAGTCATTTGGTTTGTAACACCTCGAAACATTCGTCTTAGATCCCATAAAGTATATATATTCTTGATTTTATCGTCGTTCTGAGTCGATCTAACCATGTCCGTCTGTCGAAATCACGATAGCGGTCGAACGCGTAAAGCTAGCCGCTTGAAATTTTGCCCAGATACTTAATATTGTCGTAGGTCGTCGAGGATTGCAAAAGGGTTATATCGGTTCAGATTAAGATATAGCTCCCTTATAAACCGATCTCCCGATTTGACTTCTCGGACCCTTACAAGCCGCAATTTTTGTCCGATTGGACTTGCATTTAGCATGTTGTATTTTATTACTATTTCGAATAACTGTGTAGCTCATATATAAACCGATCTCCCCATTTGACTTCTCGGACCCTTACAAGCCAATTTGGCTGAAATTTTGCATGTGGTGTTCCACTATGACTTCTAACAACTGTGTCAAGTACGGTTCACATCGGTCTATATTCTGATATAGCTCCCATATAAACCGATCTCCCGATTTGACTTCTTGAGCCCTTACAAACCAATTTTGGCCCAATTTGGCTGAAATTCAGCATGTTGTATTTTATTATGATTTCGAATGACTGTGTCAAGTACGGTCCGAATCGGTCTATAATCTGATATAGCTCCCATATACACCATTCTCCCGATTTGACTTCCAGGCTTACATGGGAGCTATATCATGTTATAGACTGATTTGGACCGTATTTGGCACAGTTACTGAAAGTCGTAACAGAACATTAAATATAAAATTTCAGCCAAATCGGCCAAAAAAATGTCGGCTTGTAAGGGTTCAAGAAGTCAAATCGGGAGATCGATTTATATGAGAGAAATATCAGGACCGATTTCGACCGTACTTGACACAATTGTTGAAAGTCATAAAGGAACACCACATGCAAAATTTCAGCCCAATTCGACAAAAATTGCGGCTCGAGTAGTCAGATCGGGAGATCGGTTTATATGGGAACTATATCAGGTCATAGACCGAAATTCCAAGGGCTCAAGAAATCAAATTGGGTGATCGGTTAAATCTAAACCGATATGTCCCAATCACCAACAACCTACATCAACAAGAAGTATCTGTGCAAAATTTCAAGCGGCTAACTTAACATGCTCGACCTGGCTAGATCGACTCAGAACGTCGAGACGATCAAGCATAGAAATTCCCTCATGATTAACGTAGTCTGTACAATATTGAAAGCACTCTCAATGTCAAGAAATGCAACCATTGTGTATTCATTGACAGCGTGAGGACAATAGCTCTCGAGAATCTTCAGCATAAACGATGACAGACTAGTAAGACGAAGCTCTCTCGCCTTCGTTTGGTAAGGTTTTCCTACTTTTGGAATTAAATAACCCTCCATTTTACACCTATATCCGACATAGAGTATATCTCTCTAAGTCAATCAGCCCGTCGATCGGACACAGCTTGTATTTCAATTGGCGATACATTACCAGCTCCTGGTGACTGAAGGTAGTCGAAACTTTTTATCGTCCAAAGGATATTCGACTCAGACACAATTTCCCCAATAACATCCGACGAATGCATACCAGTAATGACATCTTCTGGCGCAACGTTTTCTAGAAGTTTCAGAGTTTCATGGGAAATGTGTATCAACGAGTGTTTCTAGTGTTTTTCTAGACATTGTCCATACACTCTCTGGCTGATGAATGTAACCTACCATTAGCCTAGCGGCCTCAGATGTATCCTCCACGGAGTTACAGAATTTCATACAGGTTTTGGTCTGAGCTTTTTGCAGCTCGGGCATGTATTTTCTTAGCTCAGACTTATTGACGGCCCAATCGTGTGGTGCTCTTATGGTTTTCGCCCTGTTGAAGAGTTTTCTGCAGCCCTCTCTTAGACCTACCAGTTCTGAGGACCACCATGAAGGTCGTGGTTTGCCCCTTGGTTTGGAATGTTAAAGGGAAGCACAAATCACCCATGTAATCAGCATTTGCTTAACTGCAACACAAACACATGAAATGGAACGTTTTGATAAACTTTGGGGGCTGTATTTCGAACATTTGTAGACAAGACCAACAATGAAAAGTTGTCGTTAAATGAAAGCGCAAAAGGAACAAACTTCATCAGAACAATCATAATTATAAGATACACTACGGAAATCGGTAACATGGGGTTTTTCTACAATATCTTAAAACAGAAAAGTTTGTGTAAAATACCTCAAGTCGTCATAAACTTCTTAATGGAGATGACTTTCCGAAAATATTGAAAATATGCAAGAATCGACATTTCTTTATTCCTAAATGGGCCTTTTGGACATCTCTGGGTGAACTTTTGTAATTTGTTATCCATGAAAGGTTAAAGAACAACACCTCCATATGATCACGCGTTTCACGAAAAAATTTCATTAATATGTTTGCTCAGTCAAAACAAAAAAGAAAAAAAAATTGTTTGTGATAATGTGTCTATATCAGTGACGATCACACAGTTGCAATTATGTGCAAGCCCATGGCCTTGCTTGAGATTCTTATGTACTTACAAGAAATGTGCAGTATTGTGAGTATTTTTGCCCATCACTGTTCTATACGCACAAAAACTCACTAATTCTCTCTAGTAGGATAGACACAAGAGAAATATTGGTCCGGCAAACGAGTAATCATTTGCGGCTAACGGAACACTTATGCCATCAAAGAGTTTTTGGTTTTGGGTTTTCATCGTTAGTGTAAAAAAATTTATTTATTTCAAGTTGGTGTGCAAAAAAGATTTTACCCTTAACCCCATTTGAAATCATTGCCACTGCTCTTTCTTCAACTCATAAAGAGTAAGTGTTTCTCTTTCTTCCCTCCTGCCGGCAGATTTCGAGGTTTTCAGAGAGTATCTTTTACGTTAAGTGAAGACAAAACGCAAAATTTTCATAAAAATTTTTATTAGGGAAAGCTTTCTACTCGTTGCAATCAAATGAGACCATTAAATCGTTCATAAGTCGACTGTAATCGATGTATCATTCGTAAGGCCGTCTTTAGATGCCTTTTTAGGGATCTCATGTTTCGATAAAGTCTCCTGTTTACACGTCGATGTTGTCTTCGTCTTTGACGTCTCCGATTAGGAGAGGCATGGTGTCCATTAAAGTTTGCTGCAGGATTTTGAGGATTTTCGTCATTATTCTCATACATCACATTTGCTGCAGATCTTGAAAAGTCAACGACTTCAGAACTAGCACTTGAAGGAACTTCCGATTGATTTGTACGAGTATTTTCCTCCGGATCGTTGCTCCCAATGATTCGAAAGTCAATTTGTATATCACTTCTAAGGATATTATCAATGATATCATCAACGGTTGGACGGTTTTCTCGTTCAGGCGCTTCTATTTCATCCGGAATGATGATAGGTGGCACATTGTTTTCATCAGCATCAATTGATGGTATTAGCTGTTGACACATTTTGGAATTTTCTCACCAAACAATAATCAAATTTTTCCGACAAAAATTAAAAATGATCATAAAGCTAATAAATCCTGGTAAAAAATAAAATTTAATTAACTGGTATTTTTATGTTGAATGTAAAGTCATTGCAAGTGTGATATATTTACCGAAACTTAAAATTTATTCTGCAAGTTTAAGTGAACAAACACATTTGAAGACTTTAATAACGTTGAAATCTACACTCATAGAAAAAGCTTGCTGATAATAGCAAACACTGTCTGCTGACTGTAAGTAGTTAATTTACTGCTTTTACAGCAGTAATTCTGCTGTCGTAGCTAAATGTTTGCAATGTCAGAACCATCAGTCTAACTGCTGAA
This sequence comes from Stomoxys calcitrans, assembly GCF_963082655.1. Lineage (NCBI taxonomy): Eukaryota > Metazoa > Arthropoda > Insecta > Diptera > Muscidae > Stomoxys > Stomoxys calcitrans. The sequence continues at coordinate 45,981,438 of NC_081555.1, read as the reverse complement.
AAGTCTGTTGTTTGCTGAAAATGATTGCTGCTTAATTTTTGATGGGGTTGTTGGAAGGGGAAATACTAAACTAATATGAAACGAGTAAGTGCTAAGCTTGGCCGGGACGAATCTTATATACCTTTCACCATGGATCGAATTTGTCAAGTTCTTTACCCGGTGTCTCTTTATAGCCAAACTAAGGATAATTTATGTATTTATAAATAATTTTTGGAATGAGCGTAGAAGATCGAGGAGCTTGGAATGGTATTCTACGTTCGGCTGGTGGAACACATGTTTTGTTATAGCCAATTAAAGTAAAGTACATCAAAACATGAACCGATATAGCCCATTTATGATCCTAACCGACCTACCCTAAAATGAAGCATTCATGCAAAATTTCAAGAGCCAAGCTATATTTCTTCGAAATTTAGCATTCTTTCGACAGACGGGCGGACGGACGAACAAAGGAACAGACAAGGCTAAATCGACTTTGAATGTCAAGACGATTAAGACTATATTCTTTGTGAAGTCAGATGAATATTTCGATGTGTTACAAACGGAATGACGGAACATGTATACCCCTATCCAATGGTAGAGGGCATAAAAATGATTTCATGGTCGGTAGTATCAGGAAAATATAAAAACAAGTAAAAATGCGTTAAGTTCGGCAGGGCCGATCTTTGGATACCCACCACCTCGGGTATAAATGTAAACCAACTATCGTCATAGTCCGGTAAATTGCATAATTTATGCCCCCATAGCAGCTTTATCAAAATATGGTCCGATTTGGACCAAATTCGACACGAATATTGAGTCATTGTTCAATTTGCAAATGCAAATTTTGCCCATGAACATTCCACTAAGGAACAGGGCCAAACTTCCCACATATCAATGAGTGCAGTACGATTCAAGTTTAAGCTCAATGGTAAGGGGCCTCCTTTTTATAGCCGAGTCCGAACGGCGTGCCGCAGTGCGACACCTCTTTGGAGAGAAGTTTTACATGACATATTATCTCACAAGTGTTGCCAGCATTAGGAGGGAAAAACCACCACTGAATTTTTTTTTTTGATGATCTCGCCAGGATTCGAACCCAAGCGTTCAGCGTCTTAGGCGGACATGCTAACCTCTGCGCTACGATGGCTACCAAAAAGACCAAAATATTGGTCTTTATGGTAGCCATATCCAATTATAACCCGAACATAAGTCACTGTGCCAAATTTTAGCGAAATCGGATTATAAATGCGCCTTTTATGGGGCCATGACTTTAAATCAAGAGATCGATCTATATGGCAGCTATATCCAAATGTGAACCGATCTGCGCCACAAATTGAAGAGGGATGTCGAAGGGTCTTATACAACTCACTGACCCAAATTTCGGTGAAATTGAACAATAAATGCGCCTTTTATGGGCCTAAAACCCTAAATAGGAGGATTGGTCAAATTGAAGAAGAACGTCAAAGGGCCTAACACAACTCACCGTCCCAAATTTTGGTAAAATCGGACGATAAATGCGCCTTTTATGGGCCCAAAACCTTAAATCGAGAGATCGCTCTATATGCCAGCTATATCCAAATTTGAACCGATCTTGTCCAAATTGAAGAAGGATGTCGAAGGGCCTAACACAACTCACTGTCCCAAACTTTGGCAAAATCGGACGATAAATGCGCCTTTCATGGGCTCAATACCTAATGTCAAGAGAACGGTCTATATGGCAGCTATATCCAAATCTGGACCGATTTGTGTCATATTCCAGGAAAATGGCTAGGAACCTGACTTAACTCACTGTCCCAAATTTCGGCGACATCGGACAATAAATGCGCCTTTTATGGGCCCAAAACCTTAAATCGAGAGATCGGTCTATATCGGAGCTATATCCAAATTTGGACCGATCTGGGCCAAATTGAAGAAGGATGTCGAAGAGCCTAACGCAACTCACTGTCCCAAATTTTGGGAACATCGGACAATAAATGCGCCTTTTATGGGCCTAAGACCCTAAATCGGAGGATCGGTCTATATTGGGGCTATATCGAGATATAGTTCGATATAGCCCATTTTCGAACTTAACCTGCTTATGGACAAAAAGAAGAATCTGTGCAAAGTTTCAGCTCAATATCTCAATCTTTAAGAACTGTAGCGTGATTTCAACAGACAGACGACCCTATATATATTCTTTATAGGGTCGGATATGACTATTTCGATGTGTTGCAAACAGAATGCCATCCTTCGGCATTAGGTATAAAAAATCATAACATTACACAGAAAAAAAAATCAGCGGTGGTTTTCCCCTTCTAATGCTAGCGACATTTGTGAGGTACTTTGCCTTGCACTTTCCATTCCTGTTCCTTAAAGGAATGTTTGTGGGCAAATTTGCATTTGTATGCTTCTAGGTGCTCAAGAAGTCAAATCCGGCAATCGGTTTATGAAGGGGTACATCAGCATATAGACTGATTTAGATCATACTCGGCACTGATGTTGAAAGTCAGAAAGGAAGTCCTTGTGTCAAATTTTTGTCAAATCGTATAAAAATTGAAGTCTGTAGGGACTCAAGAAGACAAAACTGGGGATCGGTTTATATGGAGGCTACATCCAAATCTGAACCGTTATGGCCCATTTGTCATCTCCAAGGCCCTTATTCGAAAATAAGTATCTGTGAAAACTTTCAAGCATATACCTCTATTCGTTCGAACGTTATCATGATTTTGACCGGCGGACGGTCGGACATGATTAGATCGACTCAGAAGGTTAGGTTAGGTTGAAAGGAGGGTGCGGATATTAATCCGCCCCATGCCACTATGGACATACATCTAAGCTAGTAATCGGCTTGTTATGCTCTCTAAATACTAGATAAGTAACCTCGAAAGAGAAAATCTAAGTTAGGAATTCCGTTTTACTTACTAAATCGTTAATTGCTTTCCATGCCAAGCCCCTAAGTTGGTCCATGTCTGGTATTGTGTCCCCATCTAAGTACCGGTATCTGTTAGCCGCGAAAGACGGACAATGACATTATAAATGCTCCAACGTCTCATCATATTCTCCGCATGCCCTATACATGCGATCACTTGCCGCACCGATTATGATTGAGTGAACTCGTAGTCCTATGTTACCGAAAGCTATGCTGACCGCATTCTCTGGCCTTCACTTCCAAATCTTCCGCTTTCTCATTAATCCTTACTCCGCTATGGCCCGGCACCCAAACAATGCCGATCGTGCCATCCTCAGAGAAGGCGTTAATCTTCTCGACTCAGAATGCCAAGACGATCAAGAATATACAATATAGACCATCAGAAAAAATTTCAGCGGTGGTTTTCACCTCCTAATGCTGGCAACGTTTGTAAGGTAAGGTACCATGTAAAACTTCTCTCCAAAAAGGTGTCGCACTGCGGCACGCCCTTCGGACTCGGCTATAAAAAGGAGGCCCCTTTTCATTGAGCTTAAACTTGAATCGGATTGCACTCATTGATATGTGAGAAGTATGCCCCTATTCCTTAGTGGAATGTTCATGGACAAAATTTGCATTTGCAAGAATGGGATCATTAGATAATTTTATTTCTTGGCATATAAGATGCTTTAAATAATGTAAAACCAATGGCAATCATGATTGAGGTGAAGTTTTTAGGCATCCATCTCCTGTCTCTTCTTCTTTGGATTATAGCCAGAAGAATTGTATGTGGGAAAGTAAGATATAAGTTTGGACGCGTATGCAGATGACGTGGCTGTTGTGGTTATGGAAAAGGTTCCCGACACTCCTAGAGATATACTTCAGGAAACCCTAAATACGATAGCGATGAGGGCTACCAAAAGTGCCTTAGGTGTAAATACGTCTAAGGCGGAAGTTGTTCTTTTCAGCAGGAGATACCAGTTACCCGAACAATTTTTCGAAATGCCGAGGTGAACAATACATGAAGTATCTCTGTCCGTTTCTAAACGACATATTTTTATACCCACAACCGAAGGATGATGGTTGGAATAACGCTACAGTCTTTACAAATAGATATATTGAGCTGAAACTTTGCACAGTGAGTTGTGTTAGGCCGTTCGACATTCTTCTTAAATTTGGCCCAGGCCGGTCCAGATTTGGGTAAAGCTGTCATATAGACCGATCGGCCGATTTAGGGTCTTGCGCCCATAAAAGCCACATTTAATATTCGATTTTGCTGAAATTAAAGACAGTGAGTTGTGGTGGGCCACTCGATGTCTTTCTTCAATTTGGCCCAGGTCGGTCCAGATTTGGATATAGCTGTCATATAGACCGATCTGCCAGTTTAGGGTCTTGCGCCCATAAAAGACGCATTTAATCCTCCGATTTAGGGTCTTAGGCCCATAAAAGCCACATTTATTATCCGATTTTGCTGAAATTTAGGACAGTGAGTTGTGTTAGACCCTTCGACATCCTTCGTCAATTTGGCTCAGATCGGTTCAGATTTGGATATAGCTGCTGATATATTGTTATTGTTATATGTTGGCTTGCAAGGAGTGCCTTTCAACAACAAATTTTTACTTTGGGTAGTTGAGATTCAAAATAAATTGTTGCAGAAAAATTAACAACTTACGTACTTGTTTTTTCAACCAAAGTTGTTGTTGTTTGTAAAAATTATTTTTATCTGTGTAGGAACTACCTTACACATTGCAGGGGAACTGGAATCTGTGCGCATGCATCTAGTGAAATGTAAGCAAAGTTGTCAGGATCTGGCGCGAAGGGTAAATAATGATAAAGCTTGTGAGCACTTCACAATGATGTGGCCCAATCTAGACTTGAGGAGGTTTACCGCTTTGGTGTAGCTGGCTAGAAAGACGTCACAGTCATTGTGTTCGTCATAACAGGACACTGTCTGATCGGAAAACTCACTGATAAACTTAAGGTTGCAATAAGGAATTTTGCATAAGCTGTGAGAACATCTTGGAAGAAGAGACAATATAATATCATCTGTGTGCCACACTGGCAGTCAAACGGAGTTCCACTCTAGGTTCTCATTTCTTGGAGAAATTGCCTGATTTAGCGGCTACGAGCGTTCGTAGTTTGTTGGCCATTTTTAATCGGTATATTCCTTCTCCTGTTCCGTTGGTATCACAATGGATGAAAACGTCTAAGTGAGTCTGATGGTAGGCTTCCACTTTAACCCAACCTAATCTACAATACCATAATACTGACAGCCATGCCAACGACTTGGTGATGATCCAAAAAAACGCATCAACACATAAAATGGTTTAGCGGTTTTTGATGCATATGCTTCCGATCAGTTGTAAGATTTCTTGATATTGTCGAATCTTTTTCTCTTACTTGTTTTGCTGTTCAAGCTAATTCTTGAGTTATATGAAAGTTTGACTTCGAATTCGACAAACAGAACATTTATCTCTGAGCCATGATTTGAATGACTATAAACAGGTATTTAAGAGTTACAGAAGGATAACAGTTACTTGAATAGCTACAATTTTACTAAATTAATTAACACCATTACAGTTGTCAACAACTGAATAACAATTCTTCTAGTTACTACTAAACACATTTACAAAGTAACATAGGCCGGAAAATATTTCTTCCAACCCTTAGCTTTGCCAAAGTTCATTGTAACACTTTCGAGAGCGTAAAACACTCAATGGCGGCCCTGAAAAAAATCTTCATTTTTGCATGCTGTTTTCATATATGCTCGACATCATGCCGCTAAGTTGCAAGAGGCCTACAGCAAACATTGGATAACAAACAGTGTGGCAGCCTAAAGGCGGTATTTTGTAAAGCTCCGAATAATGGCCACTCAAGTACCCTCTGACTTGGGAAGATATAAACGGTGAAGCTGCTGAAACATTCTCGCACTGTGCACTTAATTTCGAGAAGGTCCAAATGCATATGTTGCATTCGCATGAAAGGTTGAGTTTAAGCAGTGGCGAGAAGATGCAAGTGGTTGATTAGGTTAGGGGTAAAAACTACCAATAACGGCACCTTTGATGTCAAGAGTTTCGTTTTTTTATAGCAAGCGGCGATTTGGTCACACATCTAAAGGTAATGCGTGTTTGAGCTGCAATGCTGCAATTAAAAGTTGCAAAGTAACTGGACAGAACACTCCTGTGTTGAAATTGCAACTTCGTTGAAATATTGTTACCGTGGATGAAATGAAATAATTGCACTGCAAATAAGAAAAAGTAAAAAGGCGTTAAGTTAGGCCGGGCCGAACTTTGGATACCCACCTCCTCGGGTATATATATAAACCACCTTTCGTCAAAATCCTGTGAAAATTGCATACCTTATGCCCCATAGCAGTTATATCGAAATATGTTCCGATTTGGACCAAATACTAATAAGTGCAAGTCATTGTTCAATTGTGTATAACAAAATCTTGGTATTTTTAGTAGCTGTATCTAAAAATAAACCGATCTGAACCATATGCGACACGGATGTCGAAAAGCCTAACATAAGTCACTGTGTCAAATTTCAGTGCCATCGAACAATAAATGCGGCTTTTATGAGCCCAAAACCTTAAACCAAGAAATGAGTCTATATGGCAGCTATTATATCCAAATCTGGACAGATCTGTGTCATATTGCAGAAGTATGTCAAGGGGCTTAACTTAACTCACTATCCCAATTCGGCGTCATCAGACAATAAATGCGCCCAAAACCTTAAATCGAGAGATCGGTCTATATAGCAGCTATATCCAAATCTGGACCGATCTGGGCCAAGGAAGGATGTAGAGGGGCCTAACACAACTGACTGTCCTAAATTTCAGCAAAATTAGATAATAAATGTGGCTTTTATGGGCCCGAGACCCAAAATCGGCCGATAGGTCTATATAGGGGCTAAATCAAGATATAGTCCGATATAGCCCATCTTCAAACTTAACCTGTTTATGGACAAAAAAAGATTTTGTGTAAAATTTCAGGTCAATATCTCTATTTTTAGAGACTGTTGCATGATTTCAACAGACAGACGGTCGGACATTGCTAGATCGTCTTAGATTTTTTCGCTGATCAAGAATATATATACTTTATAGGTTCGGAAATGGATTTTTCGATGTGTTGCAAACGGAATGACAAAATGAATACACCCCCATCCTTCGGTGGTGGGTATAAAACAAATAACAAGTAAAAGGCATTAAATTCGAAATTTGGATACCCACCACATCGGGTATATATAAACAACATTTCGTAAAAAAACGCAGGATTCGAAATATGGTCAGAAACGGACCGAATTCGCCACACTTCACTGTTCCAAATTTCAGCAAGATCGATTAATAAATCAGTCTTATATAGTCCAAGACCAAAATCGGTAGATCAATTTATATAGCAGCTATATCCAAATATGGAACGATCTGCACCATATTCAAGGAGGATGTGTAGCGGTTTAACATAGACTGATGCACAGTGGGCCAAGCGGGGAGAAAGTTGGAAATAAGTCTAAAACTTTTCTGTTGATCCAAGCGATACAAAGATTTGTAGAGGAGGACATACGGTTTCAGGAAAGTGTTGCTGTAGGTATATATTTTAATACAAGGTAAGATACATGGTGTCAAAGTTGACCACCTTTGACTTCTCCAACCTTCTGGGGGCCATTACTTTCGATCTATTAACCGATTTGCATGATCTATGTAAAACTCCCTATTCCAGCCAACTCGGATAACAGAACACAACGTTCAAAGCACAATCGGATAAAAATTGTGGCATCTAGGGGCTCAAGATGTCAAATCTGGAAATTGGTTTATATAGGAGCTATACAAAATTATATACCAATTTAAACCATACTTTTCACTATGGTTGGGAGTCGTAACAAAACCTAAGTGCAAAATTTCAGGCTAATAGGATAACATTTGCATCTTCTAGGGGATCAAAAAGACAAGTCTAAGGACCACAATTATATTGCCGCTATATAGAAATCCGAACTCATATGACCCATTTGCGATCCCTATTTCGAGAGTCTAGCTTTACGCGTTTGACCGCTGTCGTGCTTTCCTCAGACGGACATAGATAGATCGACTTTGAGTGTCTAGCCTGTCAAGAATATATATGTATCTATACTATATGGAGTCGTAGATTAATATTTCAAGGTGTTGCCAACGGAACGTCTATATAAGTAAACCTCTCTACCCCTCTATGGTGGTGGGTATAAAACTGAATATAACTCTTATATAACACGATTTTTCGATATGACTTTTTGAGACTCTAGCAGCAATGGTACCTTTCTCAGTGCGGCAGTGATGTATAAACAAGCCATCCTTTGGATCCTTCTCAGTATTAAAGAGTAGAGTATTGAAGTGCCGCCTACTAGACTACACCACCTTAAAGCATTTTAGGGCCAACAAGGGAGAAGAAGAGGTCTGCGTACCCAGGAATTAGTGAAGTGGGATAGTCAAAGGATTTTCGATATACTCCGAAGTCCTCAAAGAGTTTCCCCTACCTCCTCAAGATTGTGATGATGCAGGCTGGTATCGGCGCCGTTGTAAACTAATAGCAGTAAACATAGAGCGACACCCAGGAGGGGACACAGTAGTAGACATGAACCGACTTAGGGGCGTGGTATGGAAAACAATTGTGGATTTTGTTAGTAGCACGCAGAGACGTAGCCAAGGGATGGCTATCGGAACCGAGAACCCCCTTAAATAAAATCCTGACTACGTTCCTGGTAGCACGGAATTCTTGTCTTAGTTGTATGTTCATAGTGGATTAATATTCGCCTCATCTTTTCAACGTAATCTAAAGAGGTTATGGTGTCGGAAAACGAATATGGTGTCTAAAAACGATTAGTGAGCAGCACAGCATTTAGCCAACCAATACCAAGGAGTCCTTCAGATCCTTTATCTAGGATCCTTCATCTATAGCATAAGAAGGACAACGGATGCTAGATGGTCACAAAGTGTGGGTTATGAACGCTCCAGACCACTTAGCTTTCTTTGGCTAGAGCAGAAGTCTTTGTTATTGTATTCGTCATAGGTCACGAAAAACAGCCGTGAGGATTGAAATTTCTTACTCATCTGCAAGAAGGGACTATAAAATATATCCTGTATAAGTGTCCCGCACTGCCAAATAGGAGGTGTCATTAATTTCTGAATTAGCGAATGTGAATATTAACAAGTTGTTGGGAACCTAAAGTGGAACTCCATCTGACTGCCTGTGCGGGACACACACACAGTAGATGTTCGATAGTTAATTCCCTAATATTTCACAGTGGCCTGGCACCCAGAGCAGGTCAATCTCATGACAGCCGGTTATACGTACTGGATTGACCCGATGGAGTTCTCGGCAAGGGCTGTCGCCTCAGTGTATAACACTGCTACAACAACCCAGAGCAGGTGAATTTCGACAGTCGAGGGCGGTTTTTGAATTCATAAATATGTTCCCCAGAGATTTAGTTGTTGCCGACAACGATTTATGCCAATCGCCTTTATGACATTATGTCTAATCCATTACTCAGCTTCTATAATTGCAAGGATCTCACTGCAGTGGTCGGACGACCTTCTCAATATGACCAGTCTTAGTTCTTCAGAGTACACCCCAAAGCCCACCTGAACGTCTAGTTTGGAACCATCCGTATAGAAGCTTCCATTTTTATTGTATTACCAGAAATATTGTAGTTCCAATCGGATCTATCACAAAAAGTTGTACGATACTGTTATCAAAAAACGGCTCGGCGATTTCTAATCCACACTGCCTGAATCATAGGGTATTGTATCACTACCAAAAGGAAAGTTCTCTCAGCCTCACGGCAGTGGTCGCACCAACATGTCTAGCCACAATGTCCAGAGGCATAAGCATTAAATTCAGTGCATTAGATAGTGTCGTCCACAGTGCGGCTGGATGCACAAACAATCTATTCTTTGGATCCGGCGGAGTATTGGACTTTTGAGGCGCCGTCCACCAGAACAACACACTATATAGCATTATAGGTCTAACAACTGCCGTGTATACCCAGTGCATGACACTCTGTTTTAATCGCCAACCGTTGCAAATAGCTCTCTTTCGTCCTTGCACCTCTTGGTAATTGCGATCACTGCATCGTTTCAGCAACTTTTTCGTATTCTGCTCTTTGTACCTCTTCCACCCCAGTCCCAAAGAGATATATTTTTATTTACGAAAAAGCTAGTTGGGCAGAGCTCAATGATTTTTTTCCAGCATTTCAATTAGAAACTGTGTTTCCTTGACGAGAATATAAATGCTGCATCTGAATTGATAGAGGAAGTAATTTTATATGGCATGAGGTCAACATGCCAACTAAAATGATTTTGGTCAAGACCAATGACAAAAGTTGGGTCTTGGAGACTTCCAGGAATTGGAATTTAAACAAAAATCTCAATACTTAATGGTTGTGCAAACAGGCAAGAACTTCGTGCGCTAGGGTATTTAAGCATGATAAGTTTCTATACGAACAACGTCCACGTGCCAAAATGCATACTTCTTTAAGGTAAAGTAAGAGCTTCTGATCATTTGTAAAGTTAAAGGCATCTCGTCAGCTATCCTAACTCTTGTTAAAGATGACCAAATGTTCTGAACCGGTTGATAAGGCTAACCTTCTCTCTGGAATGTTCGCGGGGAATTCTTCCCTGCCGGTTAGTTCTCAACCACCCCCTACTATCGCGAATGTGTCGAGTTTGATGACTCAAATATATTTTCGAACGTAAAGGGTCCTAACAAATCTCGACTTGAATCAATCCCCGGTCCCCACACTTGCTCTATGTAAGTGTTTTTCGACGCTTGCACGTCCATTACGCAATCTTTTCAACCGTTCATACCGAGCGGAAGTCTTCTCAGCATGTTGGAAGGCTACGAACGTTTAGCCGATACCCTAGAAGGGCCAGGCGAATAATCTTACGAATTACCGACCAATTCTGATTTGGAATGGAAATCATGGTAAACCACTATCTTGTGAAGTATCTTGAGTCCAATGGCCTTCTCAGCGATAGACAGTATGGTTTCCGAAAAAATCGCTCCATTGGTGACCTTATGTCATTTTTGTCGGAACGGTGGAGTCGGTCTATCCATCAGTTCGGCGAAAGCAAGTGGACCGCAGGTGTATCACAAGGCCCTGTCTTTTCTCCGTCTCTTTTTCTCATTTTCATTGACGATCTATTAAGCCGAACTTGCAATCCATTCTACTCATTTGTCATTCATACTCATTCGACCATAGACCAAGTCCTCTGGGAAACTGAAGACAGAAGGCGTACTATGGCACACTCATTTCCAAGAGGGTCGAATGAACAGACTAGTCAATGCGATCTTTCGACGTTGAGCAGTCAGATTCTCTTGATGTTTTGGGCATGAATATACAATGCGCTGTCCGTTGCATCCAAGCTTTTGGGCTTTCTTAATCGGTGCAAAAACTATTTCACTCCCTGACGTTCTCAATATCTCTACCTACATCAGAACGAAGATTGAATATAACTCACATGCATGGGCTGGTGCTTCCATATCGTCCTTGGAACTTCTGGTTCGTGTTCAGAGAAGAGCGCTGGTGTTGATTGCCGACGGTAGGGTACCCAACTGTATTGTTTCCCTTGAGAATCGTCCTAATGTAACGCTTTTCTATTTATTCTTCCATGGTGTATACAAGCATAAGTCTTCTTGTTCCTTATGTAAGAATGTTTGTCAGAAATACTAGACTTTCTATGAACACACAGAAGATTCTGTTTTTGCCCGAACAGTTCAAATGTGGAATCAACTTCCTGCCAATGTATATTCACTTGGCTATGACATCAAGAAATTTAGACAAATTTCAATAGACACTACTCCCTCTCTCTTCCTTCCAATACCTAACTTTCCACTTGACAACGCGATGCACTGCATACATAAAGGACATCCCCTGCTTGTTGGTTGAATTAAAAAATATATATATTTATATATTGTCCGTGGCTATATTCGAAAGTAGAGAAGACAGTACACCTCCCTGACTTATTCCTCTGCTGACCACGCTTTTTAAAAAGACCTCAATCTTGCCACAATGCATCTTTTAATAAGAAAGTTATTTATAAAGATTCTTACGGTAGCGCTGATGCCTTGAAACTCCCGCTCCTTCATGATAGACGTCGTTTTCAAATTATTGAACAATCTTTAATGTCAAAAAGAGACAGATTAAGAGACAGAGACAGGTATATAGGACATGCTGATACAAGAAAAGTATATCTCCCTAAGTCAAGGAGTCGTCTATCGGACACAAACCTGGCGACTTAAAAGAGTCGACATTTTTCAGAACCCAAAGAATTTTCTACACAGACACAACAACCTCAAACTTATGCCTAACAGTGGCAACTTCTTCTGGCGACACGTTGTCATTTGGACAGTTTCCTGGAAAATGACTACCAATGAGTGTTTCTAAAGTTTTTTCACTAGAAAATCTCCCTCATACAGAAGTATGTATCTTTCCGTAATAGGTTACGAAGATAGCATCTTCCTTTGCCAAGGGGCTCAGATGTATCCTCCACGGAGCTGCAGAATTCCACCCAGAATTTGTTCTCAGTCTTTCTCAGCTCGACCTTTTATTGTCTAAGCTCAGCCATATAGCCGTCTCAGACGTGAGCCGCCTTGTGGCTTTCGCCCAATTGGAGAGTTTTCTGCAATCTTCAATAGACCAATCAGTTCTAAGGGTCCACCGTGGCGGCCGCTGTATGCCCCCAGATTTGGCTCTAGGACATGCTGACACCAATGAGGCATTAAAGGCCTTCGTGATCCGGTTCATTCATTTTGTCTATTACCCCCGCATATTCCACTTCCTTCTCTGGTCTAGAAGGGATAGTCGTGCAGAATATGTGCGAAATTTATTTATCCCAATTTATCCCAATCCGCCTTTCTTCTGTTTAGCCGAGGGACCACTTCTGCAGTTATTTCGGCAAGGCTGAAATTAATATAGAAAAACTGTGGTCATCCAACACTACCCAGTCGCATATCCTTCCGCTTATATCTTCCAGTACCTACTGCCTGTTCCTCGTAATAAAGGTTGGTTTATTCCCTTTATTACAAGTCGTCAGATTGCAACTTATCATATATTCGATAAGCAGCTCACACCTTTCGTATAAATTCGAACTTCCCCGTGGTTCGTAGACAAAACTTTTAAACTACACTATTACATTAGCTTAGTCTTCTGAGTGCGCCAGGAGTTCATTTTCAAAAAATTCGTACGATCTGGTCATAATGAATTGCCTTACGCATCCAGGGGCAGTTGAGAAAGCAGTGGAATCACTCTTTCTTTGGACATTGAACCCTTCCTCCATTAAGGCTTCACTGACTGCTACTGTTGAAGTACCTTTTGTGTTCCGTCCTTCCCTGCTGGCGCACACCTTGAGCCAAATCCACTCAGATGACCAGGGTCCCGTCTCGACGTCTTTCCCCCTGACTCGATTGTGGAAGGGGGATTCCCAATCTCCTTCGGGATGTAGTAGGAATGCTGCATGTCTCCGTTCACCATCAACCTCATCCCATCTATCAATCATTGGTTGGAAGTTTGGGATTACATTTCCTTAGCCTACGAAGTATAGATTCGGATCTTAGGGAATCCTTGGTATCCAAGCGTGTGCCAATGGTCGAGAAGGAATATCTTCTTCTTGACTTAATCCAGTGCTGCGATTGGCCATATCTCGATCGATCTGGACCGATCTAGGCCAAATTGAAGAAATATGTTAAAAGGCTTGGAACAACTCACTGTCCAAAATTTCACCAAAATCGGATAATAAATTTGGGTTTTATAGGTATAGGACGTAGTTAGTTTTGATTATATCAGAAAATTATTTTCTGCAAATCGACAAAATTTTAACAATTACGACCTAGTATATCGAAGGATTTGCATCGCATACCCGAAAACAGTTAGCTAGAAGCAATATAAGTAATTTTACTACTCTAGTCATTCTTGTAGTTTTCTTATATGATACATGAATTTGAGCAGTTCTTCTTACAACTCTCGACTGCAATCAGTGTATATTTTATATTTTTTCTTTCTTTAGGTTGAAGTGAAATTGGCAGCGAAAGGACGAGCGTTGCTGTTAATTTCGGCGGACAATTTTGGTGAGTGGTTGTTTAATCAATAAATTTGGCATTGAATATTTTTTATTTGGTTAGCGTACGAATACAAAAATGGGCCACTATGTTTCCAAATACTCATGCAGGTGCGGACAACATTGTTTGGTGGCAATGCGATGGCAACAGTCAATAAACAATTTGTCATCAGCAGTCGCCGCTGTAGAAGACAACTAAATATAACTCATACATTTTGATATACAGGTGGTATTCGCATAGAAAATAGTGTGGGTGTAACATTAGGGCGTTGCATGGAATATACATTTGAAGCTAATGCTACAAGGTTAATAACGTAGGTTATTGCTATGCAGACAGTTCGAAAAGGGAACTCCTCGAAAAAATACTACGAAATAAATTGCCACATGTACTCAGTTTTGTTCTTTTACAATATTTTTAGAAAATGATCGGTTTTTATACCAACCAACATGGTCATTCCGGTTGTATCATCTAGAAATATTGATCTTAGGCCCTTAAAATATATATATATATTATTGATCATTTTGAGAGTCTAAGTCCGTCGGTCGAAATAACGATAGCGTAAAGCGAACCGTTCGAAATTCCGCAAAGATACTTTTTGTTGAAGTAGGTTGTTGGAGAATGCAAATAGGCTATATCGGTTCAGATTTTGATATAGCTCCCATATAAAATCGCCTTTCGGCTTGACTTCTTGAGCCCTTACAAGTCTCAAATTTTGTCCGTTTTTACGTTACGAATTCCAAAAATTGCTTAAATTGCTATATTAACCGATCTCCTGATTTGACATTTTGAGCCAGTGGAAGCAGCAATAGTTATCTGATTTGGTTAAAATTTTCCACGAAGTTTCTTTATGACCAAGGAGATATCCAACATCCATGGAAAGTTTTGTCTAAATCGGTCTACAACCTGATGATATAGCTTCTATATGAAAGGATCTCCCGATTAGCCTTCGGGCCGTAGCTGTAAATTATGAATATGTTCTGCAGCTAAGTTCGATTTTCTATTATTTTGAAAATCCAAGGGTGTGAGTTCCCAAAATTCGGCGCCTCTGAACTTAGTACGTTTCACTTGTTGATAATTTCCTTCGATGACAAGACGTACATATTTGCGGTTTGTACTGACATCGAGGGGGCGATTAATAATGTGCGGAACAATACATTGATCCAATCCTTGGAACAGTACCGGGTGGACCCGGTCCTTAGAGACTGGATAAACCATATGCTAAGGAAAAGGAACAAAAATTGCGGGTCCCATGACATAAATATAAGGGAGAATGTGGTACAGGGCATTTCATAGCCACTTCAATGTGTGATCACCATACATTACCTATTACGGATGCTGACTGAGGAGGAATTTGAACCCGTCTGCTATGCAGACGATGTTTTAATGCTACTTAGGGGTAAGGATCCGAACCAGTTATGGAGAAGGCCGGAAAGGGTCTTGCATATGGCATATGACTGGGCTAGACGAAGGGGTCTCAATGTTAACCCAGATAAATGTGCCTGTTCACGATGAAGACAAAGATGGACCAATTTGGCGCAACACTTTTCCTCAATAAAACGATTTCCATATCTGACAAAGTCAAATAATTAGAAGTGATCTTCGATAGGAAAATTAATTAGAAGTGTCAAATTCAAGAGCGAACTGAGGAGGCTCACAGATGTTGGGCACTATGTAAGCGGGCCCTAGATTCGAAATGGGGCCTGAATCCTAGGATAGTCCAATGGCTCTACAGGAGCGTGATTAGACGAATACTTACTTACGCCGCAGTAGTTTGGTTGACTTTGATGGAGAAAAAGTGCAACGTTGGGTCTATACAACAAGTTCAGAGAACATATTGTCTTGGCATAGGCGGAGCGATAAGGGCCACGCCCGCTAGGGCACTGGAGACTATTCTAGATATCCGACCCATTGACATACAGATTAAATGTGAGGCAGTTACTGCGGCTACGAGACTTAAGGCAATGGGAGAATGGATTGAGGATGGGAGTATAATCGGTATAATCGAGGAAGGAATGGAAGAGGATTCCTATTGTATACCTGAGATGACACTTGAGATCGACTGCGAGGCACTGCTGCCAGCCGCACAGTCTTGGACTGAAGGAACCCTAATATTACCGTCTGGAAGATTATGTTTCACGAATTGAGCAAAACTAGGTGACGTAATGAGCCTGGGGTCTTTCTGTAGTTCTTTCTAAGGGACTGAGATTTGTTTTGGACATCCTGAGCATAATACGGTCCTGCAGGCAAAGATCAGGCAATCACGGAATGCGTTAGATGGTGTGGTACTAACGTGAGGACGCCGAGTGTGAACATCCTTACGGACAACAAAATTGGCATAAGAGCAATAACAACCAGGAGGGTAAAGTCACGATCATTCTTGCAGTGTAAGCAGGAGATTACCGCCTTCTCTGAGGATGGCACAACCAGCATCTTTTGGGTGCCGGGCCATAATGGAGTAAGGGAGAATGAAAGGGCAGATGATTTGGCAGTGAAGATAAGCCAGATAACTGCCTTTGATAAACTTGATTAACCCGAATCCTTTCGGGTCATAGCAGTCCGATTTAAGGGCTTGGGCTACGAACGCGTGGAACAGCATATGGGGAAGATTATGAGACGTTGGAGCATTTCGTACGTCATTGTCCGGCTTTCGCGTCTAACGGACAACAAATACTTCTTATCAGTGAAGGTCGGTTGGGCTTGTAAATGGGCTAAATCGGTCCATGTTTTGATATAGCTGCCATATAAGACGATCTTGGATCTTGACTTCTTGAGCCGCTAGAGGGCGCAATTCTCATCCGATTTGGCTGAAATTTTGCATGAGATGTTTTGTTATGACTTCCAACAACTGTGTTTAGTATGGCGCAAATCGGTTCATAACCTGATATAGCCCATATAAGCCGATCTGGGATCTTGACTTCATAAGCCTCTAGAGGGCGCAATTCTAATCCGATTTAGCTGAAATTTTGCATGACATGTTCTGTTATGACTTCCAACAACTGTGCTTAGTATGCCGCAATTCGGTACATAATCTGATAAAGCTGCCATATAAACAGATCTTGGATCTTGACTTCTTGAGCCTCTAGAGACGCAATTTTCATCCGATGTGGCTGAAATTTAGTACAACGGCTTCTCCCATGACCTTCAACATACATGTTCAATATGGTCTGAATCGTTCTATTGCTTGATACTGCTCCCATATAAACTGATCTCCCTAGTTTTCTTCTTGAGCCCCTATAAGACGCAATTCTTATCCGCATGGACTGAAATATTACACAATGACTTCGTTCAACGTTAAATTCATTTCCAATCGGACTATAACGTGATAAAGCTTCAATTGCATAACAGTTCTTTTTCATTATTCTTTGTTTGCCTAAATAGAGATACCGCGCAAAGAACTCGACAAATGCTACCCATGGTGGAGGGTATATAAGATTCGGCCCGGCCGAACTTAGCATGCTCTTACTTGTTGTAGGTTACGTTTTAGTTCTTAGAGTGCACAACAAGCCGATTACGGCATTAGGTGTATGTCTAAATTGGCATGGGGCAGATTAATATCTGCACCCTCTTTTCGACCTAACCTAACCTAACTTGTTGATTCTTTATTGCCCCATCCATTTAGACCTTTATTATACCCTACACCACTACTGTGTAATTTAGTGCACTTGTTTGTAACGTCCAGAAGAAACATAGTACAAAGTACAGGTCGCAGTTTTCATCCGTCAATCTTAAAATTTATTACAGGCATGTTTTTGGCCTTGAAACAAAACCGGTTGCAATTGGAAAAAATGGGTTCACATTTGAATATAGCTCCCAAATATATGTTCGTCCGATTTGCAGTGATAATGCAATAAAATGGTAATTATACCCTACACCATTACTGTGGTATTATAACTTAGTGAATTTGCTTGTAACACACAAAAGGAAGAGAGATAGACCCATTGATCAGTATACCGATCGACTCAGAATCACTTTCTGATTCGATTGAGCTATGTCCATCTCTGTGTCTTTCTGCCTATCCATCTGTCCATTTTATTTTGTGCACAAAGTACAGGTCGCAGTTTTCATGCGTCCGTCTTAAAATTTATTACAGGCATGTTTTTCGGCCTAGAAACGAATCCGGTTGCAATTGGAAAAAAATCGGTTGAGATTTGAATATAGCTTCCATATATATGCTCGTCCGATTTGCAGTAATAATGCAATAAATAGGTCATTTGTTAACCGATTCTCTCGAAATTGCATAAAAATCGGTTCAGATTTGGATAGGATATAGCTGCCTTATACATGTTCGTCCGATTTGCAGTAATACATTTATAAAATGGTCATTTGTTAACCGATTCTCTCGAAATTCCACAGGAAGGATTTACTTAAGACTCTCGACGTTACTGGTGAACTTCATAAAAATCGATTCAGATTTGGATTTAGCTGCCATATATATGTTCATCCGATTTGCAGTAATGCAGCAATAAAATGGTCATCTGTTAACCGATTCTCTGGATATTTGGCAGGAAGATTTTCGTATGACTCTCGATATTACTGGTGAATTTCATAGAAATCGGTTCAGATTTAGATATAGATATTTTACTCCTAGACCCACTGCAAGCGCATTTATTGAAAAATCTTCCTAAAATTTTGTATAACGGTTTCCTTGACGGCTTCCACAATATCCATAAAATTTGGTCGAAATCGGTTCTGATTTATATAGCTCCCATGTAAACGTTCGTCAGATTTTGGGTAATTTGTTGTCATTTGTCAACCTTTGTTATTACATTTTGAACATATTTGCTTTGCTCGAAATTTGATACAGGAATTTTAATAATCTATCTGGATACATCCGCCGAGGTCGATCAAAATTAGTTCAGAATTAGGGGTCTACATCTAATTCTGAACCAATTTTGATTTTTTGTTTTTATAAGGTAGGTGTAGGGTATTATAAAGTCGGCACCGCCCAACTTTTGCCTTTCCTTACTGGTGTTTGTCTAAAAAGAGAACACAATGCAGTTCATCATGAGATAGATAGAACATATGTCAAACATTCACCGGTGTTCGCAAAACTTTATTTGACAGATTTCCGTTAGAGAACTGTTTAATTAACCTATTTTAAGGTTTCATTAAGTTTTGTGAATACGACCTGTAAAAATTAAGCCAGCCGCTGTGTGGGCTCAAGAGTACAAATAAATCCCTTTTTCATTTAAAAGTTGATTTGGTCCATACACAGTTTTTGTTTTGGTTTTACCAATATTCGTTTACAATTAAACTGTTCTTTAGAATTTGTTATCAAATACTACTGCCATTGCAAATTTGTGCCAGTGTACCATCTCCCAAAAACGGGCTAGAAAGCACCCCAGCAGCACTTATTCAGTTATTTCTTATTGTGACCCTAATCGATGCAATTGTATGGATAAGATGGGAGGGGGCATTCGATTGGAATACAACACTTTACTGCAATTACTCGTTGGACAAGCATATCCAGCCGAATCTAAGTAAGTAGCTGCTACGTTTATGGTAGCCAAAGCAACGTAATGTGAAGGCATTAGGTCACCAGCGGCGTTAACTACACCATCGCCCATCACCATCAATATAATCAATGATTTTGAATTGTAATTGGTGGCCAGCAGTGACGGCTGCATTGCAATCAAGCAGCCAGCGTTTGGCTCGTGACCGAATGGGGCAACCAAAGTCTCCAATGGGCAAAGCAACTCCTTTGCAACTTCATCTATCCATCCGTCCACCCATTATGATCTCGAGAGGCGGACAAGCAACAGTAAGGAATCTTCGACGCACGCATGCTTGGCATTTACCTACTATCGGCCGTTTGATGTCGTGTCGTTCCTAATATCGGTGTAATGCGGGCAATTCCACTTTGTCCATGTACGAGCACGTAAACATTTTCCATTTTCAGGGGGATATATTGTACCTCAAAGTTCTGTAGGAGTGTTTTTTTTTTTGAAAATTGCCCCTTCCTGATTGTCGTAATTATATGCCGCGATTAGGAGACGCGAGAATAATTTTAGCCTGCATAGTTTGCTTCTCATGGCAGTCAAAAAGGTGCCCTCCCTCCTCACTCAACTCGATCTCGTGCCGAAAGCAAGCTGAGAGAATGATGGAAAGTAGTACAAATATAGCAATTTAACTGCACTTGTTTTACACTGTCAGAAAATAAATGAAATGATGGCATAAGTAAAACCTTCCAAACGGACATGTAGACCGTAAAGGACCAGCGGGGATACTTCTCTCGTATCTATGAGTGTTGTCCTAAACAAGTTTGAGCTCAATGATAAAGAACCTCCTTTTTAATGGCGAGTTCGAAGGACTTGCTGCAGAGCGACAACGCTTTAGTGGAGAATTGTGGACGGCTAAGGTAAATACCTCACAAGAAGGGCATAACCATAGGCGTACATGCAAACCTCCAAGCTATGGCTGCTCCTTGTAGGTACAATGACCATATGGGCTTTACAAGTAAAACGTGCTAAATTCCGCCGGACCGAACCTGTGGAATCCACCCCATCGATTCTGCTAAATTTTAGGGCATATCCGTACCTTGCATTTCAAATGCCATGTCATTTGCATGCCAAATGAGCCAGCTATTGAAGCTTTTAATGGCCATATAGTGCTAATCGGGAGATCGGTTAATTAGGGAGCCATATTGAGTTATAAGACGATTTGGACCTTACTTACCATGAGTGTTGGAATTCACAACAAAACACTATGTAAAAATTTCATCAAAATCTGATATAATTTGCAGCTTCCAGCGGCTCAGATTGTGAACTCAGGAAATCGCATTTGGCACGGTTATTGGAAGTCATAGTAGAACACTACATGCAAAATGTCAGTCGAATCAGGCAACAATTGCGGCTTCCAGGGGCTCAAGATGTCGAATCGGCAGGTTTATATGGAAGTTATATCAGGTTATAGACCGATTTCGACCATACTTTGCACGAGAGTTGAAAGTCGTAACAGAACACTAAATTCAAAATTTCCGCCCAATCGAAAAAATTGAGGCTCCTACAATCACAAGAGTCAAGTCGAAGGCCCACATTACATGGGAGCTATATCCAAATCTAAGCCCATATGGTCATTTGCAATCCTCAATGACCTACTTCAATAAGGAAAATCTGTGCAAAATTGCGTCTACCTCTATATATACTAAGTATTTGGAGTTGATTATCAATATGAGAGTGTTGACTTTTCTACAACTTCATATTCCTATATGATATTTGGTACGATATTTGGTTGAGTTTTTATTGGAGATTAGAAAGAATCTTATATATAGGGTGAGTCAATAAAAAACCTGACACACAAAATGATTTTAAAATTTTTAATTCAACATTTTGGGCAATTTTAGTTACTATAAGCAGTTATTCGTATAATTGAACACAAGCTTAAGAGCCACATATGTATATGTAACATTACAAAGGATCATCAAACACACTAGGAAGTTAAACAATCACATTGTCATTGGAGAGGATGAATCTTAGTGGGACTTGTACAACTTCTGCCGCAACAAGCCTCGCATAACAACCGCAGCACTGCTTGTTTCGGGCAATGTTAACTGGAGATTAATCTTTTTTCCAGAGTGTCTTCAAGCATTTGAGAGGTTTTGGGTAGTCATTCAAAGCTACAGATAGCTGTTCAATATCATTAGTGCGGAACCATTGACGAATCAACCAATATCAGACCATGAGTAAGAAATAAATGAACAGATTTTATGCAACCTGTGTTCGAATAAACGCAGGAAGTGTAAGAATGGTACGAGAGTTCTGGCATTCTGGGATCTGCTTAAACTCTACAAAAGAGATCTTCGTTCCCTGAGTGATGTGATGGTAGAAGTGAGGTGGAAGAGAAATTTAATTTCATCTCTCCAGCCCCCTATTTTCTTAACCTCAGTTTTTCCATTTCTAAAGGCTGCTTTCAATATGTCATAATTTCTCTTCAAACCCTGCCCAAAGAAAACATTATCTAACACATTCTGGAGTCCTTCTGCGATTCTGCCCTCAAGGAGTTTCTTCACCCGAGTAGATTTCTTTTAGATAGCCTTGTGGGTTCCTGACCGACATGGGGTTGGAATTTCAATGCCTTCAGAGGAAAGTTGGTGGCGCCCATTGGGACGACAGACTTGAGTTTCTTTCATTGCATTTTCCGTTACAACTTTGTGGAAATGGTGATCCGTTCTTTGAGTATTCTTACTTTTGGGAACCACAGAATACCTAAAAACGAACCCTTACCCATTATGCCGCCTTCATCATTCATCTCCCCCATATCCCAATTTTCAAAAACACCAGATCTCGGAGATGCGTGCACCGTTTTAAGCGAAATTTTGTATGCCACTTTATGGTACCCCTAAAACACGAAATTGGTAAAAATTTTGGGGTTAAATAACCTGGGGGGACGCCCCATCTCAAAACCCACCCGAACGGACATGTACAATATGGGTATCAAATGAAAAGTATTTAAGAGTAGAGTACGAATTTGGTATACAAATTTCACTCTTAATTTTTGGGGGGGTCCGCCACCACCAAAAAGCCTCAAGGGGACACTTTCACCGCTTTGGGCAATATGGGTATCAAATGAAATGAATTTGAGAGTAGAATTTTGGTATACAAATTTCGGATGGGTTACCTAAGGGGGCCGCCCCACCCCCACAGCATGCCAAACATATATATATATAGACCAATCACCACAATATGGGAGTCAAATGGAAGCTGTTTAAGATTAGAAAACGTATCTGATATTCAATTGTCGAACCAAGTGTTTGGGAGACCACCCCAACTCCAACAAGTAAGAAGTCGTTTGGATACCCACCACCTCGTGTACATATGTAAAACACCTTTCGTCAAAATCCGGTGAAAAATGCATACCTTATGCCCCATAGCAGCTATATCGAAATATGTTCCGATTTGGACCAAATACTTATAAGTTATTTTTCAATTGCAAAATATTGGTCTTTTAAGTAACTATATCTAAAATTAAACCAATTACTTAAACCATGTACTAAACGGATGTCGAAATGCTTAGCATAAGTCACTGTTTAAAATTTAAGTGAAATCGGATTTAAATGCGACTTTATGGGACCAAGACTATAGATCGGGATATCGGTCTATATGGCAGATCTGGACGGATCTGGATCAAATTTAAAAAGAATATCGAAGGGCCTAACATAACTCACCGTCCCAAATTTCGGCGTCATCGGACAATAAACGCGCCTTTTATGACCCCAAAACCTTAGATCGAGAGATCGGGCTTTATGGCAACAATATCCAAATCTGAACCGATCTGTGCCATATTGCAGAACTATGTCGAGGGGCTTAATTGAACCCACTGTCCCCAATTTCGGCAACATCTGACAGTAAATGCGCCTTTTATGGGCCCAAAACCTTTAATCGAGAGATCGAGATATATGGCAGCCATATCCAAATCTGGACCGATCTGAGCCAAATTGACAAGGGATGTCGAAGGGCCTAACTCTACTCACTGTCCTAAATTTCAACAAAATCGGGTAATAAATGTGGTTTTTATGGGCCTAAAACCCTAAATCGGAGGATCGGTCTAAATTAACGACATCCAAATTAACGAAGGATGTCGAGGGGCTTATCACAACTCACTGTCCCAAATTTCAGCAAAATCGAATAATAAATGTGGCTTTTATGGGCCTAGGACCCTAAATCGTAGGATCGGTCTATATGGCAGCTATATCCAAATCTGGACCGATCTGGGCCAAATTGACGAAGGATGTCGAAGGGCTTAACATAACTCACTGTCCCAAATTTCAGCAAAATCGGATAATAAATGTGGCTTTTATGGCCCTAAGACCATAAATCGGAGAATCGGTCTATATGGCAGCTATATCCAAATCTGGACCGATCTGAACCAAATTGACGAAGGATGTTGAAGGGCCTAACTCTACTCACTGTCCCAAATTTCAACAAAATCGGGTAATAAATGTGGCTTTTAAGGGCCTTAAACCCTAAATCAGGGGATCGGTCTATATGGCAGCCATATCCAAATCTGGGCCGATCTGGGCCAAATTGACGAAGGATGTCGAAGAGCCTAACATAACTCACTGTCCCAAATTTCAGCAAAATCGGATTATAAATGTGGCTTTTATGGGCCTAGGACCCTAAATCGTAGGATCGGTCTATATGGCAGCTATATCCAAATCTGAACCGACCTGGGCCAAATTGACGAAGGCTGTCGAGGGGCCTAACATAACTCACTGTCCCAAATTTCGGCAAAATCGGATAATAAATGTGGCTTTTATGGGCCTAGGACCCTAAATCGTAGGATTGGTCTATATGGCAGCTATATCCAAATCTGGACCGACCTGGGCCAAATTGACGAAGGCTGTCGAGGGGCCTAACATAACTCACTGTCCCAAATTTCAGCAAAATCGGATAATAAATGTGGCTTTTATGGGCCTAAGACCCTAAATCGGCGAATCGGTCTATATGGGGGCTATATCAAGATATAGTCCGATATAGCCCATCTTCGAACTTAACCCGCTTATGGACAAAAAAAGAATATATTTATCATTTAATATGGGACCAAGTTTCTGGGAGTCCACCGCTTTCCCGGTCCAGATCGGTCCAGATTTGGTTATAGACCGATTTCTCGATTTAAGGTTTTGGGCCCATAAAAGGTTTTGGGGCCATAAAAGGCGCATTTATTGTCCGATGTCGCTGAAATTTGAGATAGTGGGCTGAGTTTGGCCCTTCGACATCTTCTTCAATTTCACTCCGATCGGTCCAGATATGGATATATCTGCCATATGGACCGATCTCTCGATTTAATGTTTTAGGCCCATAAAAGTCGCATTTATTGTCCGATTTCGCCCATATTTGGGACAGAGAATTAAGTTAAGCCCCTCCACATTTTTCTGCAATTTGGTCTAGATCGATGAAGATTTACATATAGCTGCCATATAGACCGATATCTCGATTTGAAGTCTTGGCCCCAAAAAAACACATTTATAATCCGATTTAACTGAAATTTGACACATTGGCTTATGTTAGGTTTTTCGACATCCATGTTGTATATCGTTCAGATCGATTTATTTTTAGATTTAGCAGCTAAAAAGACCAATATTGTGTTATACACAATTGAACAATGACTTGTACTTATTAGTATTTGGTCCAAATCGGATCATATTTCGATATAACTGCTATGGGACATAAGGTATGCAATTTTCACTGGATTTTGATCGAAGGTGGTTTACATATATACCCGAGGTGGTGGGTATCCAAAGTTCGGCCCGGCCGAACTTAACGCCTTTTTACTTGTTTTGAAAAAGCATGCCCTCCATTTTTTTTCCTTTTGATCTCAATATGCAGAATACGAAATTCTATGGTGATCGATTAACGAAAACCCGTAAAAAAAAATTTTAGTTTTTTGAGACACTCTAGTGCACGTTCTTTAGGGGCCACCGTGGCGCAGCGGTTAGCGACCTATGACACTGAATCAATTGGAATATTTTCTGCGTTTTTTTTCTCTTCCTAATAGTGGTAACTTTTGAGAGGTTCTATGACATGTTCAGTTGAAGGAGGATTACTGAGGATTTACGGCATTTGTATGTATATGTATCCCCAAAGTTTCTTACCGTAATGTTCATGGGCTAATTTGCATGTACATTTAAATTTATTTTTTACAGTGTTCTAAAATTTAACTACAAAAACTAGTGGCCATAACGGAGATTGATTTCTCGACTGTCCGTTGCCAAACTATTTATGACATAAAGGATCGTTTTCGCTGGCACTTTATGGTTCCCTAAGGAAAATTTTATCCAGCAGTAGTTGTTGATAGTATTCACCAGTTTCTACTGTACAGAAGGAGATCTTCAACTTTAAAGCGCCTGCAGAAAGAGAATGTAGGAGAGTTCAGTGAAAATATAAACTCGTTAATAGTAAGGGAGATATCGAACAAAATGTTATTGGTTTAAGTCTCTCTTGGAATTAGGAACAAATATTTTTCGGTCAATGAACCAATGTGCACTTAACTTTATGCAAAAAGTTCCTTTGGTAGGCAATATGAAAATAAGCAATTAAAGCTCTTCGATGCATACTGTCCACCAATCATCAAAATTAAACAAAATAAATAAAACATAATGCGTATGTGCATTTTAGTTACACTCTACACAACTATGAATCCGCAAAAATAACAACGACTATTTGGCATGGACATGAAAGTTATGGATATAACACAACACTCTTATGTTAATCCAACTCTAATGGAAAATGAATGGTTTCAAATCAAATAATCCTGGAAATAAATTCATATCTTTCGAACTGTAGAGGCCGAAGTAGTATCCTAACCCCTATCAACATTTTCGACCCATTGCCTTGATGGTGTATCACCGGCTGAGAGTCCGAAAGAGAAGCTACATAGCTTAAAAAAATCACGAGCAGTTTTCAACCAGAAGAAATTTTTTAAGGTGTTTTTCCCCTCCTAATGAAGGCAACATACTATGTCGTGCATAGAAGCCATATAAAAACTTCTCTCCAAAATGGAGTCGCACTACGGCACGTCGATCGGACTCGGCTATAAAAAGGAGGTCCCTTATCAATGAGATTAAAACTTGAACCGTAAGCACTCATTGATATGTTAAAAGTTTGCCCTTGTTCCTTAATGTAATATTCATGGGCAAATTTGCATATTCGAAAGGAGAGTCTCAGTGAGGAGTCAGGTAGCACTGACTCTTAATTAAATCCTGAGTCCCAATGATACTCAAGATGACAAGACGAGTTATTGGCGCCTTAAAATAACTAATGTCCCACATCAGGGTCTGTTCCCATGTTAGGGGCGGCTGGAGGCGAGCGTCGGATTTTGGAGCAAGCTGCTCGTGACAACGAGGAATACAAGTGCGATACCACAAAACCCATGCGGTTGGGGCGCTGGTCCAGAAACCCGCCCCCGGAAAACTATGAGAATCATTATGAGAAACAAAGAAATAGCAACATTGACGACCCACGCAATCGAAAAAAGAACCATGATTTCAGATCTGCACCTAGAATGTCAGCACTCTCCATAGATATGGTGCAGTATATGCGTTGGCGGATG
The DNA here is from genome assembly GCF_963082655.1 of Stomoxys calcitrans. NCBI lineage: Eukaryota > Metazoa > Arthropoda > Insecta > Diptera > Muscidae > Stomoxys > Stomoxys calcitrans. Next base: position 45,954,447 of record NC_081555.1, on the reverse strand, counting down.
TATTAGAGAAGTACAAGACAGATATTACTGGCGTACAGGAAGTGCGATGCACAGGGAATGGCGCCACGACAACACCACACGGTGACGCACTATACTAAAGCTGCCATAATACGAGGCATGAATTTAGATGTTGATTTGTGGTTAGATGGAGATTGAAACATGGTGTGTCCAGCTTTACTACGGTGGATGAGAGGCTAGCCACAATCCGCATAAAACCCAAATTCTTCAACATCAGCCCTATTTGTGCCCATGCCCCGACGGAAGACAAGGACGAGCAGATCAGGGATATTTTCCACGAGCGCCTAGGGAGAATATGACCACTGCCCCGCCCATGATACTAAAATCGGTTTAGGAGATTTCAATGCGAAGATAGGGAGGGAAGACATTTTTGGTCCAACAGTCGGAAAGTTTAGCCTCCTCGAGATAACGTCCGGTAATGGGTTGAGTCTGATTGATTTCGTCCCGACAAAAAACATGGTCATTAGTAGCACCAGATTTTAACATAAAAATATTCACAAATCCACATGGCTGACACCTGATCAAAACACGAGGAATGAAATTGATCACGTTGTGGTAGATGGAAGACATTCATCTAGCGTGTTAGATGTACGATCGATCCGTGGAACGAATATAGATTCGGATCATTATCTTGTTGCAGCAAAGGTTCGCACCCGTTTGAACTTGGCCCGTTTGAACATGCCATTTGAACGTTAGCTGGACATTGAAAAGCTGCAAACACTACAGATGGCAATGGCATACTCCACTCAACTGATCCAACTGCTTGATCAAAGCACCCCTTGTTCCGATGATATAATGACGCAGTGGCAAAATGCCGCGAAATCCTTACTTGAGTACCGGACGACTACCCCCAGAAACCCATGGTGCGGTCAAGAGTGTCGAGATGCTACTAAAACCAAGAATGCGGCATATAGAAAAACCCTGCAATCAGTAGCAACGGGCCAGATGAAGGAGAGGTTTCGGGAGAAAAGCCCATTCCACAGAAAGAAAAAGAAAATGGAAAGGCGTGAGTGTGAGCGAATTGAGATGTACAGAGAATGAAGTCCGGAATTTCTACCAAAGAATTAAACATCAAACCGATAGCTTTGGTGTAGACACATCCTCCTGCAGAGACAAAGAAGGAAATCTGGTAACTGACACAGATAACATGCCGAGAATATGGATAGAACATTTTAACCAACTACTAGTGTCCGACTTTGGCGGCGAAGAGGATACCTCAGAATCAATCCCTGGTTATGGTATAGAATGTTTACCTCCTAGTCCAAGTAGCAGTGACCCGACTGAAGAACAACAAGGCAGCATGAGCCGACGGGTTACCCGCTGAACTATTAAGACCGGAGGCGATATGATGATAAGGTGTATTCATCAGCTTGTCTACGCAATCTGGATAGAAGAACGATAATGATGTACGCAAAAAAGGAGACAAGACGAAATGTGCCAACTACAGAGGAATAAGTCTTATCCCCATCGCATGCAAAATACTCTGGAGCGTACTGTGTGAAAGATTAAAACCTAAAGCCAAAGAGATGATTGGGCCCTATCAATGAGGCTTTAGACCCGGTAAATACCCTTTACTTTTACAGGTATTTCGTGCCATGTGTGAGTTTGGTATCCCTGCAAAATTAATAAGACTCTGCTGGATGTTACTAGCAGATACGCGTTCTTCAGTAGGAATAGAAAAGAATCTCTCCGAACCATTCAATACCAAACGAGATTTCAGACAAGGAGACAGCCTATCGTGTGATCTCTTTAATATCCTGCTGGAGAAGATTATACGAGATGGACATGTCAATAGTTATGACACACTAATGACAAGAGAACTATTCGCCTATGCCTTTGGTCACCGGAAGGGGAGGAGGCTTTAAACAACTCATTGTTTCAAATTTCAGAAAAACCGGACAAAAAATTCAGCTTTTATGGGCTTCAGACCCTTAACTAGCCGATCGGTCTATACGGCGGCTCTATTTAAATTTAGTCCGATCTGGGCCATATTTGAGACTGATGTCGGGAGGAGGAAAACAACTCACTCAACTCAGCGAAATCGGATAATAAATAAAGCTTTAATGAGCTTTGTAACCTTTATCAGCAGATCGTTCTATATGGCAGTCTATGTGTTTCGTTATGATACAATAGCTTTCCTGACCTCCTTCTTGTTTACTTGCAGTAATAGCCTCGTCTCGTCTTCTCACGATCTGGATGTCTTCATAGGATTTTCGCCGTCCTACCGACCGTTTCGCTGTTCCACAATGTTGCATGCGCATTCGTCGTCCACTCCCTTAACACGGACTGCGCCGACCCGAAAGGATTCGGGTTAACCAAGTTTATCGACTGTAGTCCTCTGGCCTTAACCGCCAAATCATCTGCCCTTTCATTTTCCCTTACTCCGTTATTGCCCGGCACCCAAACGATGCGGATTTTGTCATACTCAGAGAAGGCGTTAATCTCCTTCTTACACTGCAGGGTCAGGAAAGCTATTGGTATATGTTCTCTGAACCTGTTGTATGGTCCTTATGTTGCACTTTTTCTCCATGGCAATCCACCAAACTACTGAGACGTAAGTAAGTATTGGTCTAATCATTCTCTTGTAGGGCCAGTGGACTATTCTCGGATTCAGACCCAATTCCGAGCCTACGGCCCATTTACATCGTGCCCAACATCTGTAAGCCTTCTCTGTACACTCCTTAATGTGGCACTTCCAATTTAGATTCCTGCCCAAGATCACTCCTAAGTATTTGACCTTGTCAGATATCGAAGTCGTCTTATTGAGGAAACGTGGTGCGTTAAATTGGCCCTCCTTCGTCGTCCTCGTGAACAAGCATATTTCAGTCTTCTGTGGGTTAACATTGAGACCTCTGTGTCTAGCCCAGTCATATGCCATATGCAAGAGCCTTTTGGTCCTTCTGCATAGCTCGTTCGGATCCTTACCCCTTATAAGTATTATAACATAGTATGCCCTCCTCAGTCACCATCCGTAATTGGTCATTTATGGTGGTCACCCCTAGGAGTGGCGATATGAAGTTTACTTTCCTTCCGGTAAAACAAATGATTTTTTTCGCATAGAGAGACGAAAATGGTCAAATGTTGCACCGTGTATTTGTTATACAAGCCACTTACATATATTTGTTGAAATGTCCTCTTCTACAAATGTCTAAAACATTTTGTACCGCTCAGATCAATAGATCAAAAGTTTTAGCGTTATGACTACAGAGATTCCCAGCCACCCCATCGCTCAGATATAACAATCGAAATGTTGGTGTATCCAAGGGTTAAGTGTATTGATGCAATCAACAGAACATTAAAAAAATTTTCCAAAAAACAAAAATTAATATTACATTTTTAAAAACCACTACGTAAACAAGGGTATTGAGTTTAATTGCGAATTTAATTTTCTTAACTTTCAGTAATTGTGTCAAATGAAATTTGTTGGTATATTCACTTGATTCATGTCACAACTTGGTACAAAAATCAAGGATTGTACTAATTATGTTAATGTGAATACGAAGGCTCATCCATTCAAATAGGTCATCTATGCCTTGGAAACGAAAATAAATAAAAAAAAATATACAAAAATATACGAATTTTCTAAACGACTTTCTCACCCTACAATAGGTAATGTATTGTCTAAATGAACTAAAGCACAACTAACTCAAAATAAGAAATTGGTCATACAAGTAACGTAAGTAGCATAACAGTAAATAATAAACAAGTAAGAGCGTGCTAAGTTCGGCCGGGCCGAATCTTATATACCCTCCACCATTGATCGCATTTGTCGAGTTCTATGCGCGGTATCTCTTTTTAGACAAACATAGAATATTGAATAAGAACTGTTATGCTATTGGAGTTATATCAAGTTATAGTCCGATCCAATCGGACCATAAATGAATGCTGAACATTGTAGATGTCATTGTGTAATATTTCAGTTCATTCGGATAAGAATTGCGCCTTGTAGGGGCTCAAGAAGCGTAATCGGGAGATAAGTTTATATGGGAGCTGTATCAAGCTACTGATCGATTCAGACTATATTAGACACGTATGTTGAAGGTCATAAGAGAAGCCGTTGTACACAATTTCAGCCAAATCGGATGAGAATTGCGCCCTCTAGAGGTTCAAGAAGTCAAGATTCCAAATCGGTTTATATGGCAGCTATATCAGGTTCTATACCGATTTACGCCATACTTAGCACATTTATTGGAAGTGATAACGAAACACATCATGCAAAATTTCAGCCAAATCGGATGAGAATTACGCGCTCTATTGGCTCAAGAAGTCAAGATCCAAGATCGGTGTATATGACAGCTATACCAAATTATGAACCGATTTGAATCATACATAGCACAGTTATTGGAAGTCATACCAAAGCACTACGTGGCAAATTCGGTTAAATAGGACGAGAATTGCGCCCTCTAGAGGCTCAAGAAGTCAAGACCCAAGATCGGTTTATATGGCAGCTATATCAAAACATGGATCGATGTAAACTATACCTAGCGTAGTTGTTGGAAATAATACCAAAACACTACGTGCAAAATTTCAATAAAATCGGGTAAGAATTACGCCTTCTAGAGGCTTAAGAAGTCAAGACCCAAGATCGGTTTATATGGCAGCTATATCAAAACATGTACCGATATGGCCCATTTACAATATCAACCGACCTACACTAACAAAAAGTATTTGTGCAAAGTTTCAAGCGGCTAGTTTTACTCCTTCGAAAGTTAGCGTGCTTTCGATAGACAGACGGACGGATAGACAGACAGACAGACGGACAGACGGACGGACATGGTTAGTTCGACTTCAAATGACATAACGATCAAGAATATATATTCTTAATGGAGTCTCAGACGCATATTTCGAGGTGTTACAACCAGAATGGCGAAATTAGTATACCCCCATCCTATGGTGGAGGGTATCAAAAGGCGTAAAATACGGATAACACAATACCCACCACCATGTATTCCGTAAAATTGGGGCGATATTTAACGACATACAATAATTCGGCAAATAACATTTTTCCAGCATCAAATAAATATAAAATGGAGTGAATTTGTGTAGTTATAAATTTATCTATTCCAAATTTAAGTTTTATATATTCGAAAACGTAACTGTAATTTATTCATTTAATAAACAAATTCTTTTACGTTTAAATTCAGATCGAAAACAAAAAGAAGTATTAGTAGAAATTTCATGGTAAGACATGTTGATGACAATATGTCGATGTGTTATTAACGGAATGATCAAAACTGAGTTACTATACCAGTGAAATACCATGTTCGCAAGTTATAGCGTATCAAACAGTCGTTTCGGTTCTTACAACATTCGAATTCATATTCTTATTCTAGGGGCAAATATACCTATCAATGCCTGACTAAATGGTAGAGTTTCTTTTTTCACATTTATTCCCTGCCAAAAATAGGAAATTGTTATCAAGGACCTGCATGTGTCGATTTCGGCTTCTATGGTAACTGTCAGCCAGCACAACCCAAATAAAATACGAATGCTAATAAACACTTTAGTTTTCCAAGTCTAGAGTCTAGTTGGCAAACAATTCATTCGAGTAGGACAAACGGTTTAAGGAGTATTAATTGTGACATGATGTCGCCGTAGTAACACCATTGTTTGTATTATTCTATTCTTAGGCATTGTAGTTGTGGCTCTACTAAGGTCTGACCACATTGACTAAATTGCAAATTTTGCCCATGAACATTCCACTAAGGGACAGGGGCAAACTTCTCACATGCAATGAGTGCAGTTTTTTAAGCTAAATGATAAGGGGCCTCCTTTTAAAAGCCGAGTCCGAACGGCGTGCCACAGTGCGACACCTCTTTGGAGAGAAGTTTTACATGGAATAGTACCTCACAAATGTGAGGTACAAGCAAAAACGAATTAGGTTCAATCGTGCCGAACTTTGAATACCCACCACCACCGAATATTCTATTTTATTATTACTATCATCCACAATCCCCTATTTATATCCAATATAGTTAAATTAAATTAAAAACAAGTAAAAGCTTGCTATGTTCGGCCGGGGCGAATCTTATATACCCTCCACCATGGATCGCATTTGTCGAGTTCTTTTCCCGGCATCTCTTCTAGAGGCTCAAGAAGTCAAGATCCCAGATCGGTTTATATGGCAGCTATATCAGGTTATCATCCGATTTGAACCATGATTGGGTCAGTTGTTGGAAGTCATAATGGAACACTACATGCAAAATTTCAGCCTTATCGGACAAAAATTGCGGCTTCCAGGGGCCCAAGAAGTCAAATCAGGGATGGGTTTATATTGGAGCTATATCTAAATCGGAACCGATTGGTCCATTTGCAATTCCCAACCTACATCGATATAAAGTATCGGTTCAAAATTTCAAGCGGTTAGCTTTACGCGTTCGACCTCTATCGTGATTTCGACAAACGGACGGACGCAAGGACATCGCTAGATCGACTCAGAACGTCGAGACGATCAAGAATATACATACCTTATGGGGTCTTAGACGAATACTTCGAGGTATTACAAACGGAATGATAAGATTACCCCCACTCTATTGTGGTGGGTATAAAAAGGAAAGCGCATACAGATAAATCCAAAATCTTGAAATATTTAACAACAACATGCTAATATCGAAACGAAATGTTTTTATACCCTTCACCATAGGATGGGGGTATACTAATTTCGTCATTCTGTTTGTAACACCTCGAAATATGCGTCTAAGACTACATAAAGAATATATATTCTTGATCGTCATGCGATTTTCAGGCGATCTAGCCATGTCCGTCCGTCCGTCTGTCTGTCGAAAGCACGCTAACTTTCGAAGGAGTAAAGCTAGGTTGGTATTGTATGGGACAAATCGGTCCATGTTTTGATATAGCTATAAACCGATCTTGGGTCGTGACTTCTTGAGACTCTAGAGGGTGCAATTCTCGTCCGATTTAACTAAAATTTTGCATGAGGTGTTTTGTTATGGCTTCCGAAAACTGTGCTAAGTATGATTCAAATCGGTTCATAATCTAGTATAGCTGTCATATAAACCGATCTTGGATCTTGTCATCTTGAGCCAATAGCGCGTGTAATTCTTATCCGATTTAACTGAAATTTTGCATGAGGTGTTTTGTTATGACCTCCAATAACTTTGCCAAGTATGGAGTAAATCGGTATAGAACCTGATATAGCTGCCATATAAACCGATTTGGGATCTTGGCTTCTTGAACCTCCACAGGGCGCAATTCTCATCCGATTTGACTGAAATTTTGTACAACGCTTCTCTCATGACCTTCAACATACGTGTCTGATATGGTCTGAATCGATCTTGATACAGCTCCCGTATAAACCTATCTCCCGATTTTGCTCCTTGAACCCCTACAAGGCGCAATTCTTATCCGAATGAACTGAAATATTACACAATGACTTCTACAATGTTCAGCATTCAATTCATTTAAGGTCCGAAAGGTCCGGACTATAACTTAATATAGCTCCAATAGCATAACAGTTCTTATTCAATATTCTTTGTTTGCCTACAAAGAGATACCTCGCATAAAACTCAACAAATGTGATCAATGGTGGAGGGTATATAAGATTCGGCCCAGCCGAACTTAGCACGCTCTTACTTGTTTTTTATAAACAATGCTTCAAACCACGCCATTTTAAAGTGCGTCAATTTTGCAAATGTAAGTGACGACAATACTACTCAGTGGAGAAAAACGGAGGAAGTGTTTTCTCTTGGAGACAGTCAACAAATTAAAGTCCGTAAAGTTCAATCAAATGCATCCTCACCTCACGAAGACACCAAAACTATGGGGTTTTTTTTTATCGATATTGTGTGTAAATATCATTGCATTTATTTATGTAGGAGACTCCTCATAATCTACCCCGGTTGACGCACCTTTAGATACTTACTCCTAAATGGGTATCACCATTGCGTCGTTGGCAATTGTTCAAATGCCTCAAGGTGTGTCACATTTCATAATTCATCAACAGAGCAACAGGCGGACAATGTTGGTTGGATAGTTGGTTGGATGGTTGGTTGGCTGGCTCGTTGGACGATCTTATGACGTATCCAATCGAAACTGATCTCTGTCTATCTGCCTTTGATGATGATGTTTGGTTTTGGAATTCGATGTGGTTGGAGGTTATTGTGTCGGCCGTCTCAATCCCCCGACCACTTCGCTTGCATAGTTTGATGTTGATTTTCTCCAATTTTCATTTTTTTACAGAGAGCAATTGTTGAAATTGGTCCGTTTGGTCTTAAATTTTGCAAAGGGACAAGACAAGCAAAAAACGCCGCCACACAATTCATACACATGAACAAATCATGATAAGTGAAACGTTGACTCAAACTTTTGGCGCAATTACTGACATTACGACCATTTGAGCGATATCATTTCTATCGAAATGCTCAATGCACAATCCCAATCATCTTGCCATTTTGCCAAGATGATGATCTGCGATCATGAATTGTGTGGGCAATTATGTTATGGTTGCATTTGAAGCTTTTGTCGTTGTATTTCTTTTGTCTTCTTTTTAAGCCAATTCTGTATTTGTTCTTGTTTTCTATAGTATGACAATTTGTTGTAAAATATTTGTATTGAATAAAATAAGAAATACGCAAAATGCAATCCAATGCGGAAGAGTTTCAGGAATGCCTTACGACATTATTTCGATTAATCAGCTGTATGAATAGAAAAATGTATTGATGCATATAGCATTTAAGTCGAAGCCTTAATTTATAGATAAAAAAGTATTCATTATTCATTAGACCACCGTGGGGCAGAGATTAGCATGTCCATCTATGACGCCGAATGCCTGGGTTCAAAACCCGGCTTAAACATTCAAAAAATTTTCAGCGATGGTTGTTATCCCTGGCTACATTTGTGAGTTATCCTGCCATATTAAAACTTCTCTACCAAGTGGTGGCGGTATGCGGCACGCCGTTCTGACTCGGCATAGAAAATGAGGTCCATTATCACTGAGCTTAAACATAAATCGGACTGCACTCATTGTCGCCATATGAGAGAAGTATCCTCTGTTCCTTAATGGAATGCTCACAGAACAAGTAAGAGCGTGCTAAGTTCTGCCGGGCCGAATCTTATATACCCTCCACCATGGATCGCATTTGTCGAGTTCTATGCACGGTATCTCTTTTTAAGCAAACAAAGAATATTGAATAAGAACTGTTATGCTATTGGAGCTTCAGTTCATTCCGATAAGGATTGCGCCTTGTAGGTGCTCAAGAAGCATAATCGGGGGATCGGTTTATATGGAAGCTGTGTCAAGATATTGATCGATTCAGACCATATTAGACACGTATGTTGAAGGTCATGAGAGAAGCCGTTGTACAATATTTCTTCCAAATTGGATGAGAATTGCGCCCTCTAGAGGCTCAAGAAGTCAAGATCCAAGGTCGGTTTATATGGCAGCTATATCAGAGCATGGACCGATTTCGCCCATTTACAATACCAACCGACCTACACTAATAAAAAGTATTTGTGCGCCCTCTAGAGGCTCAAGAAGTCAAGACCCAAGATCGGTTTATATGGCAGCTATATCAAAAAATGAATTGATTCGATCCATACTTAGAGCAGTTGTTGGAAGTAACACCAAAAACCATTTGCAAAATTTCAGCCAAATCGGACTTTAATTGCACCCTCTAGAGGCTCAAGAAGTCAAGACCCAAAATCGGTTTATATGGCCGCTTTATCGAAACATGAAACGATTTCGCTCATTTAAATCCCAACCGACCTACAGTAATAAGAAGTATTTGTGCAAAATTTCAAGCGACTAGCTTTACTCCTTCGAAAGTTAGCCTGGTTTCGACAGACGGACAGACGAACGGACATGGCCAAATCGACTTAAAATTACATGACGATCTAGAATATATATATACTTTATGGGGTCTCAGACGAATATTTCGAGGTGTTACAAACAGAATGACGAAATTAGTATACCCCCATCCTATGGTGGAGGGTATAAAAATTAGTAGTAGTAACAGTTATTAAAGTAGAAGTATAAACGCCTCATGTTCGTTTGAACCGAATCCTATCCACCAAGGGTCGATTTTTCCAACTTATGATATCCTCCTATGCTAGAAGGACAGCGTTGAAAGTGACAAACGAGGAAAAGACGAATGAAACAGAGGGATGTACAGTTCGTCCTCAACCTTAAAGTCAAGGCCGCGGAGTCTAGCCATCGACTCCGACCCCGAGTCGGAGTATTAAGCCGGAGTGGGAGACCGGTTCGGAGTCGGTGAAGGCGTGCTCAACTCTGCCTCCGGCTCAATAGTCCGACTCCGACTTGGACTTCTCAAGATGACCCAGAAAGCAATCCGGGGCACGACGAAGGAGACAGAGGAGTATGCACCGGCATCGCAGTCGGGCGAAAGTGCTGGGTGCTGGAAGGGAGGGAACTGATATTCCAAGCACTTCTACGGATGCTGAAAAAAGAATCAGATCTCCCGAAGATCATTACACTGCTAAGACGCTGAAGAAGAAAATTGGCTCCACACTTTCAACTAGTCTGGGAAGGCCAAACTAGCCGTCCGGCAAAGGAGACAGTGTCCTGCGGAGCGAGGCAAAGTTGGAACAGGAACGAAGGAACGCGCTTGGCGCCTGAGTCTTCATAGAGGACTGGGACTTCCAAAAGGATGCCACAGCCATCGTGGAAGGAGAAGATATCGCTAAGAAAGTTAAGGAGCCGCCCTTTTACGCAGGAGTGGCGAGGAATCACAACAGAAATGCATTTATTGATATCGGCAGAGCATCTGGTATGATTCCACCAGATCATCGGTCTCAAGTGTTGAACTTTGAAAGGGGTCCACCCATACATTTGATGAATTGCGAGTATAGAGGAGACATTTTAGCGCTGCGCTTTGCGTCAGCGGAATGTATTGATACCGTCAAAAAGCTTGTCCGAATTATCCACACTCCCTGGGGCGAAAAGCTCGACCTTGTGAGAAAGATGGACATTCCACAGCTCACAAAGGCAGCGGTCTTCATCAAGGATGTGGGCTGCGAAATCGCGGCGGAACGCATGATGAAAGTCTTAACAAGCAAAATCAAGATTTGGTCGTGGAGAAATGGGAGGAGAAGGAGGAAGGAACTCTCCTTGTGATGGACATTGACTAAGTCTCCGCGACAAGTTTGGAAAACTACGGGGCAATGGCCGACTTTTTCAAGATTGGGAAGACTAGGATAGGCAAATATTTTTATATTGAGCCATATTTTCATACCGCCTAACAGACACGAAGCCGACGACAAGAAAATCACCGACTGTCTCAATATTGGGAAGACTAAGATAAGCAAAAATCCTAGGATAGGTAAAGATCCTAATATTGGAATATCAGTCAGAGCTGCGCTAGGTATCTCAATGCAGTCTAAGGAACAGGACTCCAATGATGAGACCATCACCTACACCCAAGAATCCCCTTTACTTAAGATTTGAAAGACAAGTATAGACAAAGACTCTAATATTGAAACATCATTCAGCATAGGGACGGGAAACTCAATACAGCCTAATCAGCAGGGACCCGACGATGGAACCATTATCGACTTTATCAAGATTCGGAAGACTAGTATAGGCAAAGAAAATAATACTGAAATTCTAGGCAGTGGGGTGACAGGAAAGTCAATGCAGCCTGTGGGCAGGGAGCGGACGATGAGACCATCACCTACTCCCAAGAAGTCCATCTAATGGAGGACCAATAAATGGTCATCCAGATAAACCTCCACCAGAGCGAGATAGCTACACATAAAGGGTGATTTTTTTGAGGTTAGGATTTTCATGCATTAGTATTTGACAGATCACGTGGGATTTCAGACATGGTGTCAAAGAGAAAGATGCTCAGTATGCTTTGATATTTCATCATGAATAGACTTACTAACGAGCAACGCTTGCAAATCATTGAATTTTATTACCAAAATCAGTGTTCGGTTCGAAATGTGTTCAAATTTTGACAAATTTTGTTCAGCGATGAGGCTCATTTCTGGTTGAATGGCTACGTAAATAAGCAAAATTGCCGCATTTGGAGTGAAGAGCAACCAGAAGCCGTTCAAGAACTGCCAATGCATCCCGAAAAATGCACTGTTTGGTGTGGTTTGTACGCTGGTGGAATCATTGGACCGTATTTTTTCAAAGATGCTGTACGCAACGTTACGGTGAATGAACACATTTCGAACCGAACACTGATTTTGGTAATAAAATTCAATGATTTGCAAGCGTTGCTCGTTAGTAAGTCTATTCATGATGAAATGTCAAAGCATACTGAGCATCTTTCTCTTTGACACCATGTCTGAAATCCCACGTGATCTGTCAAATACTAATGCATGAAAATCCTAACCTCAAAAAAATCACCCTTTACTTTGATGGAGAAAATCAGCAAGGGCAAGATTCATATTGCCTTAATTCAGGAGCCATGGACGACCCGATACAAAGTTTCTGGACTGAACCATATCAACTACCAATTAGTCTATGCTAACACTGGTACACGTCCGAGAATCTGCGTTGTTTGTCATAAAAATTTAATTTATTTTCCGCAGAGATGGGCAAGATAATTTAGATTGTCCAAGCACAGAAAACATTGATGGCAATGTCAACAGGCTTACGACTGCACTGGTGGAGACCTTCGAAGATAGTTGTCCTCTTTGAGAAAGCAAATCCGCCCAAAAGCGGCAAAACGTGCCTCCTGGAAGCTTTTCTGTGAACAAGTCGATAGCGTTTGTGATGCCGCCAAGATGAAAAAGTTCTCTCAAAAACCCATGTACAAACTGAAACGTTAGTAGAAGATATGGTAGCGAGAGCAGAGACAACGGAGTACATGTTGAGGCTTTTGATGAAACCCCATTTTCCATAGGATGCAACGGAACTCACTAAGACCCAGAAATCTTGGAATAATGAGGTTAATCGAAGATTTAAAATTACGGAATTTATGGTATGGAAAGCCTTGAGGAGCTTGAAACCATTTAAGTCACACGGAACTGAAAGAATATTTCCGGCTACTACAAAAGGTGGCCGACTATCTGGCGCATCATCAGGGCACTATTTTAACAGCGTATATTGGCATATACTTCGAAAGCCTGGCAGAAGGCGAGGGTGGTATGTAGTCTTAAGTCTTTTCTACTCAAAACCATTAACGTATTGTGTATACCATGATAAATAGTAGGACATCCGGCGAAATGCTCAAATACAAACAGCATGCCTATGTCAAGGGAACGTCGCGGGAGACTGCGCTCCACAAGGTTGTGCATAATATACATAATACGTACACTCTGACGGAATGCATTGACATCGAGGGGGCTTTTAACATGTGCGGACCGACACACTGATCCAATCCTTAGACCAGTATAGGGTAGCCCCGGTCCTTAGAGTAGACGTGCCATAGGCTCGAAGTGGAGCCTGAATCCGAGGATATTACAGGAGCGTGATTAGACCAATACTTACTACGCCTAAGTAGTTTGGTGGTCTGCGATGGAGAAAAAAATCCATCATAAAGATAATAGTACAGAGAATATGTTGTCTTGGCATAGGCGGAGTCATGAAGGCCACGCCCACTAGGGCACTGGAGACTATTCTATTGTATATATTCAACCCATAGACATACAGATTAAGTGTGAGGCAGCTATGAGACTTAAGGCGATGGGAGAATGGATTGAGAATACCATCGCGGTATAATTGAGGCGGCGATAGGAACCCAGGAAGAAATGGGAGGGGTTTCCGATCGGATACCTTAATAAGATATGTATTAATTTGTAGGGTCGAAAATGGATATTTCGAAGCATTGCAAACGCAATGACTAAATATACCCCCTATTATATAATGGTGGGTATAATAAGAACGACTATCGAAAAAAGAAAGAGTTAACAGACAAACCAAACGAAAGGCACGTCGCATGTGGTGTAGGTCACTGATTATACACAAAACAAAACTGTCAGCATTAACTGTTGGGCGATCGCCGTGCGAAGAACAAATGAGTTTTGCAAAAGATATTTGTGTTTTTTGCTATTGGCATCGTTGGATAAGTTGGATTTGAATAAAGCGAGTAAGATTTGATTTATTTTCTATTTCGCTTGTGAATCAAGTCGACTTAAAGAGCCCTGTTCAAATTTAGATGTGTGCTTTACGATCAACTCCAGTTGGGACGGTTGTAAAGCACCACTATCCATTTGATATCGCCCGCTGATAATATTTCTTGGTCGAAATTGAAATCGCGATACGGGGTAACCAGTCAAATGCTTCTAGCAACAAGACATTCTTGCTGACTTTTAAATGTTTTTTTGCTATACTGCAATATTATTTGAATAGAAAGCATTATACAATGGTATAAAGCCGGACAATATCCTGCAATGGAATCTTAAAAACGAATATCTCGGAAACCAGAAGAGACCACGATCAATGTTTTTTTTTAGGATGGGTTAGGGGGGTATACTAATTTTGTCATTCTGTTAGTAACACCTCGAAATATGCGTCTAAGACCCCATAAAGTGTATATATTCTCTATCGTCATGACATTTTAAGTCGAACTAGCCATGTCCGTTCGTCTGTCCGTCCGTCGAAAGCACTTTTACTTTCGAAGGAGTAAATCTAGCCGTTTGAAATTTTGCACAAATACTTCTTATTAGTGTAGGTCGGTTGGGATTGTAAATGGGCCATATAACCCGATCTTGAGTCTTGACTTCTTGAGCCTCTAGAGGGAGCAATTCTTATCCGATTGGAAATAACTTTTGCACGACGTGTTTTGCTATGATATCCAACAACTGTGGCAAGTATGGTTTAAATCGGTTCATAACCTGATATAGCTGCCAAATAAACCGATCTGGGATCTTGACTCTTTGAGCCTCTAGAGGTCGCAACTATTATCCGATTTGCCTGAAATTTTGTACGACGGATCCTCTCATGACCATCAACATACGTGTTTATTATGGTCTGAATCGGTATATAGCCTGATAGAGCTCCCATATAAATCGATCTCTCTATTTTACTTCTTGAGCCCCCAAAGAGCGCAATTCTTATTCGAATTGGCTAAAATTTCTCCAATGTATAATTTAATTGTAGCAGAGCAAATACTTTCTTTTATCCTTTCTTTGCCTAAGAAGAGATGCCGGGAAAAGAACTCGACAAATGCGAGCCTTGGTGGAGGGTATATGAGATTCGGCCCGGCCGAACTTAGAACACTTTTACTTATTTATGTTTAAATGAAACCGCTAAAAAAAACACCTACAGCAAACGTCGTAGGATCTCTATCACGAAGTTCAAGTTGAAACGTGTGGCTCTCCTTATAATCCTTTTATTATATCCTCATATATGTTCGAAACGATGACATTTGTAATAAACAAGTAAATAAAGATGTCTATCATTAATATAGCCCATCGAAACTGTAGACCGTATCAAATGACTTTTCTTTGGACAATATGTGTCCGACAGCTTGACTCGAGTGCTAAATTTATTTGTTAAGTAATTAAAATCATCAACGACAAATAAATGCAGCAAAACACACCTTGTCATCGTTTCTGTTCGAATAGATGAACATATCATTGGACAGACAGTTTAAAAGGCGGGCAGACCAACTGAAGATATCAATGTTCATTGGCCTGCACCCCTACGTGAGCAAAACATGAGGCGGCAGAGTCCGTCCAAAATTACAAGCTTAGCAAACTACAGAAACATTAAAAGAATCTTTCATTTATGAACGCGGATCGCTTCACCACACATCGCCGCCGGTATGGGTCTGGTGTGTCCAACATATGCTCATGACGCAGGCGTACGCTCGGTTACACATGGATTTGTTTGTACTTATTTTATACAAAGTGTAGAATAAGCAAGAGCTGTAGCTTTTACATGCATACGTAAGTACGTATGAACGTATGAAAGTTCGTCTGTTTGTATGGCAGAATTTGGAAATCTGGGTATGAATCGATTTGTACCTAAAATCATTATTTACTTCAATCCTCAATGAATATCAAATGAGCCTCTGACTTTTATGCAGTGTGTCAATACCATCCGCACTGAGAGCTGGCTAGTATGTGCCCATACAGACAGACATATGTAGTGATGTACCTATGGATGTGTAGAGAAGATCACTAGCGAGTCTTAAAAACGCGGGCGTAGGTTGACTCAATTTAGTTGAACATGAAGATATACACAAAACAAAAAACACCATTGAAATGTCTTGGCATGTAAGGCACGACCATCCGCAGTCACCCATCCCAGCTGCGACCTTTACGCTGACCAACCTATAACACACTCGCACACACACGCAGATTGATCGCTGGCACACGAACTCATAAATCTAAACCGGCGGTGGCTGCAAAATATGCTACTAATCTAAATAGTTAGCGGATTAAGGAAGATCATTTTGTGCCAATTGATAAATAACATCAAATATTTCACACAACTATAATGACAAACAGTTAGACAAAGTAACACAAGGTGGAAAATAAAAAAAACAAGAATATTTAATTCATAAAGGGTGATTTTTTAGCTATTATCCTGTTGGCAACACTGGTTTAAACAGCTCATGCATGTTTCACATCTTCAGTTTGGTCTATAATTTAACCTTGAATCGTCCTAAAAACAAACAACGCTAGTAAGAAAGTTCATTGCGCGCTTCTTTTATTTTATGACGAAGTTCAATGGGTACATAAATAAGCAGAATTGTCGATTTTGAAGTGCAGATCAGCCAGAAGCATTGCAAGAACTAACAATGCATCTAGAAAAAGTCAGTTTGGTAAGGTTTATGGGCTGGTGGCATCATTGGACTGTACTTCTTCAAAGATTATGTGAGTGGTGAGCGCTAACGTGAGATGATATCCAATTTTTTTTTTTGCCCAAAATGCAAGAGCTTGACTTGCATGATCCGTGGTTTCAACAAGGCGGTGTCACATGTCACACAGCACGCGTAACAATGAACTTATTGCCTTTTATGGGGCCAGGACTTTAAATCGAGAGATCGGTCTATATGGCATATATATCCAAATCTGAACGGATTTGGGCCAAATTGCAAAAAGTTGTCGAAGAGCCTAACGCAGATCCCAAATTTCAGCGACATCGAACAATAAGTGCACCTTTTATAGGCTCAAAAACTTAAATTGAGAGACCGGTCTATATGGCAGCTATATCCAAATCTTGCCCGATCTGAGCCAAATTAAAGAAGAATGTTTAAGGTCTTAACACAACTCACTGTTCCAAATTTTGGCGCAATCGGAAAATAATTGCGCCTATTATGAGCCCAAAACCTTAAATCGAGAGATCGGTCAACATGACAGCTATATCGAAATATGAACCGATCTGGGCCATATTGCAGAAAGATGTCGACAGGCCTAACACAACCCACCGTCCCATATTTCAGCGACATCGAACAATAAATGCAACTTTTATGGGCCCAAGACCATATTGCAGAAAGATGTTGAGGGACCTAACTAAACTCACTGTCCCAATTTTCAGCGACATAGGACAATAAATGCGCAATTTATGGGTCCAAATACTTAAATCGAGAGATCGATCTATATGGCAGCTATATCCAAATCTGGCCCGATTTGGGCCAAATTACACAATAATGTCGAAGGGCCTAACGCAACTCAATGTCCCAAATTTCAGAAAAATCGGATAATAAAACCCTAAATCGTCGGATCGGTCCATATGGGTCTATATGAAGATATTGTCCGATATAGCCCGTCTATGAACTTAACCTGGTTATGGACAAAAAAAAGAATCTGTGTAAAGTTTTAGCTCAATATCTCTATTTTTAAAGACTGTAGCGTGATTTCAACAGACAGACGGATGGACATGGCTAGATCGAACGGAATGACAAAATGAATATACCCCTACCCTTCGGTAGTGGGTATAAAAATAAGGGTTTTCCTAGTTGAAGATTCGTCGAAAGTTTGCAAGTCCGAATAGCTACCGAACAGCAAAGCCTTCAGCTGAAAGACGATAATTTCAGTTCCAAATACTATGATTTTTTTATACTTACCACCATGGGATGGGAGTATTTTAAACTAGACCCTGGAAGCCACAATTTTTGTCCGGCGAATGTGCGAAGTATGGTTGAGATTAGTCTATAACCTGATATAGCTTCCATATAAGCCGATTTTCGATTATTTTTTTTCGGTTCCTGCAGCTTTCATTTTTGCCTGGTTTGGCGAAAATTTGGTACGTAGAGTAAAGCAATGCCCTTCAACTAATTTTATTTTTTGTCAATTTTACGCAGAATCCATGGTGGTGAGTTTCAAAGATTCGGCCCGGCAGAACTTACCACCTTTTACTTATTGTTTATGTAAGAATATAAATGTAGACGTTAAAATTTAAAAACAAGTAAAGGCGCGTAATCTCTCTTGGGAAAGCGAGACCTGAACATCTTTTTACAAATCGGACTCGTTGTCAGGTAGTCCAATGTGTTTCTCGGTCTGCCCAGCGCATCCACGTTCTCCTTCAGCATGTCAAATTTCTTAAGTCTATGCGCAACCATGACAGCACAGTTCTGAATATAGACCGCAATGGATTGCATATTCAGCATCTTTATGCCAGCAGTGTGGACCTTATTCCGACGCAGGGCAGTCTTTGCACCTTACCTTGGTGCGAGTTCTCTTATCCAAATTCTTCCGCCATAACAGTATTTCATATTTATCACTACATATATACGTAAATGCGATCAGTTTTGCGCCAATAGGATTTCATTTACCTCAAGGTTCCAGGTTTCGTTTATCACAACCTCGCTCCGTAAGGCATTTCCCTTGTCACCCGCCTGGTAAACACGCTACCTTACAAGTCCGCGTTGATAATACTGTCGCAGCGAATATCGACCCATGTTGTTAAGCGCCGCCATCGTGTACTCCGAATTTCGTTCCATCTGGGTGAGGGCGGTATTCACCAACTTACCATTGAGTTATATATGTTGTGCCCCACTGAAGTTCTCCGGCGTCCGCCGCTCCTGATCTTCAGGTCTAGCAGTCCCTCCATTATTTTGAGTAAAAATCAATGACATACTGAAAGGAGGTAAATCTTTTGTCGTGCTGTGGCTTATAATTTATTGCACATTGCGGCCGGAATGTGCAAATCGCCCATACTATATACACCTCGTTGATAATGTCACCGATATGATTTTTACTAGAAGCAGCTCCTGTGGGTATAGCGATATCTTGATCGCGTACCACGACTGGCTGCGTGGAAAGTGGATTTTTATCAATAGTTCCATAGTGTCCTGCTTTCTATCCTCGAAAGCATAAGGGTGCCTGGATCTTAAGAGAGCAACCTGGATGCTTTACTAGCGCCCAACAATCTTAGCAGTATTTGGCCCAGGGACTCCCATCCGATTTCCTTCCTAAACCTGCTCGGATCACCATGATGTTGTTCCCAGTCCTGCTCTGTGTATGTTCACTCTCTTCGCTTGTTCTGTGTTCTCTCTCTTCGCTTGTTAAGGATCCTCCCGCTTTCTTTCGTGAGTACTTTCAATTCCGATGTCCATCACTATTGGTTCAACTTTCGCTGCTGTGCCCCTTCAGAGCACGCCTACCGAAAGGCTACGTTCAGGCACTCCATAACAATATTTACGTTGGGCTTCAGTTCCATTGCGTCCGATATATGTCCCCAGGGAACCCAAACCTCTGCATATGTTAATTGGACCAGTCTCAGGTATTAATTTTTAGATTTCTGGATGGCTTTCTCCACTCTATCCCATTCTCCACCTGAATACCTAAGGATAGGAATTCAGGTGGAGGTCCGAAAAGGAGCAAAGTAGTCCCTGAACCTTGTAAACTCGGCACCTTGTTGAGGGGAGAAACCTGACATATCTACCCATAATTCTGAGTAGTTTATCTGTGGCTGGTGGTGCAGGTTAATCTACATTCTCTGCAGGCATCTCAGGCACCCTAACTTTTTCGGAAATGTTGTCGGCTTGATTCCTCTTTGCCAGGACTTGGAGAGACAAGGATTATGAAACGAGACTATTCCAAAGATCCTTCTCATCTCCTTTATACGTCCCCTCGCAATCGTCAAATTCTCCGATGAAAAACGTTACTCTACAACTTTTGCAGGAGTATGAATTCGTCCTCCAGTACAAGAGGGGGTATCCACACTCGCAGCGTCATCCAATGGAGGAATTTAATAAACCGGACCAGCTCTATCATCATATCAGCCAAAGGGGGGTAAAGACCACTGTTGCAGGTGTAAGAAAATTTAATGCCTTCTCCTTGCCGCTTCCAATGACCTTGATCTTCTGCTGTACCGTGCCTGGTACTGGATAATTATGACCAACACATAGACTAGAATTTTTAACACCGATTTGTGTGGTGTTCATAGTTATCACGAAAAGCTCAGCTAAGAGCCACGGGGCGCGTCCACAGGTTGCGGATAGGGAAATGCTCCGTATCAGGCGGTATCGAATGAAGAGTGTCAATGAGAGACCAGTCGGCACCGGCACTGAGTTCATGTGATACTCGATATGGCAAGGCGAGTTATTGGTGCTTTTAAATTACCAATGCATATCATGTTTTTCAAGCAATCAGGCCTAGGGACTAGAAGGAGCTGGCTCTCCTCCTCTTGCAAAGATGTGATTGCGATATGTTATTGCGATACGATATCAAACACCATGCTGCCATTTGGCGCAATTGAATTCCTTAAAGAAGTCCTTCTTTTACCTTTTTCCCTGACTTCTAGTAGAGAGCCTTCGGGATTGCTTTGGTCCAGGATAGCCACTTATAATTTAGTAGCTGATGAAAAGCTGGTCAATTTCTTGACATAGGTGACATAGGGCAATGTCGCCTGCGCATCGCCCAATTGCTGCCGCTAAACCCTCAATATTGCTTTTATCATAAGAGTGAGGCATAGAAGGGAGCTGAGTGGATGACAGCGGGCGGCGTGCTGCCACCGAAGATTTTTACGTCAGACGCGTCGCCACTATTTTCATTTTAACCATCGAACTCAGCAAAAAATGTAAATAAATACAAAGTTTGGAGTTTTTGGTCGATGGACAAATTTGAACGATAAATTCTGGACGACAGACGAACGATAAAAATTAGTCGAGCCGGAGGTATACTTTCCACGATTCATACTTTCTGACATGGCGCCTATGCTTGCGGATTTAAAGCTCGTCGGGGATCGTCAATTTGGTAGGCTGTAGACATTCCATCTCAATCAGATATCGTAACAAAACGTTTATACCCATCTTCCCGTTTCTGCTTATCCGATTTCTGTCCTTTCGCTTATACTATTGCGAGATGATCGCCTCTCCATCAGGAGTTGAAGTTCCAATTACGGTCGGGCCTGAGTTTTCATTTAGGTGTCCTCTTCATCCGTTTCGTAAAGCTAGATAGTTTAAATTCCCGAAAGCCTTCCGATAGTATTGTTTGAGGTGGATTCGCGGTGCTAGACCGATGACTCCCTTGACCTTCAATATACGTGTCAAATATGGTCTGAATCGGTCTATAGCCTAATACAGCTCCACTATAAAACGATTTCCCTATTTTATTATACCCACCACCTAAACATTTCCGAAATAAAGTATATATATTCTTGATCAGCGTAAAAATCTTAGACGATCTAGACATGGCCGTCCGTCTGTCTGTTGAAATCACGCTACAGTCTTTAAAAATAGAGATATTGAGCTGAAACTTTGCACAGATTCTTTTCTTGTCCATAAGCAGGTTAAGTTCGAAGATGGGCTATCTCTATATCTTGATATAGCCCCCATATATACCGATCCGGCCATTTAGGGGCTTAGGCCCATAAAAGCCACATTTATTATCCGATTTGCTGAAATTTGGGACAATAAGTTGCGTTAGGCCCTTCGATATAATTTATCAATTTGGCCCAGATTGGTCCAGATTTGGACATAGCTGCCATATAGACCGATCCTCCGGTTTAGGGTCTTAGGCCCATAAAAGCCACATTTATTATCCGATTTTGCTGAAATTTGGAACAATGAGTTGTATTAGGCCCTTCGACATCATTCATTAATTTGGCCCAGATCAGTCCAGATATGGATATAGCTGCCATATAGACCTATCCTCCGATTAAGGGTCTTAGGCCCATAAAAGCCACATTTATTATCCGATTTTGCTGAAATTTGGGAAATTGAGTTGTGTTGGGCCCTTCGACATCATTCGTCAATTTGGCCTAGATCGGTCCAGATTTGACCCCATTAAAAGCGCATTTATAATCCGACTTCACTGAAATTTGACGTAGTGACTTATATTAGGCTTTTCGACATCCGTGTCGTATATGGTTCAGATCGGTTTATTTTTAGATATAGCTACTAAAAAGACCAATATTTTGTTATACACAATTGAACAATAACTTGTACTTATTAGTATTTGGTCCAAATCGGAACATATTTCGATATCACTGCTATGGGACATAAGTTATGCAATTTTCACCGGGTTTTGATGAAAAGTGGTTTACCGAGGTGGTGGGTATCCAAACTTCGGCCCGGCCGAACTTAATGCCTTTTTACTTGTTTTTAAGCTTCTAAAGTGAGCAATTCTTATTCGATTTTGCTGAAATTTTACACAATGACTTCTACTATGGTCTCCAGCATTCATTCCATTATGGTCCGAATAGGACCATAACTTGATATAGCTCCAATAGCATAGCAATTCCTTTCCTTTGTTTGCCTAAAAAGAGACACCGGAAAAGAACTCGACAAATGAGATCCATGTTGGAGGGTATATAAGATTGGGACCGGCCGAACTTTTTTTGCTTGTTTTGAGTTCAACTGTATTCTCGTTATTTTGATAAGATACATGATGGCTCAGTCCAGTCAGAGTAAATTCATGTGCCTTCATTTTATTTCATATTGTAACAAATAATGGAATTTTCTTTTATTCTTTTTACAAATATTAAATTTCTAATGTAGGAAAATATTCAATAGAGCATGGGACTAGGCCAACAGATGTTATCAGGAAATTTGGAGACAAAATTTTTATGCTTACGCAAAGAATAAAAGTACATACTCATTGGTCTGGGCACAATGACCAAGCAGGACCTACTTGTTGTTTGAAAGGCTACTTATCCTTGTTTGTGTCATAGTTCACTGTCCCTAGCGAATTGATTGGCCACTAAATGTGAGAACAGCAATGCAACAATTCTGCCTCTACATTGGACTGCATTCAACGCAATCACTCATAATGCACACCTTAAGGTGACATGAGTTGGCATTTTGCATTTGGCAGTGTCCTGCAAAAGCGTGGACAAATGGGTTGTCTGTAAGATGCTGATAAACTCTCATTTGTGTATGATTTGATTGATGTATGACTCGTGATGAAATGAAATGTGTGTGAATTTGAGGGTGACGAATTTCAAAGATCTATTTATACACCTCTTTAGACATTACAAAATTTAGTTCGGCATATTACAAAGCAGATTTTTGAATCGTAGATCTCTAATATGGGTAAAGTTATGGTGGCAGTTTGCAATCAGACTCACTTAGGCAATGTTTGTCTGCTGTGATGCCAGTTATACATGTGCAACAGAGATAAACTGAAGTCTCTGGTTGGAATTGAACTCACGAATCCAACACACATAAGCATTGCATAATACCAATTCGACCACTGGCGTGATTATCTTTCTTGTAACGATACATTTATTAACGTTTTTCTTTATTTAGATGTACTAGAAAGCTAGGAAAGTGCAAACTTTTCGGGCGAAAGTGCAAAATTTTCGGGAAAATATTGATAAAATATGATATTGATAAAAATGGTAAATTTTTAGTTGTTCAGTTGTTCATTGTAATTTATCAATCTTTTTACGAAAATTTTGCACGTTCACAAAGCCAAAACTGCCTGAATGAGCGTTCCAATGCGTTCCAAGATATGCGCAAAAAAACATGACCAAAGTCTGTAAAAAAACTGCAAGTCAAAATCTCAATGATCGATTTTCACCGTAGACGTATGGCCTAGTGGACATTTTGCTCAGTACAATTCCAAGAATCAGAATGCAATCCCATGGCAGCCGTTTGTACACACCGGATTGACCCGATGATATCCTTCATCGGCAAGGGCTGCCGCCTCACTGTACGTGTTTGTCCTTTTTTCGTCATAGGGGAGGCACATTCCGGAGTGCCTTCTACGCTCGCTTCTGGTCCGTGTCGGGATTGAAAAGAACCCCGGAACCTGGTTCTGTTCAGTTTGCCAGAATTGCCTCCATCATCGGTTAGTGTCGGTGAGGTGTAACCGGCGCATGGAGTTGGTACATTTCGGAACTTGCTCTGGCCTAACATCACTTCGGAGTATAGTCATACTGAATATGTTGCAAGGTGCTGTGCGAACATAGACACAAAAGTCGTCATCTTCGCTTTCTGTGTCCTCGTCGTCGGACTATGTGACCCTCCGAACTCTCCAGTGCGGCAATATACGTAACAGCAACATCCCAGCCCCAATATTGCCAGGCCAGTGCCTGGATGTGTATCATTTTTGCAATAGAATTGCAAAGGTCTCCTTGGCAAGATTGACGTGATTGTGCATTTTATGAGTCGGAGGAACATTTTGGTTGTAGCGATGCAGAAGAAAAAGCTGACCAACACCTGCAGATTGCACAGTTGTCACGGATACAATGTGCTACGTAAGGATCGCTTAAGAAATGGAAGTGGGTACATTTCCGTTCATATACCATTCCGTGCAGTATAGACCCATCTCGCCTGCGCCTGGCGCTAGTGACCCCTACATGGAGTGCATGGGGATAGCAGTCAGGTCCGGTACTGCCGAGATAGAGCTATACAACGTGTACATACCGCCGATTAGTAGCTGTGTCCCAATTAATGGCCAGGCTTACAAGCCCGACATAAGTGGTCTACTATCTGGCCCACTCTGGTTCCTGAGGTCTTTAATGCGCATCACATTTCATGGCATTCTCCCCTGGGTAACGACCAACGGGACATAGCTTTGGCAGAGCAGGTTGAAGGCTCCACGTTTTACAATGTGAATGAGGATGCCTCCACTAGGATTACGAGGAGGTGTAGCAGCTCGCCAGACTTCTCCAGTGCATCCCCTGATTTCCTGAGTAACGTATCCTAGCAAGCCGTCATATTTTCGGGGTCAGACCACCTCCCCATAGTTCTCACCATCGACCGAACACCCGAATTTATAGCCTCTAAGCGCCGGACGTTTATAAATCCGAAAAAGGCCAATTGGGCTGGCTTCAGACATCATTAAAGTAGCACCCGCTCGCTTTATTCCAACCCGTCGAATGCCTCAAGTGCGGCCCAATTTCCCGGCGCAGGCAGAGGTACTCGCAGACGATTCGTAATTGATTTCGTTGTACGGACCCCACTAACCCCAGAATCAGCGAGCTGAATCTGGAAATAAATAGGGTAGTCAACGAACATAGGCCGAATTTGTGGCTGGATCACTTGGAGCAATGTAGCTTAGAAACGGGTTTAGGCAATGTTAAGTCACTCTCGTACCCCGGTAGACGGGATGACAGGACCTCAGTCTCTTTTGGCGAAGTAACCATGACTGATCCGAAGAGATGTGCCAGGTTGTTCAATTGTCAATTTATTGTGCATCCCGAGAGTGACAGAGCAAGGAGAAAGCCATTCACCGTATCCGTGATCTCCGTGCCGATGGACAGTCATCACAATATACCGTGGGCAAAGTTACGAACGTCATCAGTGGTGCGAAATGATTCAAGGCGTTGGGGCCCGACAGAATCTCTACACTGATGCTTAAGAATCTGAATTTACCTGATCTTGAGTACTTTACTACTGTCCTCAATCCGTCATTGAACACTGTTATATTGTAGTTCCTGATGTCTGGATAATAGGAAGAGTGATTCCGCTACTGAAGCCTGAAAAGGACCGGAATTTGAAGGGGTCGTACAGACCAATCTCCCTTCTGTCACTAGTAGCGAAAACGCTTAAGGCATTACTTCTCCCGAGCCTCGTAGGGGAATTTCCATTCGCCGAGCATTAACATGGATTCCGAAGACTGCATACCACAACAACTGGTATCCACGCGATCACCGCACCCAATTGCCGTGGCTTCAATCAGCCCAGGCCATATGATAGGACGGTTTTCGTAGCACTGGCCCTATCGAAGTCTGGAAAGGACCGGAGTTTGGAGGGGTCGTACAGACCGATCTCCCTTCTCTTACTAGAAGCAAAGACGCTTGAGGCATTACTCCTCCCGAGCCTCGTAGTAGAATTTCCATTCGCCAAGCATCAACATGGATTCCGAAAACTGCATAGCACAACAACTACTTTCCACGTGGCCGTGGCTTCAATCAGCCCAAGCCATGTGATAGGACGGTCCTCGTAGCACTGGACCTATCGCAGGCATTCAACACTATTATTTATTAACTATTTGATGACATCGCCAACACGTCCCTCCAGCCAGGCCTAAAACGCTAGGTAACGAATTATCTGTGTGGTCGCCAGTCATTTGTGGAATTTAGGGATAAGAAATCGATACATCATAGAGTGAAACAGGGAGTTTCCCAGGCGGGGTGATATCTCCGGCACAAGCAATTACCCGGTTTGTGTTAGTTATGCTGCGCCAGTGTGATCTCGCCAGCTCTGTGACACGCAGTGGAATAATATTCAGATCTGTCAGAATTCCTCCATTCGAACTGCGACGGGCTGTCTCCTCAGTTCTCATGTGGACCACCTTCATCAGAATACGAAGATTCTACCTGTGCGAAGACATAACTGTATGCTGTCTAAGCAATATCTTTTGGGCTATTATCGCAGAGACCATCTAAATCATAATCTTGTGGATAGATATCCACCGCCCAGAAGCCATAAGGTTGATCTACATGATTTAGAGCGTGAGGTTCAGCGCTACAAGAGAAAACATCCAGATCAGCGGCATATCATGCGGGTCTAGACAACATTCATGCAGACACGGTAGCAGATACGGTTAAAGGCTACCGGGAAAATATAGTTCTTGGAGAACGACCGCTTACAATTGCACCTGAAGAAATTGACCTCCCCCGCCAAACCAGAGTAGTTATGGCTCAATAACGTCCCCACAGATGCAGCCGCCTCAATTCCTACAGGGCAAGGACTGATGCAGACGTGCAAGATGTATGTCCCGTTTGTGACCAGGGAGCACATGTCACCTGTTTAACTGCCCAGCCAGACCCACTCGACGTAGACCCAGGTCCCTCTGAGCGCAAGTTTAAGTCCAGGAATTCTTAGTCTACAAACCATGCCTTTATCCACCCACGGTTCCGGAAATATAACACCGTCAAATGGCAAATGTGACTTTAAATGGCATTGAGAACCCTTAAGACCCTTTAAAATGGTGATAATTAATCTGCAGATACCAGACAATGGTCAGAGTTTGAATTTTTCACAACTTTTATGTAAGCCATGTTGTGGTTGTTGTAACAGTGTGTTGTACGATGAGGCGGCATCCCTGAAAGATTCCATCGGGCCAATCCGGTATGTACAACCGGCTGCCATGGGATTGTAGCCTCATAATTATTTCCGACAGCAGTTCATCTTCGCAAAACTTGTTTGTGGGATGGAATCCAAAAAAGCATATAGGGTGCGCTTTAAATGCATTGAGCAGGCCAAGAAGATTGCGATTTCAAAACTAATCAAAGTTTCATCACTTATCCACTAGGCCCCAAAAAGATTACATGCTACCACCTAATTGGAGAACTGTGCAATAGTAGATGCATGCTTCTTTGGAGCGCAGCAAACGGACTTTTGTTACTCAAAAACGTGGAAAATTTTGCGGAAGGATTTAGGTGTGAAACCAGTCCATTTATTCTTGCACTAGCTGTATTTTAACAGCTTGTGCAAGAATAAATTGACTTATTGAGGCGCAGTCACGGTCAACATTTGCATGAAATAATCTTCGAACATTAAATTATATGGGTCGTACTATCGATTCAATAAAGATTTCATAAATTTTTCTGAAATTTATGTGCTCTTATTGAAAAAACCTTACTATAGCTCTTAAAAAATCACCCATTAGCTATGTGTTAGGATTATTCTTGGAATAAGTAAAAAAAGAACATCACGACGAGTGAACGAATTGGCAAAAAATAATGGGGGTAATATAAAAAGCTTCTATGGGCTTCAGACGCTTATTCGGCAGATCGGTCCAAATATAGTCCGATCTGAACCATATTTGAGTCGGATGTCGGGGCAGCTTAAAACAACTCACTGTTTCGAATTTCGGAGAAATCGGGTAATAAACGCATCGTGTATGGGATTCAGAGCCTAAATCGGCAGATCGGCAGTCTATAGGCACCTATATCTAAATTTAGTCCGGTCTGATCCATATAAGGGTCAGATGCCGAAAGGCTAAAAAAACTCACTGATTAAAATTTCAGGTAATAAATAAAACTTTCATGGGATTCAATTTGAGCCATGTTTGGGTCGGATGTCGGGAGGCTTCAAACAACTCACTGCTTCAAACTGGATGATAAATGCAGCTTTTATGGGATTCAGACCCTTAATCGGCATATCGGTCAAAAAGGCAGCTACATCCAATAGTCCGATCTGACCATATTTCGGTCAGATGTCGTGAGGCTTAAACAACTCACTGGTTAAAATTTCACTGAAATCGGGTATGAAATAAACCTTCTCTGGGGTTCTGACCATTAATCGGCAGATCGGTCTATATAGCAGCTATATCTAACTAAAGTCTTATCTAAACCATATGTCGAGATGTCGAGAGGGTTAAAACAACTCACTGTTTCGAATTTCAGAGAAATCCGATAATAATTAAAGCTTTTATGGGATTAATACCCTTAATCGGCAGATCGATATATTTGGCAGCTATATCAAAATATAGTCCAATTTGAACCATATTTGGGTCGGATGTCGGGAGGCTTAATACAACTTACTGATGATATTTTCAGCGAAATCAGGTAATAAACAAAGCTTTTATAGGCTTCAGACCCTTAATCGACAGATCGGTCTATACGAAGGACACACGGACATCGTTAAATCGCCTTAGAATTCTACGACTGTCATATGTATATATATTTTTTTAAGGTCGGAAATGGTTACTTCGATGCGTTGCAAACGGAATGACTTAATGGATATACCTCTTACGCATAATCATTTGTTGCTGTTTTAACAACGACTGAAACAAAGAGCATAAGCATACGCGTGACTTGCCATCAATGCTACCGTAATGGGCCGTGCATTGCTGATCTAAAGTCATATTAGGGAGTAGCGGCTTCCGTAATGTCCTGGGATTGCTGACAGGGCGGCTCCCTACTCGGTGAGACCTGCTTTCGTCTCTCTCTCACTTATTTCATTTCCTTCTAGGCGCTTGTCCTTTAATCTAACCTAGCCCTAACCGAGGGTGTAGCGAAGCACAAGACGACGGTACTCTATGCTTATAATTCTTTAACAACAACGCTTTTTTGAATCGATTTTACGCTACATACCATATCACAACTCAACACTAAATTCTGTGATATGTTATGTCCAAAGTTCAACATTCTTTCTCATTTTGTGGTATCTTCTTGTCCTGTTTGTTTGTTGTAGCGTGGAGCATGCGCAAACTTAGGTAAAATAAATATTTTCTTGTCGCCCGATTTGGATGCTGATGTGAGCAATTTGGATATTGCTGTGAATATCTGTACTCTGTAATGTAAATGCTCTTCGCCTCCCTTAGGCATGAAATGTTGCCTGTGGTCCCATTCAATGTGTTTACTACTGCTGTCTTCTGCTTGGCTACTGGTGGTTTGCGGCGTTCACACCATTGTCGCTACAGCTTGGCTGATGGAAAAGAAGTTGTTACTGCATTTGCTGATGATTGCGAGGAGGGGAAAGGGTTGCTAGGTCTGGGTGGCTTTTGTTGGTTTTTGTATCGTTGGTTATTTGTGCAGCCATCGATCGTGCTGCTGAAGATGCTCAGATGGATTCGTGATTTCGGCAAAAGTCGAAAGTAAATCATTTTCAGAAATTAGAAAAGACGCCAACGCCGGCTCTAAAGTTGTCGTTGATGATAATGATTATGACAATAGGAAATACGAGTGAGTGGTTGATGAGGTATCTGCTAAATGCACAGACAAACATACACGCGCCCCCGATTATTCCAGGCTAATATCGGACCACAGTAAATCAATGGATTTGCCAATTGCAGAGATGCTCCATAGCAGGCAAGGAAGGCAGGAAGGAACATCGCCAACTTCGATGCTGTAGTGTGTGTGTGTGTGTGGCTGATGGAGACTTTTGCTGGCGGACGGAACCAACCTAGCCAGGCTGACTGGCTACATGGAAATGCTCACAACAAAGCTGGCTAAATATTTCAAATGAATGGCAGTTGTATTCAACAATGAAATGAAACGAAGAGAGGCAAAGTGTCGAGTAGAGTCGAGTGGAGTGGAGAAGAAAAACGACAACAGAGCGCATCGTGTTGATATTCGTGATTTATTTCTTACAGCAATTGTCGCCACTGTGTCGTGTCGTATTAAAACTGTCAGAAACGGCTAAAACTTAACGCTTTGTGCTTCCCACACATGGACCCTGTTGTAAATGTCGCATGCATGCTATTTTCCAACTGTTTCCACGCTTACTGCCCACCAAATCGCACAGTACATCAGCGCGAAGAAACCATGCTCCATACTTGCCACTTACCTTCGCCTTGTCTTACGCTGCCGATCATTATCAAGCAAATCGCTCTTCTAAGCAACTCGCCGGGAAATACTGCCTGCATTCACCCCACCCCCCCTCCACCACCACCACACTCACTACTCCATGCCCCAGCTACACCCTCGATATGGCCCATCCTCGACTGCGATGGAAAGCTCATTCAAACTTCAAATTGCCTGGTGATTTGGAGCACTCATTATAAAGAAGCGATGACAAATTAAAGTCCAACCGAAGAACATATCCATCCATCGGCGGCAGAAGGTGGATAGTTGATGGCAGCAAAAACTAACTTACATACCTACATGAACGAACGGCCAAACACACTCATGCATAAACA
This sequence comes from Stomoxys calcitrans, assembly GCF_963082655.1. Classification (NCBI taxonomy): domain Eukaryota; kingdom Metazoa; phylum Arthropoda; class Insecta; order Diptera; family Muscidae; genus Stomoxys; species Stomoxys calcitrans. The sequence continues at coordinate 45,923,565 of NC_081555.1, read as the reverse complement.
CATTTTCCTAATTTCTTTATGTTAAGTGCATTTCACCGTTTCATTGCTGCGTTTAACGTTGACGGCAATTAAAGACAATCCGAATCTCTTTTGACAGTGGCAATCACAAGTCACTGTGAACAGAGTGAAAGACCAACTTGGGCCTAAATGCAAGCAAAAACAATATTTTCTAGCACCCATCTGTGCAACCACCAGCGCAGCCTATCGACCATTATTGGATTCAAAATACACATATGATAATTAAGCCTTGCAACGGAACCTTGTCATAACTGTTTAGTTCAAACTAGAGCTAAGTTGTTGTTGGACAAGAAGTATCTTAGGAAACTTTAAAGTACTAAACTCTAAGAAATGGATGAAACCCTTTTCGAATATTGTTGGTCATATAAATTTTTAATTATTTTTACAAACCCTATAGCGTCCCTGAGATTTAGTTGTTACCTAGCCCGGCGTACCAATGGGGGGTAAGGTATAGCTATACTTTGGTACAGGCACAACCTTCAGAGAAAAAAGTAAAAACAAGTAATAGCGTACTAAGTTCGCCCGGGCCGAATCTTATAAACCCTCCACCATGGATCGCAGTTGTTTAGTTCTTTTCCCGGCATCTCTTTTTAGGCAAACATATGACAAATGGAAAAAATGTTATGATAGTGGAGCTATATCAACTTATGGTCCGATGCTCCGATAATTGTACTGAATGTTTAAGACCATAGTAGAAGTTGTTGTGTAAAATTTCAGCCAATTCGAATAAAAATTGCGCGCTTTAGGGGCTCAAGAAGTAAAATAGGGAGATGGCTTTATATGGGAGCTGTATCAGGCTTAACACCGATTCAAACCATAATTGACACGTTAAAGGTCATGAGAGACGTCGTTGTACAAAATTTCAGCCAAATCGGATAATAATTGCGACCTCTGGAGGCTCAAGAAGTCAAGATCCCAGATCGGTTTATATGGCAGCTATATCAGGACACATAAAAACTATATTTGGCACAACTGTTGGAAGTTATAACAAAACACTTCTTCCAAAATATCAGCCAAATCGAATAGGAATTGCGCCTTCTAGAGGCTCAAGAAGTCAAGATCCCAGATCGGTTTATATGACAGCTATATCAGGTTATGGACCAATTAAAACCATATTTAGCACAACTGTTGGAAGTCATTAAAAAACATTTCTTGCAAAATTTCTGCCTCATCTGCTTTCACAAGTACCCATGCCTCAGAACCATATAACAACACTGGTAGTATCAGTGGCTTGTATAGTGTAATCATCGTCTGTCGAGAGGTGGCCTTGTTTCTAAACTGCTTACTTAATCCAAAATAGCATCTGTTTGCCAGTATTATTCTTCGCTTTATCTCAGAACTGGTGTCATTCGTTTCGGTTACGGCGGTGCCGAGGTAGATAAAGTTAGTGACTATCTCAAAGTAGTGGTTCTCAACTTTCTCCATCTTCTTTATCTGCTCGGTTGTACAAGACTGAGGAACGCGTATCAGCAAGTGTCATCTTGCAGAGTCTTATTAATTTTGCAGGGATACCAAACTCAGACATGGCTTGGAATACCTCTGAACATAAATGAGTATCGAAAGCGGCTTTGTAATCAACAAATAGATGGTAGGTGTTGATTTGTCCTTCTCGAGTCTTTTTCAGGATTTGGCGCAGTATGAATATCTGGTCCAGGGTGGATTTACCTGGTCTAAAGCCGCATCGATAGGGCCCAATTACCTCAATGACTTTAGGTTTTAATCTTTCACACAGTACGCTGAAGAGTATCTTGTATGCCATGGGCAGGAGACTAATTCCTCTGTAGTTAGCACATTCCGTCTTGTCTCCTTTCTTGTGTACGGGACATAATATGCTGTGGTTCCAGTCATCGGGTATGCGTTCTTCTGGCCAGATTGCGCATATAAGCTGATGCATATGCCTTGTCAGCGTGTCGCCTCCAGTCTAAAATAGTTCAGCGGGTAACCCATCAGCTCCTGTCACTGCTACTCGGACCTAATTCTGACTAGGAGGTAAACATTCTATACCATCATCAGGGATTGGTTCTGCGGTGTCCTCTTCGCCGTGTCCAAACTTCGGACACTAGCAGTTGGGTAAAATGTTATTTCCATATTCTCAGCATGTTATCTGTGTCAGTTACCAGATTTCCTTCTTTGTCTCTGCAGGAGGATGTGCCTGCACCAAAGCCATCGGTTTGATGTTTAATTCTTTGGTAAAATTTCCGGACTTCATTCTGACTCCTGTACATCTCAATTCGCTCACACTAACGCCTTTCCATTTCCTTTTTCTTTTTTCTGAATAGACGTTTCTCCTTTCTCCTTTTCTCGTGATACCTCTGCTTCATCTGACGCGTTGCTACTGATTGCAGGGTTGTTCTATATGTCGCATTCATGGATTCAGTAGCATCTCGACACTCTTGGCCGTACCATGGGTTTCATGGGGAAGGCTTCGGTTACTCAAGCACGGATTTCGCGGCATTTTCCATGGAGTGGGCAATAGTTTGCCACTGCGCCATTATATCATCGGAACAAGGAGTGGGTCAGTCGAGTGGAGTATGCAATGTCCAGCTTCCGTGCAGTGTCAGATCGTACTTTTCTCGCCATGTTCAAACGGGTGCGAACCTTTGCTGCGACAAGGTAGTGATCCGAATCTTTATTCGCTCCACGGATCGATCGTACATCTAACACGCTGGATGGATGCCTTCCATCTCTCACAACGTGATCAATTTGGTTCCTCGTATTTTGATCTGGTGATAGCCATGTTGCTTTGTGAATATTTTTATGTTTATATCTGGTGCTACAAATTAACATGTTTTTGCCGCAGCGAAATCTATGAGCCCCAACATATTACTGGGCATTATCTCGTGGAGGCTAAACTTTCCAACTGTTGGACCAAAAATGTCTTCCTTCCCTATCTTCGCATTAAAATCTACCAGAGCGATATTAATATCATGGGCGGGGCAGCGGTCATATTCTCTCTCTAGGCGCTCGTAGAAAATATCCTTGGTCTGCTCGTCTTTGTCTTCCGTCGGTGCATGGGCACAAATAAGAATTTGGCTTTTATACGGATTGTGGCTAACCTCTCATCCAACGGTGTAAAGCTGGAGACAATGTGTTTCAGTCTCCGACTAACCACAAATCCACAGCCAAATTCATGCCTCGTGTTATGGCAGCTAATAGATCCGCCAGCGCGTATACTGCACCTTCTCTATAGAGAGTGCGGACATTCCAGGTGCGGATCCGCAAATCATGGCCCTTTTTTCGTTTGCGTGGGTCGTCAAGGTTGGGGGCGCCCGTTTTTACTATTCCTTTGTTTCTCATAGTAGTTCTCATAGTTTTCCGGGGCGGGTTATTGGCCCAGCGCCCTAACCGCATCGGTTTTGTGGGATTGCATATGTGTCCCTCGTTGTGGCGAGCCGCTTGCTCCAAGATTCGACGCTCGCCTCCAGCCGCCCCTAACCTGGGATCAGACGCTGATGTTGGCCATTGGATATTTGAATGCGCCAATAACTCGCCTTGTTATCTCGAGTATCATTGACACTCAGTATTTAATTAAGAGCCAGTGCCACCTGAGTCCTCACTAAGACTCTCCTCTCGAAAATCGCTGACTGCCCGCGGCCGCATTTGCAGCTACTCCGCATAAAAACGGAGCTTTCCACCATCCGCAACCTGTAAACGCGCCCGGTATCTTTCAGCTTCCCATGGTAACGATGAACTCCACACAAGTCGGAACTCAAACTTCCAGCCTGTGTGGTGCTCATAGTTACCCTGTGTCGGTCGGGGCTTACCAAAGTCCGTCCAGATTTCGATATATGTGGGCCCCATGTATATGTTTCATATAAAATGGCCTTAAAGGCTTTAGTAAGTATAATTTAGGTCCTATCGTTAGAAAATCTTACAAGATTCTATTCAATATATCAATAGGTATGAAAAATGAAAATCTGACTATATTTCAATATAGGTTCCATGCATGGTTGGTGTAGGGTATTATATAGACGGCTCCGCCCGACTTTTGCCTTTCCTTGCTGGTTTTCTATTTGAAAAAGTCATTCAAAGAACACGACGAATGCCATCCATGGTGGAGGGGATATAAGATTCGGCCCGGCCGAACTTAGCACGCTTTTACTTGTTACTTGTTCTATTGTAGTAAAGTGGAAATATCGACGGATGCCCCAAATGAGCATATATAGGACAAACCCGTATCATTTTTTATACCCTCCACCATAGGATGGGGGGTGTACTAATTTTGTCATTCTGTTTGTAACTTCTAGAAATATTCGTCTCGGTCGTCCCGATCTTGGGTCTTGACTTCTTGAGCCTCTAGAGGTCGCAATTATAATCCTATTTGCCTGAAATTTTGTACGACATATCCTTTCATGACCATCAACATACGTGTTTATTATGGTCTGAATCGGTCTATAGCCCGATACAGCTCCCATATAAATCAATCTCTCTATTTTATTTCTTGAGCCCCCAAAGGGCGCAACTCTTATTCGAATTTGCTGACATTTTACACAGGTCTCCAACATATAATTTAATTGTGGTCCAAACCGGACCATATCTTGATATCACTCTAATGGCAGAGCAAATCTTTTCTTATATCGTTTTTTGGCTTAGAAGAGATGCCGGGAAAATAACTCGACAAATGCGATCCATGGTGGAGGGTATATAAGATTCGGCCCGGCCGAACTTAGCACGCTTTTACTTGTTTTATTTTATCTTCATTTTTGAGATTTTCTAATAAAAAAACACGCTTTACTAATGTATTATGTAGCTGTTGTTTAATCCAAAAAATTTTATCAAAAAAGGTTGAATATCAACAAGATATTAAAGTTTTCCTATAGTATCGATAGTGTTAAGACTATCGATATTGTAGCAAAAATTATATTATCGATAGTTCTATCGATATTTAGTTTGCCAGCTCTATTTCATTATGATGTAGCTGGTTGGAAATTTCAAATGGGCCACATCGGTTCATATTTGTTTATAACAAATAACAAATTTTGCCCATGAACATTCCGTTAAGGAACAGAGGCAAACTTCTCACTATCAATGAGCGCAGTCCGATTCAAGTCCGATTATTTATGAAATAGCTAAAGGAGCTATTACACGGCATGTAGATGTCTTATGACATGTCAATTTTGGTATTCACATGTAATTAAAAATGTTTGTCAATTTACTTACGATTCATCATTTTTGCTATCACACATGCTATTTTCGTATGACATAGCCTAAAAAACTGAGCAAATGCCGATTTTTTATGAGTAATAATTGTGAAAGTTATGAGAAAGCAGGTTAATAATAAATTTGTGAAAACAGTTCAATTTGGGGTTGCTTTCATTTGACTGGCAACAAAAACAGCTGATTTCTTTATGTTTTTGTCAGCAGGAATAGAGCACGCTCTAATCGATAAAAATTACATGTGCTATTTTGAAAAGTGATTTTCATATGTAAGGTTCGTTTGTATCGCACGACATGCACAACTCTACATGTGGTAAATTTGACATGTCATAAGACAACTACACGCCGTGTAATAAAGCCTTAAGACATACATACATATACGTACTAATGTAAATACTATTGGGTTGCCCAAAAAGTAATTGCGGATTTTTTAAAAGAAAGTAAATGCATTTTTAATAAAACTTAGAATGAACTTTAATCAAATATACTTTTTTTACACTTTTTTTCTAAAGCAAGCTAAAAGTAACAGCTGATAACTGACAGAAGAAAGAATGCAATTACAGAGTCACAAGCTGTGAAAAAATTTGTCAACGCCGACTATATGATAAATCCGCAATTACTTTTTGGGCAACCCAATATTTATATGGAAAATTCCTTTGCAGAATACGGCTTCACCCTTTCTAACAAAATTCAGGCTTGACCAGTCTCAATGATATGAAATTTTAAGCGGTGACATTAGTAAAGTTTGTAAATTTTGCTGCTTATCTTTAGAACTTTAAACTTCCCCCTTTTTTGGTTAGCTGTCACAATTGTTTAAGCGGAGAAATGTTTCAACACACTTAACAAGCGTCTTTTCTTTTGTTGGTGTGGAACACTGAACACTTATGTCGATTCGGTCTGAATAACCATAATTTCGTTGGTGGTGGTTAAGCCCATTTCACGCGTTGAAAATAGTCATATGAGGAAAACTTTCGCTGCGTTCACTTAAGCAACTGAGGCGACTCCACTGACCGGAACACACATCTTTTAAAATCGAATTAGTCGAGTTAAATATGCACGACAGCCAGCAATCATTCATGAATGGCTACATAAATGCCAATGTTTATGCCATATACGAGGTATGTATGAGTGTACTACTTACTAGGTATAAGTACGAGTACTTATTAAGGTGCACATTTTGAAATCACTTTTCGTTGGTTTGCATCAAACGCTTTTTGAGCAGCACATTTTCCAACAAAGTGTATGTAGTCTATAGCTATGCAACTCTTCTTCCTTTGTGTGTAGTCGGCAAAATATCCCTGATTTTCGGAAGACCATTGGACAGACATAGGTGTGCGGTAGAGACTAGAGACAGCCTTTGTTAAAGATCGTGGTTTAAATCAATTTTATTGATTAATGAGCAATAATTAGAGTCAGTGGCACTGAGCATCATACTTCTTCATTATCTGACGCAGCGACCAACAACGCCGAATGGATGCATGGACCGTGTGAGTGCTTTATGTTGGCCTGCATTGTAGGTTGAGAGACAAGGCGCTCACAAGTAATGAGGGATATTTCTACAAACAAAAAAGTACGAACTATTTATGTGGAATATTTCAAAATTTAACATTGCACTGCCAAAAACATAACAAACATCCATCAAAAGGGATAATACTCTCGCGATCCATTCAATGGCAACACCTTTTTCGTAACAAGGCCTTGAATTGCTCCAGGGAGAACCAATATGGTCAAAAAACTCCCGGCTCGGGATAATTTTGAGCATCTCACGGGCTCGAACATTCATCTCCAATCGGTGTGGTGTTCATCGTTATAACGAGAAGCTTAATTGGAAGCTACCGGGTACGTCCACAGGTTGCGTATAGTGGCGTATAGTGGAGTGCTACGGACTATTTATCAGGAATATTTCAAAATTTTACATTGCACTGCCAAAAACATAACATACATCGTTTAGAAGGGATAATACTCCCGCGATCCATTCAATGGCAACACCTCTGTCGTAACAAGGCCTTGAATTGCTCCAGGGATAACCAATATGGTCAAAAAACTCCCGGCACGGAATAACTATGAGTACCACACGTGCTCAAAATTTTCATATCCGATCGGTGTGGTGTTCATCGTTATCACTATAAGCTTAGCTGGAAGCTACCGGGTACGTCAACAGGTTGCGGATTGTGGAGTGCACCATACGGTGCAACTTTAATTGCAGTCGCAGCCAACCAGGGGCATAGTTGAGACATTCTCTGTGAGAGGCCGGGCGGCATCGGCTCTTGCATAAATACTCAGTGGCTATGATGCTCGAAATGACAAGGCGTGTTCTTGGTGCCTTTAAATAATCAATTATCACTACGTTCCAGCAGCGCCGGGTACTATTGACCGGAACAAGCTTGATCATCTATAGGAGTTTGACAATGGCCACTACCTGTATATGCAAATGTGGATACAACAACAACCTCAAACAACAAAGTCAAAATCTTGTTTAAAAGACAATGCTGGATATAAAACAGAAAACTTGAAGAAGCTTTGTTGTAGCCCTCTGTCTGAACAGTATTTATCTACAATATTATCCCAGTAGATCTTATTCGTCAACTTGTTGAAAAAAAGCTTCCCTTCAACTTAATGATATCAAAAGGGATAAGACGCACTGCATGCCAAGACAACAGGAGCGCAGTTGTTATCCTATTTGGCTGAAATTTTGCACACAGTGTTTTGTAAGACATACAACACCCAAGACTCAAATCGGTCCATCCATAGCATTATAAACTTATAATAACAATGCTAAACATAATGCAAATTGGAGATTGTCTAAGTCAAAACTCCTTTGTAAATTTGTCCATGACCATTCCACTAAGGAACAGTGGCAAACTTCTCACATATCAATGAGTGCAGTCCAATTCAAATTTAAGCTCAATGATAATGCTTAAACTTTAAAGAAAGTTTTAACATCGTATAGTACCTCACAAATGTTGCCAGAATAACAATAGAAGGAGAAAAGCGTTAATAAAATTTTTTTTCCGATGGTCTCGCTAGCATTCAAACCCAGGCGTTCAGCGTCGTCATAGGCGGACATGACAACCTCTGCTCAAAACTCCTTTGGACGATAAAAAGTTTTGACTCCTTTAAATCGCCAGGAATTGATGATAGATCACCGGCTCCTGAGCTAAGGGAGATATCTACCTATGCTAGTTATAGGCTTGTTGTGCGCTCTAAAAACTAAAAGTAACCTAGCAAAGAACATTTTAAGATAGGAATTCCGTGCTACTTACAAAATAATTAATTGTTTTCAATACAACTTCCCTAAGTTGGTTCATGTCTGGCAACGTGTCCCAAACATAGTGCCGGTGTTTGTTAGCCGCGAAAGCCGGGCAATGACATAGGAAATTCATCTCATCATTTTCCTCCATACCCCACATATGCTATCATTTGCCGCACCGATTTTGCATAAGTGAGCTAGTAGTCCTATGTGTCCCGTTATGACACCAAGGTTAGGTTTAAGTGGCAATCTGCCATCAGACTCACTTAGACGTTTTCGTCAATTGTGATAACACAGGAACAGAAGAAGGAATATACCTTCTAGTTCCTACCTTTGAACCATCTACAATAGATCGCTTTAAAAAGCCCAATAACTTGCGAATGTTCACATCTGCTAAATCAGACAGGTTCACAAAGAAATGATAACCTAAAGTGCTTACACACACAGAAGGTGTTCTATAGTCTCATCTTCTTCGATGTCCTCACAGCTTCTGCAAAAGTCGTTGCTGGCAACCTTCAGTCTGTCAGCATATTTCCCGATAAGACAGTGACCTGTCATGACGGGCACAATGACTGAGACGTCTGTTCTAGCCAATGACAGCAAAGCAGTAGACCTCTTCAAGTCTGGATGAGGCCACATAGTTTTGGAATGCTCACAGCCCCCTCTTTGTGACCATCTGTCATTCGTTGCCCTTCGGGTCTGGTCTTGAAAACTTAGCTTACATGTTGCTAGAGGTATACCCACAGATTCCAGTGTCCCTGGAATGTGTAGGGTAGTTCCTAGTGTCGTAAGCTCATCCACTTTACAATTCTCTGGAATATCTCTGTGGCCCGGCACACAGAACAGTTGAATTTTGAACTGTTCAGCCATCTCGTTGAGAGATCTGTTAGAGTCGGGTTTTTGCGCTTTTTGTGTTCAAAAATACGTTCCGCAGGGATTTAATGGGTGCCTGGCTGTCTGAGAAGATATTTATGCCAATCGTCGTATATCATTATATCTTAGCCATTCCATCATTTCGTTAATTGCAAGGATCTCTGCTTTATACACACTGCAGTGGGTACACCCCAAAGCCCACCTGGTCGTTTAGTTTGGAACCATCCGTATAGAAGTCTATGTAACTTCTGTTACCAGGGATATCGTAGTTCCAACCGAAAGGCTTTGGGTTAACCAAGTTTATCGACAGCAGGTCTCTGGCCTTCACTGCCGAATCGCTTGCTCTTTCATAGCCCCTCACTCCGTAATGGCTCGGCACCCACACGATGCGGATTGTGCAATCCTCCGAAAAGGCCTTAATCTCCTTTTACACTGCGAGACTGTTCGTGAACTTACCATCCCGGTTGTTATTGCCCTTATGGCCTGTTTAATGTCCATACATATGTTCACACTCGACTTCCTCGCGTTAGTACATCACCACCTCACGCATTCCGTGATCGCCACGACCTCCGCCTGCAGGACCGTATTATGGTCAAGCAGTCAGTCCCTGGATTCCCAATTTAGACCCGCGGGCCCCCTCTATCCTCTAGCTTTGATCCATCCGTGAAAAATGATCTCCCAACGGCAATACTAGGGTTCCATCTTTCCAAGACTGTGCCGATGGCAGCAGTGCCTCGCACTCGACCTCTTCCATTCCTTCCTAATTTCCTATCGTCGCCTCGATTATACCGTGATGGTATGAGCTGCTCCCATCCTCAATCCATTCTCCCAGCCGCAGTGGCTGCCACACACCCAATCTTATGTCAATGGGTCGGATATCTAGAATAGTCTCCAGTGCCCTAGTGGGCGTGGTCCTCATGGCTCCGCCTATGCCAAGACAACATGTTCTCTGAACTTTTTTTATTCTCCTTACTTTGCACTTTTTCTCCATCGCAGTTCACTGAACTATTGAGGGGTAAATAAGTATTGGTCTAATCACGCTCTTTTAGAGCCTGTGGACTATACTCGGATTCAGCCCCCATTTCGAACCTACGGCCCGTCTACATAGAGCCCAACATCTGTGAGCTTTCTCAGTACGCCCCTGAATGTGATACTTCTAACTAAGTTTCCTATCGAAGATCACTTCTAAGAATTTTACCTTTTCAGATATCGAAATCGTTTTATTGAAGAAACCTGTTGCGTCCAATTGGCCCACCTTCGTCTTCCTCGTGAACAGGCATTTTTCAGTCTTCTCTGGGTTAACATTGTGACCCCTGGATCTAGCCGTAGTAATATGCCATATGCAAGACCCTTTCGGCCCTTCTGCATAGCTGGTTCGGATCCTTACACCTAAGAAGTATTATAACATCGTCTGCATAACAGACGGATTCAAATCCCTCTTCAGTCAGTATCCGTAATAGGTTGTTTTAGGTGGTCACCCAAAGGAGTGGCGATAAAATGCCCCCTGTGGCGTGCCCTGTGCCACTTTCTCCCTTATATTTATGCATGGGACCCGCAATTTATCCATCTGCTCCTTAGCATATAGTTTATCCAGTTTCTAAACACCCGGTCCACCCGGTACTGGTCTAAGGATTGGATTAATGTATCGGTCCGCACATTGTTAAACGCCTCATCCATGTCACAAGTCAGTCTCCACCGACCTTCCCTTGACATTGGCATGCTGTTTGCACTTGAGCATTTCGCCGGAGGTCCTACTATTTATCACAGTATCCACAATACGTTCCATGGTTTTAAGTAGAAAACACTTATGGCTTATAGGTCTGTAGGCCTTGGGTGTCGCATAGCTTGCCATTCCGGTCTTGGCTATCAATACCACCCTTGGCTCCTGCCAAGCTTTCGGAGTATATGTAAGTCCTAGGCACGCTGTGAAAATAGTTGCCAGATGAGGCGCCAGATAGTCGGCCTCCTTTTGTAGAAACGCCGCAAATGTTCCATCACGACCGGGTGACTTAAATGGTTTGAAGCTCCTCAAGGCTTCCATAAATTCCATTATAATAAGCCTTCGATCAACCTCATTATTCCAAGATTCATCAGAAGCCTCAACATATCATACGTTGTCTCTGCACGCACTGCCATGTCGTCTACTAATGTCTCAGTTTGGACATGGGTTTTTGAGAGAAAATGTTCTTCTTGGCGGCGTCATTAACACTATCGACCTGGTCGCAGCAAAGCTTCCAGAAGGGATGGTTTTGCCGCTCTGGTGATCTAATTGCATTCCTTGGGCCGTGTGTAATACACATCTCAATATACTTCCGGTCTTTTACCACGTGCTCTGTTTTAAAATCTCTGAACTTCTTTCCCAAAGTTGCGAATCTCCCCGGTCATCCAGGGTTTTTCTTGGGATGATTTGCTTTTTCGAAGAGGACAACTATTTTCGAAGGACTCCACTAGTATCGTCCTGCAGTCATTGTCGTCAATGTTTTCTATCCTTGGACAATCTAAATTATCTTGCCCAATTCTTCTTCTGAGTAGCCTTCCAAATTTTGGCCAGTTACTTTTCAACTAATTACGAATGCTTATCGGATTCGGCGCTGGTCATGATATTCCAAACCTAATGTAGCGATGGTCTGAGAAGGAAGAAATCCATGGAGACTCTCCAATCCTGAACATATTGTCACATCTAAAACCTTCTTCCTAAACCTATTAACAAAGATGACGGTACTACCACTATTAAGTGTTATTACGTCGTTAGTATTCAAGATTGCTGCCAGGACTTGCCCACGCTTATTAATGTTGGTACTGCCCCACGAAATGTGGAGAGAGTTTGCACCGCACCCTATTAGTACCTCATTTCCTATCTGTTTTGCTTTCCTCACCAACAGTTTCGGCTCCGACGTAGGTGTCGGAGAGTTGAAGGGCAGATAAGGTGATGCCAGGTATTCTCCACCGTCTCCCTGTCTCATCACTGTTGCATCCGACGTTAACAATTCTGGGGAAAATACATAATTAGAATTTTTGTGACAAATAATGCAGGTCCTCGGCCGAGTACCAATCTTAGCATAGAATAATTAGTAGTTGACATGGTTCAGTCCAGATGCTTTGTTCCATGAACGATCCGGATTTAAGGAGTTACAAACTTTAGAATGGGTTTATTGAAAAGTTTAAAGTTTTTAATTCAATATCAGCAGACAGTGCTTGAGAGAATTCCTGGACGGCTGAGGATTACTGGCTGAGAATTCCTGGACGTCTATTGCTTCTCTAATCTAAGCTGTAGAAAACCATAGGCTGACTCGTACATTCACCATGACAGTTCATAGAAGAGTCTACTACTTGGTAGATCTTGGCAATTTTTATTTTTTGCTGTGTAGCAACTTAAATTTAAAAGTACATGCGGTGGCGTTAAAAAATGTTCGCTGCAACATTCTACTTGCCCGACTGCCTGACTGGGTCTTCTTAAATACTTGTTGTAAATCATCAAATGCGTGTTGAGCTGATATTGCAGATCTCTAATAATAGTGAATATTGCCATTATTCAATTTGATATTCCGTGATGTATGAGTCCCAAATTGTCTTGTGATAGTATGCTTTCACAAAAAGGCTTTCCTTTTCCGCTCCTATTCTCCACCAAAGACTAGGAATCTAACAAAGCTCCACAATTCACAATTTTCCAGAAAGCGATTTTTGTATGACCAACGTCACGAGTGCTCATGGATTGTGTCACAAAATGCTGTTTCTTGTCAAACCAATTATTCGATCTCCCACACGCCTGGGGTAACCACCAAAATAATAATTTGTGTGGAAGAGTTTTGAACTTGTACAACGATTCCGCTTATCCCTGGTGAATGACATCATCTGTGCTAGATAGCCGCTCAGAAGGCATCTTCTGAAACATTGTTTTCCCAAATCACAACCGGTGTGTAAGCATTTATAGCCAATTCACAATGAGCTACCTTCCCCAGACCTATGCTGTGCTGCTAGGAAATGGATATTAGTGTGGGTCACACATGCGCTATTGAGTACTTCAAATTAAATTCTTCTTGTTAATTTAGAAGGGATACCACCGAAGCGCAGAGCTAGGTATGTCCGCCAATGAAATATTAAGCCTAGGTTCGAATCCAGGCGAGAACATCAGGAAAAATTTTCAGCGATGGTTATCTCTTCCTTATATTGACGACATGGTAGGTACTATGCCATATGAAAATTTCTCCTTAAAGAGGTGTTGTGCTGCGGCACGCCGTTAGGACTCTTATTCCATATCATTTAGTTTAAAACTTGAATCGGACAGAAGTCATCGATATATGAGAAATTTTCCCATGTTCCTTAAAGGAAGACGAAGGTAGGCCAATTTATCGCACCACGTTTCCTTATTAAAAGGATTTCGATATCTGACAAGGTCAAATACTAAGATGTGATCCTGGGCAGGAAACTGAATTGGAAGTGTCTCATTCAGTAGCATACTAAAAAGCCACACAGATATTGGGCACTATGTAGATAGGCCGTATGCTCCAAATGGGGCCTGAATCCGAGGATAGTCCAATGGCTCTACAGGAGCGTGATTAGACCAATACCAACTGACGCCTCAGTAGTTTGGTGGACTGCGATGGAGAAAAAGTGCAACATAAGGATAATACAACAGGTTCAGACAACATGTTGTCTTGGCATAGGTGGTGCGATGAGGACCACTCCTACTAGGGCAATGAAAACCATTCTAGATATCCGACCCATAGCCATACTGATTAAATGTGAGGCAGCCATTGCGGCTATGAGACTTATGGCGATGGGAGAATGGATTGAGGATAGAAGCAGTTCATACCATCCCGGTATAATCGAGGCGACGATAGGAAACCTGGAAGATATGGAAGAGGTTTCCGATCGGATACTTGAGACGACACTTGAGGTCGAGTGCGAGGTACTGATCCCAGCGGCACAGTCTTGGATTCACGGAGCCTTAGTATTGCCATCTGGAAGACCATGTTACACGAATGGATCAAAGGTAGATGACAGAGTGAGCCTGGGGGTCTACTTGAGAACTCAGGCACTGAGATCTGTTCTAGAATGCCTGACCATAATACTGACCTGCAGGCGGAGATCCTGGCGATCACGGAATGAGTGAGGTGGTGTATAGTTAACGCGAGGACGTCGATTGTGAACATCTTTACTGATAGTAAGCAGGCCATACGGGCAATAACAACCAGGACTGTAAGATCACGAACAGTCTTGTAATGTAAGAAGGAGATTAACGGCTTGTCCGAGTATGGCACGAAAGCGGCCATAACAGATTAAATGGGAATGAGAAAGCATACGATTTGGCAGTGAAGGGCAGAAAACTTCCGCCCAACTTGGTTAATCTGAAGCCATTCGGGTCGACGCAGTCCGAGTTAAGAGCGTGGGCGATGAATGCACATGCAACCCTATGGAACAGCGTCGGTAGGACGGCGAAAGTTCTATGGAGAGAGCCAGATCGTGAGAAGACGATGCTATTACTGAAAGGAAGTAAGAAGAAGGTCAGTATAGTTCTAGGTATCACAACGGGACACACAGGACTACGAGCTCACTTATTTAAATAGGTGCGGCAAGTGATAACATGTGCAGGCCATGTGGGGAAAATGACGAGACGTTGGAGCATTTCCTTTGTCATTGCCCGGCTTTCGCGCCTAACAGATACCGGCACTTAGAGGGGATACAATACCAGACATGAACCAACTTAGGGGCGTGTCATGGAAAACAATTAAGGGTTTTGTAAGTAGCACGAAATTCCTACTGGCATGGAGCGGATGTATATCCGCACCTTCTTTTCAACCTAACCTAACCTAAGGGAATGTTCAATGTTTACTTTGCATATATTTATACCCTCCACCATTGGATGGGGGTATACTAATTTCGTCATTCTGTTTGTAACACCTCGAAATATGCGTCTAGAACCATAAAGTATATATATTCTTGATCGTCGTGACATTTTAAGTCGAACTAGCCATGTCCGCCCGTCTGTTTGTCGAAAGCACGTTAACTTTTGAAGAAGTAAAGCTAGCCGCTTGAAATTTTGCACAAATACTTCTTATAAGTGCAGGCCGGTGGGGATTGTAAATGGGCCAAATCGGTCCATATTTTGATATAGCTACCATATAAACCGATCTTGGGTCTTGACTTCTTGAGCCTATAGAGGGCGCAATTCTCGTCCGATATCACTTCCAATAACTGTGCCAAGTATGGTATTAATCGTTTCATAACCTGATATAGCTACCATATAAACCGATTTTGTGTCTTGACTTCTTGAACTTTTAGAAGGCGCAATTCTTATCCGATTTGACTGAAATTGTGCTCATAGTGTTTTGATATCACTTCCAACAACTGTGCGAAGCACAGTCTAATTCGGTTCATAACCAGATATAGCTGTCATATAAACCGATATGGGATCTTGATTTCTTGAGCCTCTAGAAAGCGCAATTCTCATCCGATTTGGCAAAAATTTTGTTCAACGGCTCCTCCCAAGGCCTTCAACATACGTGTGCAATATGGTCAGAATCGATCTATAGCTTGATATAGCTCCCATATAAAGCGATCTCCCGATTTTGCTTCTTGAGCCCCGAATCGGACTATAACTTTATTCAAAAATAGGAAATATAATTTTTTGATACCTGAAGGAGGGGAAGGGCTTAGCCTGAACCTCTCCACTATTCTCAAAAATGCTATACCTTTGTAATTGGAGCATCGATTTAAATGAAATTTTGTTTTCACTCTTATAGTGACCCAAGAGCGCACAACAAGCCGATTACTGGCTTAGGTGTATGACTATAGTGGCATGGGACAGATTAATATCTGCTCCCTCTTTTCAAACTATCCTTACCTGTAGTGACCCAAAAGCACGAAACTGATATTAAACTTTCCAATAACCACCCACAAAACTCTCAAAATTTGCATGCAACCCGATCGTGCTAATAAGGGCATCAAATGGAAGCTGATTAGAGTTGAGAGTGAATCTGCTATAAATATTTACCTCAAATGTCTAGGTGAACGCCCCATCCCCCAGCATTACAAAGAGGACCCCCTAACTAAGTCCCTGTGGATAACATTTATGTCTGCACAAGTACTACAATTGATGGTTTGTCTCGACACACTCGCCTCAATGCTGTGGGCACCGTTGTTCCCCACAAATATATTTTCTGCAACGACTCTTACAATTACAATGTCCCTCAAATCAGGAACCACTCTACTGTACAATTGTGTGGACATACATGATTTGAAAGCGTTTACCACGCTGAGGAAGCGAATCTCATGAACACAATGCATTTGTTGTGATGGCTTTAATCTAATATTGCCACCTCAGTATTGAATTGTTTGACCATTTTCAGCGGAAAGACCAAATGCTGAGGCACGTTTTCGACATGTTCACATAGCCACTGACATACCCACAAATGAACATACACACACATACAGGTCGAAACATAATTGCATAATAGCATAGAACGTTCCTTTACACGAATGGGCTGGGGTACTCTTCCCATTGCTTCTTAGCATCCGAACAAATAGCATTCTGATGGCCACTATTCGTTGCACTGAGGATGGTCTGAATTTCATTTTGTGCTGAAGTGGCCACAAAAGGTCGAAATTTAATCACGAAATAAATGTTGTGATCACTTCTTGGTCCGCTCTTCCTCGTTGCATGCATATGTCAGAGGAATAGTAAACTTGCGGACCAGTTGCATCACCACTATTATCACCACTTACAAATCGTCTCTTGGCAAAAATCAAATGTTTGTTGAATTTGACCAAAATATGAAGAGGCAAAGTATTTCAAACATTAAAGTTGTGGCAGAACAACGACGGCCACTTCAATTACCACATAAACGAGCGTTAATGTCAGCAGTGATGGTCACTATTGTTGACTTGGTCGCCTCAGGCGGTCAAATATTTGGCTTGGCTTTCTCATTTTAATGCCAACACGACATAGTTGAAGCTAGCATTTATTACTTGAATTATGCTGAAAGTTTAAACTCCAATGTTACTTGCGAACGAAAAGGATAAAAATTAATAAATACGTATGAATGTCGGTTACTTTACTCTTAGAAGCTTGCAAGTCCGACTATGAAGCTGAACGCCTGGGTTCGAATCCAGGCGAGCACTTTATAATTCATTTCACCGGGGGTTATCCCTTCCTTAACCTGTCGACAATTTTAAGGCATTTATACATGTAAAAAATTCCTCAAAAGAAGTTGTCGAACTTCGGAATGTAGGTGCGGTGGTGCAGCTTTCCCAGTATTTCTTTATAGGCAAATAAAGGATAAGAACAAAAATGTTCATGCTATTGGAGCCATTCAGGCCAGATTTGGTTTGGCTGTTGGAGATCATAGTAGAAGTCATTGTGTAAAATGTCAGCCAATTCGGATAACAATTACTCCCTAAAGGGGCTCAAGCAGATTTAAAGATTGGGGACAGTGGAGTATCCAACTTTATGGCCTCCCTTCGTCATCGTCGCAATGTGGGTTTTTTGGCGCTGTTCTATCGGTACTTTCATGGTGTGTGTTTGTCTGATATTCGTCTTCTTATTCCTGATGTAAGGATGTGTGTCAGGGATACTAGACATTCCAGGATAAGAGAATTCTTATTTCGCCCGAACCGTTCGTATGTGTAATCGACTTCCGGCTAATGTTTTTCCCACCCACTTTGACATCCAAAGATTTAAGACAAATGTCAATAAGCACTACATCCTTTTCCCCCCCTTCGATTCCTAATTTCCTCTCGCCAACGCAATGCACTGCATTCATAGGGGACATCCCCTTAATTGGAAGTATCTCATTCAGGAGGATACTGAGAAGGCTTACAGTTGTGGTTAGGTTAGTTTGAAAAGAGGGTGCTGATATTAATCCGCCCCATGCCACTATGGACATACACCTAAGCCAAAAATCGGCTTGTTGTGCGCTCTAAAAACTAACAAGTAAAAAGTGCTAAGTTCGGCCGGGCCAAATCTTGGGAACCCACCACCATGGATTCAGCTAAAAATGTATAAAAAAAAAAATTTGTTTAATCTACATGCAAAACTTCTGTCCAACCAGAAAAATTAAAGCTTCTAGGAATCGAACAAGGATAATCGAGATACTGGTTTATATGGGAGCTATACCAGATTATAGACCGATTTGGACCGTAATTGGCATACTTGTTGGAAGTCATAACAAAATACAACATGCTAAATTTCAGCCAAACAAAAATTGAGGCTTGTAAGGGATTAAGTCAAAACGGGAGATCTGTTAATATGGGAGCTATATCAGTTTATTGACCGATGTGAACCGTACTTGACATTGTTATTGGAAGTCATAACAGAACACTCTCTGCAAAATTTCGGCCAAATGGACAAAAATGGCGGAAAACCAAATCGGGTTATCGGTTTATATGGAAGTTATGTCTAAATCTAAACCGATATAGCCCATTTTCAATCCCCAACGATCTACATCAATATTAAGTACCTGTGCAAAATTTCAAGGGGCTAACTTTACGAATTCGACTGCTATCGTGATTTCGGCAGATGGACGGATGGTCGTACGGACTCAAAACATCGAGACGACCTAGAATATATATCCTTTATAGGATCTTAGACGAAAATTTCCAGGTCCACTGGCTCTTCAGGAGCTTGATTAAACCAATACTTACTTACGTCTTAGTAGCTTGGTGGACTGCTATGGAGAAAAAGTGCAACATAAGGACCATACAACAGGTTCAGAGAACATGTTGTCTTAGCATCGGCGAAGCGATGAGGACAATGCCGAATAGAGCATGACATATATATTATGACATATATATTAAGTGTGAGACAGCCACTGCGGCTTAAGGTGGTGGTAGAATGGATATAGGATGGGAGCAACTCATACCATCGCGGTATAATCGGGGCGATGATGGGAGAACTGTAAGGAATGGAAGCGGTTTGCGATCGGATACTTGAGACGTCACTTGAGGTCGAGTGTGAGGCACTGCTGTCGGCGGCACAGTCTTGGACTGGCAGAACCATTGTATTCCCATCTGGAAGATCATGCATCGCATTGTTTGTGTACCGCGCTATAATTGAGTAAAGGGGAATGGAAGGGCAGACGATTCGGCAGTGAAAGCCAGAGGACTGCAGTCAATAAACTTGGTTTATACGAAACCTTTCGGGTTGACGCCACCCGAGTAAAGTGCATGGGCGACGAACGCCCATGGAAAAGGGAAATAGTGGGTAGGACAGCGAAAATCCTATGTGGATATCCGGATCGTGAGAGGACGAGGCTATTACTGAAATGAAGTAAGACGGAGGTCAGCATAACTTTTAGTATCATAACGGGACACATAGCGACGTTGGAGCATTTACTATCTCATTGCCCGGCTTTCGCGGCTGAAAGGACACATACATGAAACAAATTGGGGCAGTGGTATGGAAAACAGTTAAGGATTTTGTAAGTAGAACAGAATTCCTAATACAGATTTACTTTTTCGAGGTTACTTTATCCTTTTTAGAACGCAGAACAAGACGTTACCTGGCGTAGGTGTATGTCCATTGTGGCATGGGGCGGATTAATAGCCGCACCCTTAAACGTAACTTATCCTATGATGGAGGGTGTAAGAAGCAAAACCGTCGTGCCGAACTTTGGTTATATACCACAATGGATATGCCTCTTACAAAATTTTCATTAACATTTGTGAACCCAAAAAGTTTTTTCCGGGTTATCGGCCTATACCAGGAAAGGATACCAGGGAGACCTACTCACAAATCTATATTTGCCAATGTTGGGTAAAAAATGGGTCTACTAACATGATCCGATCAATACCACTAATCGAGAAATCTCTCAGTATGCCGTCTTTATCCAAACATGATCCGATCTTGACCTTACTCATTACGAGTATCGAGGAGCCTCAAAGAAAAATTCGCCTTCTAAGGGCTCAAGAACCAAATTCGGAAGATCAGTCTATATGGCTGCTATATCAAAATATTGTCCCATCTGGACCATACTCGCTATGAATCCCGAGCGATCAAATGAAATCTTCCAATAAATGCGGTTTATATTGGCTTAAGATCCCAAAACTGACTAAGGACCAGGGGCAAACTTCTCACATATCAATGAGTGCAGTCCGATTCAAGTTTAAGCTCAATGATAAGGGGCCTCCTTTTTATAGCCGAGTCCGAACGGCGTGCAGCAGTGCGACACCTCTTTGGAGAGAAGTTTAATATGGCATAGTACCTCACAAATGTTGATAGCATTAGAAGGGGAAAACTACCGATGAAAATTTTTTCTGATGGTCTCGTCAGGATTCGAACCCAGGCGTTCAGCGTCATAGGCGGACATGCTAACCTCTACGCTACTTGTTCTAATTATTACACTTAAGTTTGACGATATTTATTGTACTTCTTCTCAAATTGCTTGGCCTAAATAGGCCAAGTTATTTTCTATTTACCTAGCCATAGGTCTAATGAAACAAATAAAACAATGACAATAAAATGTCCCTTGCGATCAGTCCTTGGTGTAACATAAATCTTGCATGCACTCGTGTTAAACATCGATTGCATACCAGATAATGGTTGTAGCCAAAGGTGTATACACTCGGCCGTTTAGTTAACACCAACATGTACATTCATCCATACATGCTTTTGTCCTCTTTGACTACTGTAAAGAAGTCTGGATTTTGGTGTTACTCGATGCTTGGCAACATTATGAAGTAAACAGAAGCAAATTGAATAATTTTCAATTACAATTCACATTGAATGGCGATGGAACTGCTCTCTTACATTTATATATTATCAGCCTGTTGAGGATGGCTACGAATACGATTTTAATGAGATTTCGGTGAAATTTGGAATATTGAGTGGCTATGATTGTTGTAAAAATTTAAGACTATTTTGCGATGTCCATTTCACTGTATTTTTTTTTTTTTTTTTTTTTTTGTTTTTTGTAATAACGCTTTAATTGTTCAAAAATTAAGTTATCAAGCAGAAACTGTTTAAGCAGTTTAAGTTGTAAAATGCGCTTTATCAGACAATACCTTGGTTCATAACAAATAAGAACATCCTAAGATTGGCCTGGCGGAATGTTGGGCACCTACCACCATGGATTCTGCTAAAAATGTACACGAATGAACTAAGATGAAGGGCATTGTTGTACTTTACATAAATAATTTCTTCCAAGCCGAGCAAAAATTTAAGGTTACTTTAATTGGCTATGACAGAACATTTGTTCCACTAGCCGAACGTAGAATATCGTTCTAAGCGGCTCGATCTAATCCGCTCATTCTAAAATGTCTGACACCAAGTTTCGAGGAGTATCCCACCACTTGATCTTTCCATCAGGTTTTTGGTCTTCCAGGTTTGGGTGTACCACCGTGTTTGCCTTCAAAAGGCTTCTTTGCTGGAGCTTCTTCATCCATTCTGACAACATGACCTAGCCAACGCAGCCGTTGTATTTTGATGCGTGTAACTATGCTATCATCGTCATACAGCTCATACAGCTCGTGGTTTATATGTCGCCTATATTCTCCATTAACGCAAACTGGTCCATATATTTTACGAAGAATCTTTCTCTCAAATACTCCAAGCACTGTCTCATCTGCTTTCACAAGTACCCATGCTTCAGAACCATATAACAGCACGGGTAGTATCACTGTCTCGTATAGTGTAATCTTCGTCTGTCGAGAGGTGGCCTTGTTTCTTAACTGCTTACTTAGTCCAAAGTAGCATCTGTTTGCCAGTATTATTCTTCGCTTAATCTCAAAACTGGTGTCATTCGTTTCGGTTACGGCGGTGCAGAGGTAGATAAAGTTACTGACTATCTCAAAGTTGTGGTTCCCAACTTTCTCCATTTTCTTTATCTGCTCGGTTGTGCAAGGCTTTTTGGGAGTTGAGACCATCCATTTCGTCTTATCTCCATTTACTGAGAGACCCATTTTCACTGACTCTCTTTCGATTCTTTCAAAGGCCACAGTTACTACTTCCGGTGACCGACCTATGATATCGATGTCGTCGGCATAGGCGAGTGGCATTTGTTCTCTCGTGACTAGTGTGCCATATCTATTCACATCTACATCTCGTATAATCTTCTCCAGCAGGATATTAAAGAGATCACACGATAGGCTGTCACCTTGTCTGAAACCTCGTTTGGTATTAAATAGTTCGGAGTGATTCTTTCCTATTCATACTGAGGAACGCGTATCAGCAAGTGCCATCCCGCAGAGTCTTATTAATTTTGCAGGGATACCAAACTCAGACATGGCTTGAAATACCTTTGAACGTAAAGGAGTATCGAAGGCGGCTTTGTAGTCAACAAAGTTGAGAGGGTAGGTGTTGATTTGTCCTTCTCGTGTTTTTTTCCAGGATTTGGCGCAGTGTGAATATCTGGTCTAGGGTGGATTTACCAGCTCTAAAGCCGCATTGAAAGGGCCCAATTATCTCATTGACTGTAGGTTTTAGTCTTTCACACAGTACACCCGAGAGTATCTTGTATGCGATGGGGAGGAGACTTATTCCTCTGTAGGTGGATCATTCCATATTGTCTCCTTTCTTATGTACTGGACATAGTATGTTGAGGTTCCATCCATCGGGTATGCGTTCTTCCAGCCAGATTGCGAAGATAAACTGATGCATACGCCTTATCAGCGTGTCGACACCGGTCTTAAATAGATCAGCGGGTAACCCATCGGCTCCTGCTGCCTTGTTGTTCTTTAGTTGGGTCACTGCTAGTCATTCCCACTAGGAGGTAAACATTCTGTACCATCATCAGAGATTGATTCTGCGGTATCCCCTTCGCCGCCAACGTCGGACACTAGCAGTGGGGAAAATGTTCTTTCCATATACTCAGCATGTTATCTGTGTCCGTTACCAGATTTCTTTCTTTGCCTCTGCAGGAGGATGTACCTGTACCAAAGCCATCGGTTTGATGTTTAATTCTTTGGTAAAATTTCCGGACTCCATTCTGACTCCTGTACATCTCAATTCGTGCACACTCACACCTTTCCATTTCCTTTTTCTTTCTGCGGAATAGATGTTTCTCCTCTCTCCTTTTCTCCCGATACCTCTCCTTCATCTGGCGCGTTGCAGGGTTGCTCTATATGCCGCATTCTTGGCTTCAGTAGCATCTCGACACTCTTGGTCGTACCATGGATTTCTTGGAGGAGGCTTCCGGTACCCAAGTACGGATTTCGAGGCATTTTCCATGGAGTGGACAATAGTTTGCAATTGCACCATTATATCATCGGAACAAGGAGTGCTTTCATCAAGCAGTTGGGTCAGTCGTGTGGAGTATGCCGCTGCCATCTGTTATGTTTGCAGCTTTTCAATGTCTAGCTTCCGTGCAGTGTCAAATCGTACTTTCCTCGCCTTGTTCAATCGGGTGCGAACCTTTGGTGCAACAAGGTAGTGATCCGAATCTATATTCGCTCCACGGATCGATCGTATATCTAACATGCTAGATGAATGCCTACCGTCTATCACAACGTGATCATTTTGGTTTCTCGTGTTTTGATAGGGTGACAGCCATGTGGCTTTGTGAATATTTCTATGTTGAAATCTGGTGCTACTAACTACCATGTCTTTTGCCGCGGCAAAATCTTTCAGACTCAACCCATTACTAGACGTTATCTTGTGGAGGCTAAACTTTCCGGCTGTTGGACCAAAAATGTCGTCCTTCACTATCTTCGCATTAAAATCTCCCAGAACGATTTTAATATCATGGGCGGGACAGCGATCATATGCTCTCTCTAGGCCCTGGTAGAAAATATCTTTGGTCTGCTCGTCTTAGTCTTAGGTCGAGGCATGGTAAAAATAAGGCTGATGTTGAAGAATTTGGCTTTTATGAGGATTGTGGCTACCCTCTCATCAACCGGAATAAAGCTGGAGACAAGATGTTTCAGTCTCTGGCTAACCATAAATCCACAGCCAAATTCATGCCCCGTGTTATGGCAGCTATAGTATAGTTCGTCACCGTTTGGTGTTGTAGAGACGCCATTCCCAGTCCCTCGCACTTCCTGTAAGGCGGTAATATCTGCCTTGTACTTCTCTAATACATCCGACAGCGCATATACTGCACCTTCTTCTCTATAAAGAGTGCGGACATTCTAGGTGCAGATCGGCAAATCATGGTCCTTTTTCGTTTGCGAGGGTCATCAACGTTAGGGGGTCCGTTTTTGCTATTCCTTTGTTTCTCATAGTTTTCCGGAGCGGGTTACTAGGTCAGCGCCCCATTCGCATGGGTTTTGTGGAATTGCTCATGTATCCCTCGTTGTGGCGAGCCGCTTGCTCCAGGATCGGACGCTCGCCTCAAGCCGCCCCTAGCCTGAGAACAGACGCTGATGTTGGCCATTGGTTATTTGAAGGCGCCAATAACTCGCCTTGTCATCTCGAGTATCATTGGCATTCATTATTAAATTAAGAGCCAGTGCCACCTGACTCCTCACTGAAACTCTGTTCTCCAAAATCGCTTACTGCCCGCGGCCGCATTTGCAGCTACTCCGCATAAAAACAGAGCTTTCCACCATTCGCAACCAGTGGACGCGCCCGGTAGTTTTCAGCTATGCTTCCTGTGAAAACGATGGAAACCACACAAGTCGGAGCTCGAAGTTCCAGCCTGTATGATGCTCATAGCTTCCCCGTGTCGGCCGTGTTACAGGGACTGTAACTATACTTACTATGGTTGTTTGAAGTCATAACAAAACATTAAGTGCAAAATTTTAGTCAAACCATATAACATTTGCAGCTTCCAGGCGATCAAGATGTCAAATCGGGAGATCAGTTTATATGGGAGTTATAACAGGTTATAAACTGATTTGGACCAAACTTATCAAGAGAGATGGAAGTTATAAAAAAAACTCCACATGCAAAATATCAGCTTAATCGAATAATAATTGCGGCTTCAACGGGGTAACGAAGTCAAGTCGAAGGACCACTTTATATGGATGCTACATCCAAATCTTAACTGAAATGGCCCATTTGCAGTCCCCACGACCTACATCAATAAGAGGTATCTATGAAAAATGTTATGCGGATTTCTTTATTCGTTCGACATTTATCGTGATTTCGACAGACCGAAAGTGTAAGAATTGGAATGTCAAGGCAATCAAGAATATATGTAAATACTTATGGGGTCGCATATTAATATTTCGAGGTTTTACAAACGGAATGACTGGATTATTATACCACCTTTCTATGGTGGTGGGCACAAAAAGACAAAACACAACTTTCTATCGAACTATAGTACGATATTATACTTGTTATAACCAAAAAAATATTAACATACCCTTTACATTGTAAGCGTACCCTATACTATGCTTCCAAGGTGATTTAGTGTCACAGTTTATGCCAATCCGTTTTCACATTAAAACAAACCACAAGACGATTTAACTTGAATTTGTGTTTAAGTTGATTTTTGTGGTGTTAAAAATGGCATCCCACAAGCAGATCAATCGCGATGCACAGCCTGAAAATGATCCTCAACATGAAAATGCAAATGTGTCAAATCTTGAACTGGACATTTGTTCTTGTAACACGAACCGTGTACTTGTGTTAATACAGCAGTCTATGAAACGTGAACAAATGATTTCATACATTCCCTTAAATTTATTATGTACAGATTTGCAACAATTGCATTAACACATGCCTATGCATAACCCATTCCCGACCGATACGGGATAACTATGAGCACACACAGGCAGGAACTTTGAGCTCAGACTTGTGTAGTGTCCATCGTTATCACGAGAAGCTTAGCTGAAAACTACCAGGCGCGTCCACACGTTGCGGATGGTGGAAAGCTCCGTTTTTATGCGGAGTAGCTGCAAATGCGGCCGCGGGCAGTCAGCGATTTTCTTAAATACTGAGTGGCTCTTAATTAAATACTGAGTGCCAATGATACTCGAGATGACAAGGCGAGTTATTGGCGCATTCAAATAACCAATGGCCAACATCAGCGTCTGTTCCCAGGTTAGGGGCGACTGGAGGCGAGCGTCGGATCTTGGAGCAAGCGGCTCGCCTCAACGAGAGATACATCTGCAATCCCACAAAACCCATGCGGTTGGGCGCTGGGCCAGGAACCAGCCCCCGGAAAACTATGAGAAATAAAGGAATAGTAAAAAATATGACCGCTGCCCCGCCTATGATATTGAAATCGTTCTGGGAGATTTTAATGCGAAGATAGGGAAGGAAAACATTTTTGGTCCAACAGCCGGAAAGTTTAGCCTTTACTTACTTTACCTTAATTGGCTATGACAGAATATTTCTTCCACTAGCCGAACGTAGAATAGCGTTCCAAGCGCTTCGATCTTCTGCGCTCATTCTAAAATCTCTGACACCAAGTTTCGAGGTGTCTCCCACAACTTGATCTTTCCATCGGGCTTTTGGTCTTCCCGGTTTATGTGTACCACCGTGTTTGCCTTCAAAAGACTTCTTTGCTGGAGCTTCTTCATCCATTCTGACAACATGACCTAGCCAACGCAGCCGTTGTATTTTGATGCGTGTAACTATGCTATCGTCGTCATACAGCTCATACAGCTCGTGGTTCATACGTCGCCTATATTCTCCGTTAACGCAAACTGGTCCATATATTTTACGAAGAATCTTTCTCTCAAATACTCCAAGCACTGCCTCATTTGCTTTCACAAGTACCCATGCCTCAGAACCATATAACAGCACGGGTAGTATCAGTGTCTTGTAAAGTGTAGTCTTCGTCTGTCGAGAGATGGCCTTGTTTCTAAACTGCTTACTTAATCCAAAGTCGCATCTGTTTGCCAGTATTATTCTTCGCTTTATCTCAAAACTGGTGTCATTCGTTTCGGTTACGGCGGTGCCGAGGTAGATAAAGTTACTGACTATCTCAAAGTTGTGGTTCCCAACTTTCTTAATCTTCTTTATCTGCTCGGTTGTACAAGGCTTTTTGGGAGTGGAGACCATCCATTTCGTCTTATCTCCATTTACTGCCAGACCCATTTTCACTGACTCTCTTTCGATTCTTTCAAAGGCTGCAGTTACTACTTCCGGTGACCGACCTATGATATCGATATCGTCGGCATAGGCAAGTAGCATGTGCTCTCTTGTGATTAGTGTGACATATTTTTTCACTTCTGCATCTCGTATAATCTTCTCCAGCAGGATATTAAAGAGATCACACGAGAGGCTGTCTCCTTGTCTGAAACCTCGCTTGGTATTAAATGGAGACATTCTCTCCTTTTCTTACTGAGGAACGCGTATCAGCAAGTGTCATCCTGCAGAGTCTTATTAATTTTGCAGGGATACCAAACTCAGACATCGCTTGAAATACCTTTGAGCGTAAAGGAGTATCGAAGGCGGCTTTGTAGTCAACAAAGAGGTGGTAGGTGTTGATTTGTCCTTCTCGGGTCTTTTCCAGGTCTAAAGTCGCATTGATAGGGCCCAATTATCTCATTGACTTTAGGTTTCAATCTTTCACACAGTACGCTCGAGAGTATTTTGTATGCGATGGGGAGGAGACTTATTCCTCTGTAGTTGGCACATTCCGTCTTGTCTCCTTTCTTGTGTACGGGACATAGTATGCTGTGGTTCCAATCATCGGGTACGCGTTCTTCTAGCCAGATTGCGCAGATAATCTGATGCATACGCCTTATCAAGGTGTCGCCTCCGGTCTTAAATAGTTCAGCTGGTAACCCGTCGGCTCCTGCTGCCTTGTTGTTCTTTAGTCGGGTTACTGCTACTTGGGCCTCATTCTGACTAGGAGGTAAACATTCTATACCATCATCAGGGATTGGTTCTGCGGTATCCTCTTCGCCGCCAACATCGGACACTAGCAGTTGGGTAAAATGTTCTTTCATATCCTCAGCATGTTGTCTGTGTCAGTTACCAGATTTCCTTCTTTGTCTCTGCAGGAGGATATGCCTGCACCAAAGCCATCGTTTTGGTGTTTAATTCTTTGGTAGAATTTCCGGACTTCATTCTGACTTCTGTACATCTCAATTTGCTCGCACTCACATGTTTCCATTTCCTTTTTCTTTCTGTGGAATAGACGTTTCTCCTCTCTCTTTCATCTGGCGCGTTACTACTGATTGCTCTATATGCCGCATTCTTGGCTTCAGTAATCTCGACACTCTTGGTCGTACCATGGATTTCTTGGAGGAGGCTTCCGGTACCCAAGTACGGATTTCGCGGCATTTTCCATGGAGTGGGCAATAGTTTGCCACTGCGACATTATATCATCGGAACTAGGAGCTTTCATCAAGCAGTTGGGTCAGTCGAGTGGTACGATCGATCCGTGGAGCGAATATAGATTCGGATCATTACCTTGTTGCAGCAAAGGTTCGCACCCGTTTGAACATGGTACGACCAAGAGAGTCGAGATTACTGAAGCCAAGAATGCGGCATATAGAGCAACCCTGCAATCAGCAGTAACGCGCCAGATGAAAAAGAGAGGAAAAACGTCTATTCCACAGAAAGAAAAAGGAAATGGAAAGACGTGAGTGCAAGCGAATTGAGATGTACAGGAGTCAGATTGAAGTCCGGAAATTCTACCAAAGAATTTAACATCAAATCGATGGCTTTGGTATGGGCACTATGTCCTGCAGAGACAAAAAAGGAAATCTGGTAACTGACACAGATAACATGCTGATGATATGGAGAGAATATTTTAAGCAACTGCTAGTGTCCGACGTTGGCGGCGAAGAGAATATCGCAGAACCCATCCCTGATGATGGTATAGAATGTTTACCTCCTAGTCAGAATGAGGCCCAAGTAGCAGTAACCCGACTAAAGAACAACAAGGCAGCAGGAGCCGACGGGTTACCAGCTGAACTATTTAAGACCGGAGGCGACACCTTGATAAGGCGTATGCATCAGATTATCTGCGCAATCTGGCTAGAAGAACGCGTACCCGATGATTGGAACCACAGCATACTATGTCCCGTACACAAGAAAGGAGACAAGACGGAATGTGCCAACTACAGAGGAATAAGTCTCCTCCCCATCGCATACAAAATACTCTCGAGCGTACTGTGTGAAAGATTGAAACCTAAAGTCAATGAGATAATTGGGCCCTATCAATGCGACTTTAGACCTGGAAAAGACGAAAGGCGGTATACGCATTTGTAGCCCATTGTAGCCCACTGTTCGTGACCTTACCGTCTTGTTATTATTGCCCTGATGGTCAGTTTACTTTCCGTAAAGATGCTAGCACTCGACGTCCTCGCGTGAACACCACACCATCTCACACATTCCGTGATCGCCCGGATCCCCATGTATGGTTGACGTACTAAGGTCTGGCAGATCTCAGTCTCTGAGTTTACGAGTAGTAGCCCCGGACCGACTCTGTTCTCTAGCTTTGATCCATCCATGTAGCATGATCTTCCAGATGGTATATCTCCAAGAGATATACTTCAGGAAGCTCTACGTGCAACAGCGAAGTGGGCTACCGAAAGTGGAGGAGATACAAGTTGTCTACAGTGGAACCTTGGGAGGAGAGAATGTTCCATTTACAGAAAGCGCAAAACATCTGGGTGTTTTGCTGGACAGGAAATTGAACAAATTCAACATTTTGGAAAGGTAAAGAAAGGATACTCTTAGGTCATATAGTGGCAACGGACACTGTGTTATCCTTGATACAATATCAGATGTTCCAGGTAGTGTGTATTGCACCCTACCTGAGCCACTTTTTGATAAAAAGTACTGCAACTCTATTCCTGATTGAACCGATTGGAACTACGATATCCCTGGTATTAGAAGTTACCTAGACTTCTATACATATGGTTCCAATCTAGACGACCAGGTGGGCTTTGGGGTGTACTTTAAAGATCTAGAAATGGTCATATCGAAAAGGTTACCCTTCCACTGCAGTGTGTATCAAGCGGAGATCCTTGCAATTAAGAAAGTGGTGTAACGTGGCCAACGACGGTTGGCATAAATATCTTCTTAGGCAGCCATTAATTAAATCCCTGGAGAACGTATTTGTAAACACAAAAACCGTCCTCGACTGTCGCAGATCTCTCAACGAGATGGTTGAACAGTTCAAAATTTACCTGTTCTGGGTCCCGGTCCAAAGATATTTCTCAGGGAATTGTAAAGCGGACGAACTTGCGAGACTAGCTTTTTTCCCCTTTAATTTATACTTTAACTTTAATTTATGTTTTAAATTATTTCAAAGTTGTTGGGCTTTTTAAGGCGATCTGGTTGTTTCAACGGTAGAAGGCTTATTCCTTCCTCTGTTCCTGTGGTATCACAATAGACGAAAACGTCTAAGTGAGTCTGATGGAAGACTGCCACTTAAACCTAACCTACGCCAAGTACATATATGCCCTTCAACTAAATACATTTGTGGAAATTTTTAGCAGAATTCAAGATTCGACCTGTCTGCAGCAAATATTTTCCGGTGTTCATATCAGGAATTCAAATCAAGATGCCCTTCTGCATGTCATGGTGTCTAACATCATACTTACTTATATTTGGATATAAGACCCGCTCCACTGCGCCCTCGTTAATTCTCTAATATCTTTTTAGGGTGGGGACACTTCGCCCTGAATACGGATATCGAATTCGTGCCATTGAAGCCGCTGAACGGCTTCAATGGGGGGACACTTCGCCCTGAATACGGATATCGAATTCGTGCCATTGAAGCCGCTGAACGCGTTCGAATACTGGCGAGAATATCGGACAAAGCAGTGTTTATCCCCTCTTAATGTTGGCGACATTTGCGAGGTACAATGCCATGCATGGTTATTTAAAAATGTTCCCCAAAGAGGTGTCGCACTGCGGGACGCCGTTTGGACTCGGCTATAAAAAAAGGTCCCTTATCATTGAGTTTAAACTTTAATCGGAAAGCACTCTAATGTGTGAGAATTTGCCCCTTCTCGGTTCCTGGTGGTAATGTTCTCATTAGGGGAGAGATAGCACCTCAGACATTTCGACTCAAATATGGATATCAAATTCGTGCTGAACTTCCAAATCCCTTTAATTTGAGCCCCATATTGCCATGGCCAGTAAATATGAATCGTTTGGAGGGTGTTTTGGGGCTGGGGCGGCCACCCGCACTTTGCAATGAAAATAAATATCAAATTCGTTCTTTATTCCCAACGGATATGAAGTACAGTTTAGGGTGTGCTTTAGGGCGTACCCCAAAACACTTGGCTCCAAAATTGGATATCAAATTCGTATTCTACTCTCAAATACCTTTCATTTGAGTCCCATATTACCATAATGGGTCAAATAACCTATTTGACGTATCTTTAGGAGGAGAAGCCCCACCTAGACTTGTACGCAAATTTTAATGCCATATTCGTAATCTACTCCCGAATATCTTTCATTTGAGTCCCATATAGCTATGGTCGGCTAATATGCCCATTTGGGCGTATTTGTGGGTGAGCGACCTCCTATTATTTGGACCTAATGATTTATGCCACATTTGTAATCTACTGAATAATACTTTTCATTTGAGTCCCATATTGACATGAACTTCGAATATATATGTTTAGAGAAGATTTGGGGTTAGGTGGAGGGGGGTCGCTGGATACTTGGACCCAAATTTTAATACCATATTCGTTTTCTGGTCTCCAATACCTTTCATTTAATACCCTTATTGTGGCCATCGGACCACTTTCGAATATTTGTGGCGTTTTTGGGATAAGGGGGAGGATCGGCACAATCTAAGAAAATTTTAAGGAAATCGGTTCAGCCAAGTATCATATAGTCATAATGGCTCTAATGGAGGGTCCGCCTCCACCCGATGTCTAAAAAATATATAGCCTACCTTTTCTTCCAGACCAACCTACACAATCTATGAAAATTTTAAGGAAATCGGTTCAGCCAAGTATCATATAGTCATAATGGCTCTAATAGTGTTTTTGAGCGGTGGCGTGACCCCTATACTTCGATATGATTTTATATGCCAGATTCGAAATCTACTCGCGAATACCTTTCATATTGAAATGAACGTCCAATAGGTCTGTTTTGGGGAGTTTTGGGGTTGGGGCGGCCGGATGGGTACTCAGACTCAAATTTTAATACCATATTCGAATTCTATTCTCCAATACCTTTCATTTGATACATATATTGTTCCGCTCAGTCTACTTTTGTTAAACCCTCCACCATAGGATGGGGGGTATACTAATTTCGTCATTCTGTTTGTAACTACTCGAAATATTCGTCTCAGACGAATAAAGTATATATATTCTTGATCGTCATGACATTTTATGTCGATCTAGCCATGTCCGTCCGTCCGTCCGTCCGTCTGTCTGTCGAAAGCACGCTAACTTCCGAAGGAGCTAAGCTAGCCTCTTGAAATTTTGCACAAATACTTTTTATTAGTGTAGGTCGGTTGGTATTGTAAATGGGCCATATCGGTCCATGTTTTGATATAGCTGCCATATAAACCGATCTTGGGTCTTGACTTCTTGAGCCTCTAGAGTGCGCAAATCTTATCCGATTTGAAATTTTTCACGACGTGTTTTGTTATAATATCCAACAATTGTGCCAAGTATGGTTCAAATCGGTCCATAACCTGATATAGCTGGCATATAAGCCACTAGAGTCACTAGAGGGCGCAATTATTATCCGATTGGAATGAAATTTTGCATGAGGTGTTTTGTTATAACTTTCATCAACTGTGCTAAGAATTGTTCAAATCGGTTCATAACCTGCCATATAAACCAAAATGGGATCTTGACTTCTTGAGCCTCCTAATGGCGCAAGTATTACCCTATTTGTCTGAAATTTTGTACAACGGCTTTTATCATGATCTTTAACGTACGTGTCGAATATTGCATGAATCGGTTTATAGCCTTATACAGCTCTTCTATAAATCGATCTCCATATTTTACTTCTTCAGACCCTAAAGTGCGGAAGATTTGGCTGAAATTTTACACAATGACTTCTATTACGGTCTTCAATATTCAGTTCAGTTATTATGGTCCGAAAGGAACCATTACTTGATATTGTTCCAATAACATAGCAATTCTTTTCTTTTATCCTTTTTTTGCCTAGAAAGAGACACCGTGGCAAGATCTTGTTTTTGGTAGTGTTTTTGGCATAAGGGGGAGGGTCCGTCCCCCTTCCGATACCGAAAAATTATATAGCCAATGTTTCCTTCCCGACCAACGTACACAATATGCGAAAATTTCGAGAAAATCGGTTGTGCCGTTTTTAAGTCTATACGGAACAAACAAACCGAGTACCATATATCCGTGATTGGCTAATGTGCCCATTTTGGGCGTTTTTGTGGGGGTGGGGTGACGCCCTATACTTTGACATGAATTGGTATGCCAGATTCGTTATCTACTCCCGCATACTTTTCATTTGATACCAATTGTTCTTATCGGTCCACTTTTGATTTTGGGTGGTGTTTTTGGGGTAGCGGTGGAGGGTCCGCCCCCTTCTGTTATCAATAAATTATAAAGCCTTTTCATACTTCCTGACCATATTTGTAATCTACCTCCGAATACCTTTAATTTGAGTTCCATATTGTCATGATCAACAAATAAACCCATTTTAAGGGGTTTTGGGGCTGGGACGGCCCCCAGGTACTTGGATGAAATTCGTATTCTACTCTTGAATACCTTTAATTTGAATCTCATATTGTCCCGATCGGTCCACTTTTATTTTTGGGTAGTACATTTGGGGTAAGGGGGAGGGTCCGCCCCCTTCCAATATCAAAAAATGATGCAGCCCATGTTTCGTTCCAGACCAACCTACACAATCTATAAAAATGTCAAGGTAATCGGTTCAGCCGTTTTTGAGTCTATACGGAACAAACAAACACAAATTCAATACAATTGATTTAAGAAATACAACTATTCAAAAAATTATCTAAACATGCGGCTCGTAATGGGATAAATGGGTCTGACAGAAAGATGTTCGCAAATGTACCATCATTCACATAAATGTTATGAAACATATTTGAAATAAAATTTTGGTATATGGAGTTTAACGTTGTACTTCCCGTCACCGAATGCACTGAATTGAAGACAGTGCTGATATTGAGCAACTGCTAGAGAGTGACTGGCAGGAATCCTTCGCTCGTGTGTCTTCACAGCTATAGCCACAGCCATCGCCAGTGTCTTTGCCGTCATTTGGAATGTTAATATTTTTATTTGTGTCAAGTAGTTTTACCTTGGCACAACACCACGACTCCAACGACTAGTCAGCCACCAGCCAAGAAATCGTCAGTAGCTGCTGCCGCTTAAAAACAACAGCCAGAAAATCCTAAACACTGGTTAAACAATTTACTTTTGGTTATCAGGGACACTGAACAAATGATACCTTGGAAGCTGCTGCATGGACGAATGGATGGATGGCTTTTCGTGCGGTTACATATCATACCTCATACCAACTTGTTAAATATTGCCTAGTCCAACCATCGTCAGGGGCCTCACCGATCTACCACCACTCTTTGGATGCGCTGCCGCCTGCTGACTGCAACATACAACAAGCATGACAATAGCCAAAGACAACATGCAACATGTGATGCGCCCGGCAGTCAACGTGTATTGCTGATAGTTGAAAATGCATCTTCGCAATAGAAGGCCCACTTTGCCATGGTAGTACACGGGAAATGGTGAACGCTTGCCTCCAGCCTCGCATCAACTTCGGTCCCAGTAAGTTCTCTTTCACCAATGACGGATGATTCTCTCTGTGTAGTTGCAATCATGATTTGACTACTCTAGGTACTTTTGATGCATTCATTACTTAATTTTTGGACACAAACAGTGCTGTTACTGCCGCCACTGCCAAAATACTATGTAGTGGTGGCAAACTATTATCACAGCCCAGCGGGCAGGCGGGTTGTCCATTCATACTAGCTGTTAATGAATACAAGGGCCACATCTCAAGAAGCCACATACATACTTGGTGCTCGTAATCGTTTAACTTGTACGACTATTACAATTCAAAACTAACTCAACATGGACACAATCTTGCAAATGATCGTGAACAATTTTCACACATGTAACATATCACATAAACTGATTGTTTTGGTAAAAGGAAAAATTATGCATGAATATAGGTGTATGAGTGGGTGACGTAGAGGATGATGGATACCAAGTAATAATTCTGAATGACTTTAATGTGGTAAAGTCCAGGCCAATCTTGGTTCCTCCTTTATTGCCGCTGTGGGCACTAACCTCACTGTGGTGTCACCGCAATTGGACTGAAGACCTTGGTTTGCTTCTCTGCATCTGAAGTGTATGAATTCTTCACAGAGAGAGTACAGGCGCTGGCGGCTATGCTAAAAAAAACAAGAAAAAGCGTGCTAAGTTCGGCCGGGCCGAATCTTATATACCCTCCACCACGGGTCGCATTTGTCGAGTTCTTTTTCCGGCATCTCTTCTTAGGCAAAAAAAAGGATATAAGAAAAGATTTGTTCTGCTATTAGAGCGATATCAAGATATGGTCCAGTTTGGACCACAATTAAATTATATGTTCGAGACCTGTGTAAAATGTCAGCCAATTCGAATAAGAATTGCGCGCTTTGTGGGCTCAAAAAGTAAAATAGAGAGATCGATTTATATGGGAGCTGTATCGGGCTATAGACCGATTCAGATCATAATAAACAGTCATGAGAGAATCCGTCGTACAAAATTTCAGGCAAATCGGATAATAATTCCGACCTCTAGAGGCTCAAGAAGTCAAGATCCCAGATCGGTTTATATGGCAGCTATATCAGGTTATGAACCGACTTGTACTTTATTTGACATAGTTATTGAAAGTAACAATAAAAAACGTCTTCATTTCAGCCAAATCGGAGAGAAATTGCGCCCCTTAGGAGCTCAAGAAGTCAAGTCCCCAGATCTCTTTATATGACAGCTATATCAGGTTATGAACCGATTTGAACCATATTTGGCACAGTTGTTGGATATCATAACAAAATACTATGTGCCAAAATTCATTCAAATTGGATAAGAATTCCGCCTCTAGAGGTTTAAGAAGTCAAGACCCAAGATCGGTTTATATGACAGCTATATCAGGTTATGGACCGATTTAAACCATACTTGGCACAGTTGTTGGATATCGTAACAAAACACGTCGTGCAAAATTTCATTCCAATCGGATAAGAATTGCGCACTCCAGAGGCTCAAGAAGTCAAGACCCCAGATCGGTTTATATCGCAGCTATATCAGGTTATGGACCGATTTGAGCCATACTTGGCACAGTTGTTGGATATCATAACAAAACACGTCGTGCAAAATTTCATTCCAATCGGATAAGAATTGCGCATTCTAGAGGCTCAAGAAGTCAAGACCAATGATCGGTTTATATGGCAGCTATATCAGGTTATAAACCGATTTGAACCATACTTGACACAGTTGTTGGATATCATAACAAAACACGTCGTGCAAAATTTCATCACAATCGGATAAGAATTGCGCACTCTAGAGGCTCAAGAAGTCAAAACCCAAGATCGGTTTATATGGCAGCTATATTAAAACATGGACCGATATGGCCCATTTACAATACCAACTGACCTACACTAATTAGAAGTATTTGTGCAAAATGTCAAGCGGCTAGCTTTACTCCTTCGGAAGTTAGCGTGCTTTCGACAGACAGACGGACGGACAGACGGACGGACGGACGGACAGACGGACGGACGGACGGACGGACGGACAGACGGACGGACGGACAGACGGACAGACGGACAGACGGACGGACGGACAGACGGACGGACGGACGGACGGACAGACGGACGGACGGACGGACGGACAGACGGACGGACGGACAGACGGACGGACATGGCTAGATCGACATAAAATTTCACGACGATCAAGAATATATATACTTTATGGGGTCTCAGACGAATATTTCGAGTAGTTACAATCAGAATGACGAAATTAGTATACCCCTCATCTTATGGTGGAGGGTATAAAAACAAAGTAGACATTACCACCTTTCAGAAAGTTGGATTGGGGAGAACTATCACAACATGGAAAGATTTGGTGCTGCATTATAGCTCTCGCAAAAGCAGTTAATGAAGTACTCCGAGTTTTTGAGAGAATGATTCTAACTTAGACACGAAATTGAATTACCGACAAGTCTCACAGTTGTTGGGCAATATGCAGACTGCATCGTAGGCTCAAAATGGGCTGTGAATCCGAGGAAAGACCTCTAGCTCTACAGGAGCGTAATTAGAACAATACTTACTTACGCCGGAGGCCACCGTAGCGCAGAGGTTAGTTTGTCTGCTTATGACGCTGAACGCCTGGGTTCGAATCCTGGCGAGACCATCAGAAAAATATTTCAGTAGTGGTTTTCCCCTCCTAATGCTGGCCACATTTGTGTGGTACTATGCCATGTAAAACTTCTCTCCAAAGAGGTGTCGCACTGCGGCACGCCGTTCATACTCGGCTATAAAAAGGGGACCCCTTATCATTGAGCTTAAAAACTTAAATCGGACTGTACTCATTGATGTGTGAGAAGTTTGCCCCTTTTCCTTAGTGGAATGTTCATGGGCAAAATTTGCAATTTACCTACCTCAGTAGTTTGATGGACTGTGTCTGTGACGATAGGAAACCTGGAAGGAACAGAAGAGGTCAGATCGGATAACTGAGATGACACTTGAGATCGAGTGCGAGGCACTATTGCCAGCGGCACATTCTTGGATTGCCGGAAATCTAGCATTGCCATCTAGAAGACTATGCTACATAGATGGATAAAGGCTAAACCACAGAATGGGCCTTTAGTCTACATCGAGAACTAGGAACTGATATCTGTTTTCGACTGCCTGACCATAATACGGTCCTGCAGGCGAAGATCCGGCCGAGCACGGAATGCGTGAGGTGGTGTGGTGTAAGCTCGAGGACTTCGTGTGTGATTATATTTACGGACAGTAAACTGGCCATCAGGTCAATAACAAACAGGACGGTAAGGAGATGAACGGCTTCTCTTAGGATGGCACGATCCGCATTGCTTGGATGCCGTGCCATAGCCGAGTAAAGGGAAATGAAAGAGCAGATGATTTGGCAGTGAAGGCCAGAGGACTGCCGCCCATAAAATTATTTCACCCGAAGAATTTTGGACAGACCCAGTCCGAGTTAAGGGCTTGGGCGACTAACTCGCATACAACCCTGTGGAATAGCGAAACGGTTGATAGGATGGCGAAAATCTTATCTTACAACATAAGACTCAAGTGAATAATACTCGGTAGTAGATTACGAATATAGCCTGTAAGAAGCAATGGGCTATATAATTTGGATATCGGAAGGGTTGCGGACTCTCCACCTTAGCCTGGGTTAGGTTGAAAAAAGGGGGCGGATATTAATTCGCCCCTTGCCACTATGGACATACACCTAAGCCAGTAACCGGCATGGTGTGTTGCTTAAAAAACTAAAAAGTAACCACGAAAAAGAACATTTTTAGTTAGGAAATCCGTGCTACTTTCAAAATTCTTAATTGTTTTCCATACCACTCCCCTAAGTTGGTTGATGTCTGATATTGTGTCCCCACCTATTTACCTGTGTCTTTTTGCCACGAAAGCCGGGCAATGACATATGAAATACTCCAACGTCTCATCAACTTTCCCACATGCCCTATACATGCTATCACCGATTTAACATAAGTGAGCTCGTAGTCCTAGGTACCCCGTTATGATACCGAAAGCTAAACTGACCTCCTTTCAGTAATAGCCTAGTTTACTCACGATCTGGATCTCCGCAAAGGATTTTCGCCGTCCTCCCAACCGTTTCGTTATTCCACAGGATTGTATGCGCATTCGTCGCCCACGCCCTTAAATCGGACTGCGTCGACCCGAAATGTCTCGGGTTAACCAAGTTTATTGACCGCAGTTCTCTGGCCTTCGCTGTCAAATCGTCTGCTTTCTCATTCCCAGTTACCCCGCTATGGCCCAGCATCCAAACCATGCGGATCCTGCCATCCTCAGAGACGGCGTTAATCTCCTTCTTACATTCCAACACTGTTCGTGATCTTACCGTCCTGGTTGATACTGCCCTTATGGCCTATTTGCTGTCCGTAAAGATGTTCATACTAATCGGACTGCGTCGACCCGAAATGTCTCGGGTTAACCAAGTTTATTGACCGCAGTTCTCTGGCCTTCGCTGTCAAATCGTCTGCTTTCTCATTCCCAGTTACCCCGCTATGGCCCAGCATCCAAACCATGCGGATCCTGCCATCCTCAGAGACGGCGTTAATCTCCTTCTTACATTCCAACACTGTTCGTGATCTTACCGTCCTGGTTGATACTGCCCTTATGGCCTATTTGCTGTCCGTAAAGATGTTCATACTCGATGTGTTCACGTTGCCACTACACCATCGCACGCATTCCGTAATCTTCCGCATCTCCGCCTGCAGGACCGTATTAGCATCAGTCAGTCTAAAACAGATCTATGTCCCTTGGTTCTCATTGTAAACCTCCAGGCTCACTCTATATCTAGCTTTGACACATCAGTGTACCATGATCTTCCAGATGGCAGTACTAGGGTTTCATGGATTCAAGACTGTGGCGTCGGCAATAATGCCTCGCACTCGACGTTAAGTGTCGTTTCAGGTTCGGAATCCTCTTCCATTCCTTCCAGGTTTCCTATCGTCGCCTCGATTATACCTCGATGGTATGAGCTACTCTTATCCTCTAAAGCAGCTCATACCATCCTCTGGAGCAGCTCATACCATGACGTTGGCCGTGCTATTGTAAACCTAAAGTGTTCCTGGAGACCCTCCAATACCGAACCTCACAGTGATATTCAGCTGACACATTGCACAGATTCTTTTCTTGTCCATAGGCAGATGTTCGAAGTCGGGCTTTGCCGG
This sequence comes from Stomoxys calcitrans, assembly GCF_963082655.1. Taxonomy (NCBI): domain Eukaryota; kingdom Metazoa; phylum Arthropoda; class Insecta; order Diptera; family Muscidae; genus Stomoxys; species Stomoxys calcitrans. The sequence continues at coordinate 45,883,570 of NC_081555.1, read as the reverse complement.
ACTTTATCTTGATTTAGCCCCCATATAGACCGATCCGCCGATTTAAGGTCTTGGACCCATAAAAGGCGCATTTTTTGTCCAATTTTACCAAAATTTGGGACAGTGAGTTGTGTTAAGCCCTTCGACATATTTCTGCAATTTGGGCAGATCGGTTCAGATTTGGATATATCTGCCAAATAGACCGATCTCTCGATTTAAAGTTTTGAGCCCATAAAAGCCACATTTATTGTCTGATGTCACCGAAATTTGGGACAGTGAGTTGTGTTAGCGCCTTCGACATCGTTCTTCAATTTGGCCCAAATCGGTCCATATTTGAATATAGCTGCCATATAGACCAATCTCTCGATTTAAGTTTTTGGGTTCATAAAAGGCGCATTTATTGCCCGATGTCGTCGAAATTGGATACAATTACTTATGTACGACATCCATGTCGTATATGGTTCAGATCGACCTATATTTGGATATAGCTACCAAGACGATCAATATTATCAATACAAAATTGAACAATGACTTGTATTCCAAGTCATACCATATTTCGATAAAGCTGCTATGGGACAGCAGCTTTCGTATTATGACCAAAATTTGTCACCAAAGGGAATATTTCCTTAAAAATTGGAAAATGTATCATCTTCAAATTAACTTTTCTAATCTTTGGATCGAATCTTTAAAATAAGAACAACATTTTTTTGTTCAGTGTAATGATCAGATTATTCCAGCCTTTATTAGTCCACAAAAAAGCAACAAAACTCATGACATTCGTGTGAGTCATTGCAACTCATCAAAAAGGGGAAATACCCAAATATGGGTTCAAAAAGAACGAAGTTTTTACCATCCTTATCACCTATTCCATATGTTGAGCCAAGATATTGATATAAAATGAAAAAACAAACACTTCTATTTAAGAGTAATATTAAGCAGTAGTAACTCCCTGGTGAGTAATGTCAAAAATTTGTCTTTACATTTCGTCTATGGAATATCTTTGCCAGGCACAAAATCTGTTTTCGATCCTTTCAGCATCCGCTTTACTTAGATCTAAGACTTGCTCTAAGCCCGCGTGAATAGTCTATTCTGCCCGAGACAAACATTTTGAGGAATTTAGCCTTTTCAATTGAACTTCCAGCTTGTCTGCCCAATTCTTTGTTATGGCTATGACTGTCAATACGAAAAAGTACCCAAAATGCTGCAAGAGCTAATAAACTTAGCATAAATGTTAATAATATGCACCTTGTCAACGGGAGCGGTATAGCAATTCATCGCCGATTATAGGAACGACACAAGCAATCGCAAGTCAATGAAGCAGGAGAAGAACTAATACAACAATGCAACACTTTGTTTACCATTTGCTAGCTGGGGCTATGAAAATCCGTCCAGCGATCCATTCGTCCACCCGCTCCTCTGTCCGTCCATGGATGAGGTCTTCTTTGGCGCAACAAGCTGCCGCTCCTCTAGAGCGCATTTTTTGTGGCTTCTTTGAGCTGTGCTACGCTGCCAAGTGATATGGATTGGTTTGCAGGGAAGGTAAATAGTGGTACGGCTATTATTGTTACTTTGTGCCACAACGGGAACGGCAGATTCCATAAGATCCTCCATATACAAATGACGCCTCAGCCGTTAAGATTGTCGGACGCTGGATGATGATGACAGCCACTTGGCTGTGGAGTTAGCCATTGCTGCCGCACTGAGTTGTGGACGTCGCGACGTTTCGTTGCTTAAATGCCAGTAAGAGCTTTAAGTAAAACTACACATCATCTTCGCCATTTTCGTCATCATCGTCACCGTCTTCAGACTGAGTCTCGTATTTATTTCCTACTGTCTCACGTTTCTTTCGGACACCAAAGATGTTGACTTATGATTAGACATAGAAAATCTAACCCAAACGTTTTTGCACCACAAAAACGCTACAGAATGTTCACAGAAATGAGCTGCGGCCAGGGACGTGGAGTTGGGCCATTGAAAATGCAGTGCAATGCATTGCCCACCGGCCGCCGAAGGTCCACGTCCGTGAAGCAAGAAAGCTGAATGCGACAACAAGCTCAATAAATAGAAACACCTCCAGAGCACTTTTGTCTCTGGCTGCTTGCTTGGCTAAATGGTCTGTGGTCGCTCGATTCGCTTTGGAAATGAGACATTTTTTTCTTGTTGTTGTTCGTGTGCAAAGGGTTCAAACTGTTGGTGAACTTTTAAGCAGAAGCGACACACCAACACACCACACACCCCGAACATTGGCAGTCAGTCACCTGACAATTGCTCGTTCACCAGATTCGTCGCTGGGAGCACCCGCTTAGCCCACCACTGCCCCTTGGAAGTGGCGAGGCATCCATCGCCAGGAAAGAAAGGTCATATGCATGACACAGAAATGTGCCCACTCGTACCTTTAAATGTCAGTGGTGTTTGGTCTTTCGGACTCTCCCTGTTGTCGCTGCTGCCACCGCTTGAAGACCGAGTTAATAAATGTTTTCCACAGGCTGATGGTCGGTCCACTTAGCGTCCAGCCAGCACTCCATTCCGCTGCTGCCTTAGAATGGAACAATGAAAACGTGAGCATTTGAGTTTTTTTGCTTATCTATTTTATATTTTGGGAAATCGTTTTTCTCTTCTTCTGCTTCTTCGCCACCAAAAACCAACACAAATCCATTGAAGACATCATGAATTTGTTTTTTTTTTCATGTGGCTCACTGAGTATTTTGGATATTCAAAATCACTTTCGTCTCGGATCATGCAGCCACGTCAGTCGGTCTATTCAAATTTGGGTGTCATATGTTTAGCCACATGGATGTGGCGACAACAACAACAACAGAGCAGCCGACTGTTTCCATAAGAGAGGAGAACTAATTGCGGTTTGTGGCACGATTAACATTGTGACTAGAGATCATAGCTGAATACAATTCCCCATGCAATAATTACTGAGTGTAATAGATTATCCTTTAACGGTATCCCAGAATTTGAGCATAAACATGCCATCATTTATGACAGGGTTAAAACTTTATGATCTACCACCAACGATTTCATAAAATAGATCTAAACGGAATAAAACCAACTTAAAGTTGCAGCAATGAGGATGGGAAAAATTGTTACGCATACTTGTATGACGAGTGCGTATCTCTGTCTTTGCCGAACTCCACGATACCGGCTAAAAAAAAAACCGGTGTCGTCCGGGTTCGGAAGCGCTTTCGCATTACTTCGCGGTGGACTCCATATCTGGTGATTATCGATATCATTTTCGTTGTGTATGGGCTCAGATCTACTCATTCAAACTTTACGCCGCTGCGTCCAATTGCATATTCTACCTGCTCAGAATTTTAAATAATAAGAATAATGAATAAGAACTGTTATGCTACTGCAGCTTTATCAAGTTATAGTCCGATTCGGACCATAAATGAATGCTGAACATTGTAGAAGTCATTGTGTAATAGTTCAGAATATTCGGATAAGAATTGCGCCTTGTAGGGGCTCAAGAAGCAAAATCGGGAGATCGGTTTATATGGGAGCTGTGTCAAGCTATTGATCGATTCAGACCATTTAGATGTTGAAGGTCATGAGAAAAGCTGTTGTACAAATTTTTTCCAAATCGGATGAGAATTGCGCCCTTTAGAGGCTCAAGATGTCAAGATTCCAGATCGGTTTATATGGCAGCTATATCAGGTTATGTACCGATTTGCACAAACTAAGCACAGTTATTGGAAGTCATAACAAAACACCTCATGCAAAATTTCAGCCAAATCGGATGAGAATTGCGAGAGAATGAACCAAATCGGATAAAGGAGTCAAGATCCAATATCGGTTTATATGACAGTTATACTAGATTATGAACCTATTTGCATCATACTTAACACTGTTGTTGGAAGTGAAACCAAAACACTACGTGCAAAATTTCAAATCAGACGAGAATTGCGCCCTCTAGAGGCTCCAGAAGTCAAGACCCAAGATCGGTTTATATGACAGCTATACCAAAACATTGACCGATTTGATCTTTACTTGGTGCAGTTTTTGGAAGTGGTACCAACACACAACGTGCAAAATTTCATTCAAATCGGATGAGAATTGCGCCCTCTAGAGGCTCAAGAAGTTAAGACCCAAGATCGGTTTATATGGCAGCTACATCAAAACATAGACCGATTTGGCCCATTTACAATCCCAACCGACCTACACTAATAAAAAGCATTTGTGAAAAATTTCAAGCGGCTAGCTTTACTCCTTCGAAAGTTAGCGTGCTTTCGACAGACAGAAGGACGGACGGAAAGACGCACAGACATGGCTAGATCGACTTAAAATGACACGACGATCAAGAATAAATATACGTTATGGGGACTCATCTTGTGGTGGAGGGTATAAAAATCGTTTAATAAAAACGTAATCTGCATGAAATTCTAAGAAACTTCTCCGAAGAAACCATGTATCTATAATAAAATCATTACACGCGCCTCTGTTGTGTTGTATTAGGCCACTCGACATCCTTCTCAACTTGGCCCAAATCGGTCCAGATTTGGATATAGCTGTCATATAGACCGATCTCTCGATTTCATAAAACACGCATTTATTATCCGCATTTATTTTCCAAAAATTTGGGACAGTGAGTTGTATTAGGCCAGTCGAAATCCTTCTTCAATTTGGCCCAGATCGGTCTGGACTTGGATATAGCTGCCATATAGACCGATCTCTCGATTTAAGGGCTTGGGCCCATAAAAGTCGCATTTATTGTCCGATTTCGGCGAAATTCGGGACAGTGAGTTGTGTTAGGCCACTCGACATCCTTCTTCAATTTGGCTCAGGTCGGTCTAGATTTGAGTATAGTTGTCACATAGACTGATCAATTGATCATAGACGCATGATAAAAGACGCATTTATTGTCCGATTTGGCCGAAATTTGGGACAGTGAGTTGAGTTTGGCCCTTCGACATCCCTCTTCAATTTGGCCCATATCGGTTCAGATTTGGATATAGCTGCCATATAGACCGATATCTCGATTTAAAGTCTTGGCCCCATAAAAGACGCATTTATAACCCGATTTCGCAGAAATTTGACATAGTGACTTATGCTAGGCTTTTCGAGATCCACGTCGTATATGGTTCAAATCGATCTATATTTGGATATAGCTACCAAAAAAAACAATATTTTGTTCTACAAAATTGAACAATGACTTGTACTTACCACAAGTCATTCCTTACCACACTCAAAGCCCGTGCCGAATTTGGTGCAAATCAGACCATATTTCCATTTAGCAGTTATGGGATCGTAAATGATGCATTTTTCACAGGATTATGACAAAAGGGGCTTTACATAAATACCCGAGGTGGTGGGTATCCAAAGTTCGGCCCTGCCGTACTTAACGCCTTTTTATACCCTACACCACAACTGTGGTACAGGGTATTATAACTTAGTGAATTAGTTTGTAACACCTAAAAGGAAGAGAGATACAGCCATTGATAAGTATAGCGATTGAGTTAGAATCACTTTCTCTGTCCGTCTCTCCATGTTAACTTGTGCACAAACTACATGTCGCAGTTTTCATCTGATAGTCTTCTAATTTGGTATGGGCATGTTTTTCGGCCTAGAGACGAAGCCTATTGAAATTTGAAAAAATCGGTTCAGATTTGGATATAGCTCCCACATGTATGTTCGTCCGATTTTCAGTAATACTTCAATGAAATGGTCACTTGTTAATCGATTCTCTCGAAATTTAGCAGGAAGGATTTTCTTATGACGGTTGAGATTTGGATATAGGCCCTATATATATTCGTCCGATTTGCAATAATACTGCAATAAAATTGTCATTTGTTAATCGATTCTCCCGAAATTTGGCAGAAAGGATTTCCTTTCAGAGGATTTCGGTTCAGATTTAGATATAGCTCTCATATATATATATATCGCCCGGTTTTACTTCTAGAGCCCTGTAAGCGTATATGAGAAGTTTGCTCGAAATCGGTTCAGATTTATATGTACCTCCCATATATATGTTCGTCCGATTTGCAGTAATATTGCAATAAAATGGTCTTTTGTTAACCGAATCTCTCGAAATTCGGCAGGAAGGATTTTCTTCTGACTCTCGATATTACTGAAGATTTTCACAGAAATCGGCTTAAATTTAAATATAGCTGTCATATATGTATATCGCAAGATTTTCTCCCCAAGAGCCGCTGCAAGCGCATTATTTGACCAATCTTGCCAAAATTTTGCACCACGCTTTCCTCGACGACTACCACATTATCTAAGAAGTTTGCTTGAAATCGGTTCAGAATTAGATATAGCTCCCATATATATGTTCGTCAGATTTTGGCTAATTTACAAAAATGTTGTCATTTTTCAACCGTAGTTATTATAGTTTGAACATATTTGATCGCCGAGGTCCATCAAAATTGGTTCAGAATTGGATATAGCTCCCACATTATAACTATAGGGTAGGTGTAGGGTATTATACAGTCGGCACCGCCCGACTTTTGCTCTTTCTTACTGGTTTTACTTATTAATATTAAAATAAAATAAATTTGATATTAGTCATCAATAGGCTAAGTTCAATCATTCGTGCAACAGGATATAATTTTTTTAAAAACAAAACTCAAAAAGTCATCACCCTTATATACATACAATGTTTATAGAGTCATTTAAACTTAAGGTTGGTAAACATGCACATTTTGTAGGGATGATGTTTATAACGGTCTGTGCATGAAATCAACAACGCACGTTCACAAAATCATTCCAGTACACGCAAACGCGACAAACAAAACACTTTTGTCACGAAGTTGTAACGTTTCGCTTCAAAATATGAAATGTTCGCCATAAACTTTGTATTATTGAACGTAACTAACTTTGTTTATTGTAAACCCTTTAGCAGCTTCGTCTACGATAAAAGGACCTTTCTTTTGTTCTAAAACCAACTCTCGGAACTCGGAAAGTGATAATTTTTAAAGTTTCACCTTTAGTACAAGAAAATTGGTATGTCCCATGACAAAAAATCATTAGAGCAACATACAAATGGCTGCCAGGTACATACACTGTTTGGTAATATTTGCGCGATAAAAACATTTCCATCCCAAAGTAGTGATGTGCGAAAAAAAAACCATAATGGAGTTAAACGAAAATGGAAGGCTTTTAATATAATTGTGTATCATAACATCGACATTGTTATAGCATTTCTAAGCGCTTTGGTATATGTCTATTTTGGCATGAGGCGAATTTACATTCGCGCCCTTTTCTAAGCGTTTTGGTATATGTCTATTTTGGCATGAGGCGAATTTACATTCGCGCCCTTTTCTTTACCTAACCTAATTCCATTTCTACGGCATGGGGCAGATTAATATCTGCACCCTCTTCTTAACATAACCTATTTCCATTTCTAAGATTTTGTTGGAAATGGTATTGGTATTACCTGTTTCTGGTCCCTATAAATCCTGCTAATGAAAATATAAACCTTAGAACTAGCAGCTCAAGATGCACCCATGAAGACAATAATTTGCGCAGTGTTCAATGCCTGTTGTTGTTGTAGCAGTTTATTGTGTTCTATATTTCGTCTGCTTGATTCTGTTGAGTATCAACACCCAGGAACTCTGCAACTAAGATGGGGTGCGTCCACAAGGATCTGGGTCTGAGTCGAGTGGGTCTGGCCGGGCAGTTAAACAGGAACCGTGTATCGTGCGGTCCCTGGTTACAATCGGGACATACATCTTACAAGTCGGCATCAATCCTTCATCTGTAGGAGTTGAGGCGGCTACATCTGCCGGAACGTAATTGAGCCAGAACTAATCTGGTTTGCCGGGGGAGTTCAAATTTCTTCGGGTGCAATGGGAGGCGGTCGTTCTCCAAGGACTACATTCACCCGGTAGCCATTTACCGCATCTGCTACCGTGTCTGCATGAATGTTGTCTAGACCTGATTGATATGCCGCTTGATCTAGAGGTTCTCTCTTGTAGCGCTGAACTTCACGCTCTAAATCATGTAGATATACCTTATGGCTTCTGGGCGGTGGATATCTATGCACAAGATGATTATTTGGATGGTCGCTGCAATAACAGCCCAAAAGGTGTTGCTTAGACAGCATGTAATTATGTCTTCGCACTGGTAGGTTCATTGCCTCCTGATGGAGGTGGTTCACATGAGAACTGAGGAAATAGCCCGTCGCAGTTCGTAGGGCGGCATTCTGACAGATCTGAATGATATTCCGCTGCGTGTCACAAAGTTGACGAGACCACACTGGCGCTGCATAACTTACCACGGACCAGTCAATTGCTTTGTACGTGGTCAACAAGGTTTCTTTGTCTGCACCCTAAATGCTGCCAAGTGACTGTGTTGCTGTGGCATGTGGGGAGAATGTGTAAGAGCTATCAAATGTGATGCCAAGTATTTTGGAACACTTGATGGTCGGAATCATTTCTCCATCGACCATCACAGTCAGCTCAGTATTCACCTCACGCGTATTTGTATTGAACAATGTGGCTGAAGATTTGTTGGCAGATATCTTCAGATTCTTCGCAGCGAAATATATGGCATGTTCGTTGAAGTAGACGTTCAACCTATCGCAGATGTCAACAATGGGTCGGGGGCCTGATGCCATGATCGTACAATCGCCCGCATATGATACCATCTTTATGCCGTTTGGAGGGGGTGAAATGGAGGATAGGTAGAGGTTAAACAGTTCCGGAGATATCATCCCACCTTGGGGAACTCCCTGTTTCACTTTACTGTGCTTCGACTTCTTATCCCTAAATTCCACAAATGACTGGCGACCACACAGATAATTCGCGACCCGGCGTTTCAGGCCTGGCTGGAGGGACGTGTTGGCGATGTCCTCAAATAATTTGGCATGGCTGATCGTGTCGAATGCCTTTGATAGGTTCAGTGCCACGAGGACCGTCCTATCTCATGGCCTGGGCTGATTGAAGCCACGGCAAATGTGTGCGGTGATGGCATGCAAAGCTGTTGTTGTGCCATGCAGTCTTCTAAATCCATGTTGATGCTCGGCGAATGGAAATTCTCCTACTTAGCTCGGTAGGAGTAGTGCCTCAAGCGTCTTTGCTACAGGTGAGATAAGGGAGATCGGTCTGTACGACTCCCTCAAACTCGGGTCTTTTCCAGGCTTCAGTAGCGGGATCACTCTGCCCATTTTTCAGACATCGGGAACTATAAGAGTGTTCAAAGACAGGTTGAGGACAGTAGTAAGGTACTCAACTCCAGGTGAACCCTGCATCTTAAACATCAATGTAAAGATTCCGTCGGGGCCCAACGCCTTAGATGATTTGATGGCGCCAAGGATGACATTCGTAACTTCGCCCACGGTAAATTGTAATGGCTGTTCATGGCAAATGGCTCTCCTCCCTGCCCTATCAATCTCGGGATGCACAATAAATTGACGGTTGAACAACCTTGCGCGCATCAGTCACGGTTGTCGCCTTGTTGGCCTTCGCCTTCTTGGCCATCAACAGGATGTTCAACCTTGGTTAGTTTTACCTAAAGTACTATTTTGTTGATTACTATTTAGACCAGTTCGAACCCATCGAGGCACATATATCTTGGTATAAGTTGGAATCTCCTTACCTTTATCAGCGATCATCTACATCTTCTGATATGACTGTGACGTACTTTTAGAAGCCTCGGTCGTCGCAGTGGTGTTCGCGCTCGTTGTCTTCTCAGCCAATGTTCGGGACTTGATTCAGGCGCCCGACCTACTTTGTAGCGGAAAAATTTAAGACATAATTTCCAGTTGCTTTATTATTTTCAGGACTTTTCGATTTGGAAAAGCTGTATAAAAAATAAAATACGAAAAAAGTGCTAAACTTTTAAGTGTCTGTGTTAGGTGTTATATATATATATTCAGTTTTATGTTGCTTGCAATCACTGAATTCATGAATTTGATCAGAAAATTCGAAACATAACTGCACAACTTAATCCCATTTGAAAACAACTAATATCGAAGAGTTAAACAAAATAAATACGTTCAAATATGTCAACATAGCACACTCTTTCTTATTTACGACAGCGCTGGGCACATGTAAGTGTGGACAACGCAAATAAATTTGTTTTGTTGTCCTAAATGGAGTTTAGAATCTCATTCCTGTAAAAAATAATAAAATCTATTTTCCCAGGATATTTCACGAGCTCAACTTACGTCCTGGCCAAACTTTGTTCAATAGTAAGCGAGATCTATTCAACAATAAAAACGAGCAAACACCACAACCATAAAGAACAATAGTAACTCAAGTAGAGGTATTTGTGTGTGTGTGTTTTTTATTCTTTTTGGCATAGAAAAAATAGGCACCGCTAGATCCTTTGTTTGTTTTTTGGATACCGGTGAGTGGCCTTTCGTCCTGACACAAAAGAAGAATGATCCTTCAACAGTTTTGTGAAGACAGGATGTTGGTACCGCTATATTTTCTTATATTACAAAATGATCAATACAATGAGAGGGAGATTTTCTTCTTGGATGGTTGTCCGCGAAGGTCTAGTTTTAATTTCGGCTTTTAATTCAATCTTCAGATTATCTCAAATAGCATTTAAGGAAAAAAATATTGACAAGCAGTGCTTTCATCGTCAGTGGAATGATGGGGGTGCTAAAGAGAATCCGTTAGAAACAAATTTAGTTATAAAAAATACAAAAAGAATTCTTTCACACTGAAATATGTTATGATGGCGTTAAGTTTTTACTAATATTGGATAACCGCTATCATGGACTCTACAAGAGTCATATACAAGTAAGGTAGCCTATATTTTGTTCTGCTTCCCTATAAGAGTTAAGATCCGATGCAGACATTTTTTGGCAATAGGGAAACCCCTTAATTTCTTTTCGAAATATGAAATAGGATGATCATCGCTTAACATAGAAAAAACCAGTAAGGAAGGGCAAAAGTCGTGCGGTGCCGACTGTATAATACCCTACATTATAAGTACAATGTGGGAGCTATGTGCAATTCTGAACCAATTTTGATGGACCTCGGCGGAAGTTTTCGGATGGGTTATTAAAAACATCCGTATCAAATATCGAGCAAATAGGTTCAAACTGCCATAACTACTTTTGATAAATGACAACAGTATTGCAAATTACCCAAAATCTGATGAACATATATTGCAAACTTTGCCCGTGAACATTCCACTAAGGAACAGGGGTAAACTTCTCACGTATCAATGAGTGTAGTCCGATTCAAGTTTATGCTCAATGAAAAGGAGCCTCCTTTTCATAGCCGAGTCCGAACGGCGTGTCCCAGTGCGACGCCTCTTTGGAGAGAAGTTTTACATGACATAGTACCTCACAAATGTTGCCAGCATTAGGAGGATGAACATATATATGGGAGTTATATTTAAATCTGAACCGATTACGAGCAAATTTCTCAGATATTGTAATAGTAGTCGATGAAACCGTAGTGCCAAATTTTGGCAAGATTGGTCATTAAATGCGCTTGCTGTGACTCCAAAAGTGAAAATCGGGCGATATATACATATGAGAGCTATATAAATCTGAACTCATTTTCATAAAATTCATCAGTAATGTCGAGAGTCAAAAGAAAATCCTTCCTGCAAAATTTCAAAAGAATCAATTAACAAATGACCATTTTATTACATTATTACTGCAAATCGGACGAACATATAAATGGGAGCTATATCCAAATTTGAACCGGTTTCGATGAAATTCATTCGTTCAGGAATCATAAAAAATAATTGGCCATTTTATTGCAGTATTACTGCAAATCGGACGAACATATATATGGTAACTATATCCAAATCTTAACCGTTTTTTCAGGTTTCATTAGGCTTCGTCTCTAGGCCGAAAAACATGCCCTTACCAAATTGGAAGACGATCGAATCAAAACTGCGACCTGTAATTTGTACACAAATTAACATGGGCAGACGGACATAGCTTAATTAAATCAGAAAGTGATTATGAGTCGATCGGTATACTTATCAAAGGGTCTCCTCTCTCCTCCTTTTGGTTGTTACAAACTAATTCACTAAGTTATAATACCCTGTTCCACAGTAGTGGTGTAGGGTATAAGAACTCTTAGAAAAACCAACTAACAAATTTGTATGTCAAACTTTAAATTCTCAACAAATTTTAGCATTGAATCGAAGTCGGGAAAAACTTTTACTTTTCTTTTTCAATAAACTTTTTTTTTAGAAAATTCGTCATAAAAAAATATGAATTCCGTATTCAGAAAAAAATTTTTAAGTGGTTTTTACCTTTTTTCTATACCCTCCACTATAGGATGGGGGTATACTTTTTTCGTCATTCTATTTGTAACACCTCGAAATATGCATCTGAGACCCCATAAAGTATATATATTCTTGATCGTCATGTCATGTCGATCTAGCCATGTCCGTCCGTCCGTCTGTATGTCTGTCGGAAGCACGCTAACTTTCAAAGGATTAAAGCCAGCCGCTTGAAATTTTGTATAAATACTTTTTATTAGTGGAGGTCGGTTGGGATTGTAAATGGGCCAAATCGGTCCATGTTTTGATAGCTGCCATATAAACCGATCTTGCGTCTTGACTTCTTGAAAATATAGAGGGCGAAATTCGTATCCAATTTGACTGAAATTTTGCACGTGGTGGTTTGGTATCACTTCCAACAACTGTGCTAAGTATGGCGCAAATCGGTCAATGGTTTGATATAGCTGCCACATAAACCGATCTTGGGTCTTGACTTCTTGAGCCTCTAGAGGGCGCAATTCTCGTCCGATTTTATTGAAATTTTGCACGTTGTGTTTTGGTAGCACTTCCAACAACTACGCTAAGTATGGTTTAAATCGGTCCATGTTTTAATATAGCTGCCATATAAACCGATCTTGTGTCTTGACTTCTTGAGCCTCTCGTCGATTAATTCTCGTCGTCGGTCTATGTTTTGATATAGCTGCCATATAAACCGATCTTGGGTCTTGACTTCTTTAGCCTCTAGAGGGCGCAATTCTCGTCCGATTTAACTGAAATTTTGCACGTAGTGTTTTGGTATCACTTCCAACAAAGCATGATTAAAATCGGTTCATAATCTGGTATAGCTGTCATATAAACCGATCTTGGATCTTGACTTCATGAGCCAATAGAGCGCGAAATTCTCATCCGATTTGGCTGAAATTTTGCATGAGGTGTTTTGTAATGACTTCCAATAACTGTGCTAAGTATGGCGTAAATCGGTGTAGAACCTGATATAGCTGCCATATAAACCGATCTGGAATCTTGACTTCTTGAACCTCTAGAGGGCGCAATTCTCATCCGATTTGAAATTTTGTACAACGGCTTCTCTCATGACCTTCAACATACGTGTCTAATATGGTCTGAGTCGATCAATAGCTTGATACAGCTCCCATATAAACCTATCACTCGATTTTGCTTCTTGTGCCCCTACAAGGCGCAATTCTTATTCTAATGAACTGAAATATTACACAATAACTTCTACAATGTTCAGCATTCATTTATGGTCCGAATCGGAGTATAACTTGATATAGCTCCAATAGCATAACAGTTCATATTCAATATTCTTTGTTTGCCTAAAAAGAAATAAGATTCGGCCCGGCCGAACTTACCATGCTCTTACTTGTTTAATCTAATTAGTTGATACACTTATTACAGTGCAGCAGTACTTATTGGTTTAACTCATCATAAAGAAGATGATGTCGGCAGGCTAGAAGATGCGTGCAAGACAACCAAATATGAGTTCATGACTTCAATACTCTGCGACACCAAAATTATTAAAATTTGTTTTTACGAGTAATCGTAGAGAGTGACAGAGGAAAACCCGAAAGCAACAGTAAAACGAAAAAGACAAAGCAGTGCGAGCCGAACAAAGAAAACAAAAACACCACCAACCGAAGAAAAGCGCATGCGTTGGCTGGTTAAGGCTCTATTACACGGCATGTAGATGTCTTATGACATGTCAAATTTACCACATGTAGAGTTGTACATGTCGTGTGATACAAATGAAACTAACTTATGAAAATCACATTTCAATATAGCACATGTATTTTTTTTTTTTTTTTAATTAGACCGTGCTTTATTCCTTCTAACAAAATCATAAAGAAATGAGCTGTTTTTGTTGTCAGTCGAATGAAAGCAACCCCACATTAAATTGTTTTCACAAATGTATGATTTATCCAGCATTTCTTACAACTTTAACAATTGCTACGCATACAAAAATCAGCTATTGCTCAAATTTTTAGGTTATGTCATATGAAAATAACATACAGGGGAGATAGCAAAAAAGATTAATGGTATGTAAATTGATAATTTTGACAAACATTTTCCATTACATGTGAAGACAAAAAGTGACATGTCACAAGATATCTACATGCCGTGTAATAGCGCCTTTAGATGGTGTTTTGTCTTGCTTATGGATATATTGCTGTTGTTGTTATATGTTGGCTTGCAAAAACAAATTTGTACTTTGGATCGTTGAGATTCAAAATAAATTGTTGCAGGAAAATCAACAAATTTCGTAATTGTTTTTCGACGAACTAAATGCGCATTTTATGGGCGCAAGACCTTAAATCGATAGATCGGTCCATATGGCAGATATATCCAAATCTGGACCGATCTGGGCCAAATTAAAAAAATATGTCGAAGGGCTCAACACAACCCACTGTCCCAAATTGCAGCAAAATCGGATAATCGGATAAATGTGGTTTTATGGACCTAAGACCCTAAATCAGGAGATCGGTCTATATGAGGGCTATATCAAGATATAGTCCGATGTAGCCCATTTTCCAACTTAACCTACTTATAGACAAAAAAGACTCTGTGCAAAGTTTCAGCTCAATATCTCTATTTTTAAAGACTGTAGCGTGATTTCAACAGACAGACGGACTGACAAGGCTAGATCGTGTAGATTTTTACGACGATCAACCGGAATTCGATATTTCGATGTGTTGCAAACTAAATAACAAAATGACTGTACCCCCATACTTCGGTGGTGGGTATAAAAAACAAAATATATTGTCTATACCTCCTTACTGATCATATTCGTAATATACTCCCGAATACCTTTCATTCGAGTACCATATTGTGATTATCGTCCAAAAAACCCAGTTACTTGGAATACCTTTCATTTTAGTACCATATTGTCCCGATCGGTTCACTTTTATTTTTTGGGGTAAGGGGAGCCTATTGTTCCTCACAATCAGCGAAAATTTCAAGAAAATCGGCTCAGCCGTTTTAGAGTCTATACGGAACAAACAAATTTACAAAGCCACGAACAAACAAGCACATATTAATATTTATATATTTCACATATTCCTTATTCCTCTTCCATTCCATGGGCTTGAGTTGGTCATATCCCCTGCGAAAGCTGAGCATTAGCAAAGGAAGTGTTCCAAAGTATCTTCGTCCTCTACACATGCCCTGCAAACAGTCTATCTAGACGCACCTTTCTTCTGTAGGTGCGCCTCTAATCCTTTGTCACACCGATGACCCCTCCTTTTTTCCCTAAGTATCCCAGTCCGGATCCCACTTTAAGTTTTTTTTTATGTGTCCGACAGTCTCTTCGTTCCAATGTCACATGCTCACATCGCGTTTTCAAATTTCTTGTCGGTTAATGTCAGCCAGTATATCTGCTCTTTTATTTCCCATAACCGACTTGCCATATATAGCGAAAATGTTCACCAACCTTTTGCAATTCAGAACGATCTTTGACTTAACCGCTCTAAGCACGTTCTCATATAACCACATTGTGAGCTCTGGGAAGTTTCTCTTCCTCACCAAGACAAGCTTTGTCCCTTGCCAGGAAGTTGGAACGTTTCAATAAATTTCCTATGGGTATCTTTACTTCCTGTCGATTTAACTCTCAGCATCAGGATGTCCTCTTTGTGCCACAGCTAAAGATCTGCTTATGTGGTCCTTTGTAGAGTTCAAAACTTATGGTAAGATCTGCTCTTTTATTAGGTTCTCTACGCCTTATTGGTGGTATATGGAAACTTTAGCGCGGCACTACTCATATTAATTACTGTATACACCAGTTCATCCTTGTTATGCTTTCTGGGTACTATGGTAAAAGAAGGTAGGAGGGTACGCAACTTGGAACATCGGTTACTCCGTCTTATGAGAACCAATCCTCCAGCTTCCTATCGCTCAGCAAATCTCCGATAGTTTGCCATCCCTTTTGAGAAGCTGGACTCGCCACGGTGGTACCACGCATCTTCACAGATGGAAAGCATTCGCCCTTTGTATGATTTGTAGGTCTCTACCCTTCAAAAGAATGGGATCAAATAGATTTTCATATCCTCATCCTATAGAGTCAAATCCCGCATGATGTCTATTTTAACACTCTGCTGACTTAGTCGGATGCATGACTCATAGTCTACCATCTTAAGATGCTTGTTGTGCGGCTATCGTTCTATTGAGCATCTCCAGGAGAGTTGGGCTAGCTATTTCAAGCAGACGGACCACAAAAAAGATTGATGATTGAAAGTTCAGATTGATTTGTTTCAGACAAACGCTTCTGAAATTGTGTTTAATAGGGACAAAGTGGTCCACCGCAACATAGCCCCTTCTACTGAGCTCTATATCTGCCACTCCGCTGGAAACTGATCATCACTTGCTTAGTGGACAGTAATAATATTGGAGCTACCCTTAAGGAACTGCAAGAATTCCTGGGGGAGATCAAAATCAGGTTCGATCCACTCAACGGTTCAATAATTAAGGTAGCTTTACTTTTCTCACCAATTTTGTTTTTCTTTCGGGAAGGCTTTGAGATATTTTTGAGAGCCATAGTCGTCTCAGAAGAGTCCGTACTCCCGCGCTCTTCATTTAAATACGATCAGACTTGTTTGCCCTATAGAGAACTCTTCATGTAGATTCGTATGAGGCTTGCTACTCCTAACCGAGTAACTTAAAAGCCGGGAGATATCTTTCCTTTTCGGCGGTTTAAAAGCGTTCTGCGCCTCGCGTGACGAGTAAGTATCAGCTACCTCCTTGGGAGCTCCCTGCACTTTTGATGTGCTGGCTTGCAGGTAAAACTTTGTACGTTTTGCCCTGGATAGTTTTTTATACCCAACACCGAGGTTGAGGGTATATTAATTTTGTCACTCCATTTGCAACACATCGAAATATCCATTTTCGACCCTTAAAAGTACAAATATTCTGGATCGTCTAAAACGACCTAGCTATGTCCGTCTGTCTGTTGAAATCGTGTTACAGGTTTTAAAGATGGCGGTATTGAGCCGAAACTACACAGATACTTTATTTGTCTATTAGCAGGTTAAGTTCGAAGATGGGTTACATCGGACTATATTTTGATATAGCCCCCATATTTACTGATCTGCTGATTTAAGGTCTTAGACCCATTAAAACCACATGTATTACCCAATTTCGCTGAAATATGGCACAATGTGTTGCCTTAGGCTTCTCAATATTCCTACAGAGTATGGTCAATATCCGGTTATATTTAGATATAGCTGCCATATAAACCGATCTCTCGATTTAAGGTCTTGGGACCATAAAATACGTATTTATTATTTGAGATCGCTGATATTGACACAGTGGCCTTTTCGACTTCCGTGCCTTATATGGTTCCGATACAGATGCCATATAAACCGATATGCCGATTTAAGGCATGTGGCGTAAAAGGCGCATTTATTATCTGATTTCGCTGAAATTTGGAATAGGTTAGGTTTTTCGACATCCGTGTTTTATATGGTTTCGATCGGTTTATATTTGGATATAGCTACTAATTAAGAACTCCAAATCGAACCATACTTCGATGTAGCTGGTATTGGTTAAGAAACGATGCACTCAGGTATCCAAAGTTCGGCCTGGCCGAACTTAATGCCTCTTTACTTGTTATACCCACCACCGTAGGATTGGGGGATTATTTTAGGATTATTTTAGTCATTCCGTTTGCAACACATCGAAATATTAATTTCCGACCCTACAAAGTATAAATATATATCGGATCGTCGTAAAATTCTTAGACGATTTAACGATGATCGTGTGTCTGTCCGTCTGTTGTAATCACTCTAGAGCCTTCAAAAATTGGGATATTGAGTTGAAATTTGGCACAAATACGTCTTTTTGATGCACGCTGGTTAAGTTCTTAAACAGGTCAAGTCGGACCATATTTGGATATAGCTGCTACATAGACCGATTTTCCGATAAAGGGTCTATATGCCCATAAAAACTTTATTTTTTATCCGATTTGGTGAAACAGTGAGTAGTTTAAGGCTTCCCGACAACTGACCCAAATATGGTTCA
The DNA here is from genome assembly GCF_963082655.1 of Stomoxys calcitrans. Taxonomy (NCBI): domain Eukaryota; kingdom Metazoa; phylum Arthropoda; class Insecta; order Diptera; family Muscidae; genus Stomoxys; species Stomoxys calcitrans. The sequence goes on along the minus strand of NC_081555.1, from coordinate 45,865,414 downwards.
GATCGGACTATATTTAGATACAGCTGCCATACAGACCGATCGCCCGATTAAGGGACTGAAGCCAATAAAAGCTTTATTTATTACCCGATTGAGTAGGTTAAGACCTCCCAACATCCGACCTAAGTATGGTTTAGATTGGATATATTGCTATATTGACCGATCTGCCGATAAGGGGACTGAAGCCTATAAAAGCTTTATTTATTACCAGATTTCGTACCTCACTATATCCGACCTTAATATGGTTCAAATCGGTTTATAATTGGATATATCTGCAAAAGAGACCAATATTTTGTGACATATATATAAGACCACTCAATGTCCGTGCCGAATTTGGGTGCGTAAGTTATCCAATTTTCACCGGATTGTGACGAAATGGGATTTACATATATACCCAAGGTGGTGGATATCCAAAGTTCGGCCCGGCCGAACTTAATGCCTTTTAATTTTTGTTTTTACTTAGTGGTGAGCTTTGCTATGTTATCACTCACTTCATCAAACTTTCTGCTGCACTTTTCATTCGATTTCGCTGATCATTTTAATGACATTGTCGATTCAGTGTCGTATTTCCCTACCTACATTTGAAAGCTGTGCGAACTAGTGCCTCTTCTTTCTAGTCCGAAGACTATTTGTCACATTGCCATCGACTACGGTATCCAAGACATTAACACTTGTAAGAGAAATTGGCCAACGATTGCTAGATATTGATGACTCGTTGCTCGTAGTCTGATCATTAGATGCCGGTACTCAGATATTTAGTAATTGCACTATAAGTTATGTTTCTTCCTTTTTTGTGCTTTTTTATTTTTTAAATTTTGGTCCACGGGCATCTGCTTAGAAGTAGCCTCAGCGGATGTGAGGCAGTTAGCGTAGCTCCAAACCCCTGTTCCATGTATTAAAGCCTTAGTATATTAAGGAATTTGTTGTATTGTAATATTTGTATTCGATTTATTCTATAACTAGATTGAATTTAAAAGCGCATCGATTGACGACTCCTTTAGTAAAGGAGAGCATTTTGAAATTTTCAGTTCTTAAGACAAAATTTTCCGGCTGATTACTGTTACCTAACCAAACGTTGACCTATCCATGTTTACACACTAAAGAAGGAACACGGTAGTCAATTAGGAAACCCGCTTAGAACAAAGGGAGGTAATCTTAATCGAATTTCTGCACAACGTGAATTCCATAGTTCCTGTTGAACATAATTAACGCCTTAAACACTTTGATCTCATTCAATCCACAACAAATGTGTGTGCACAGTCCATTGTTGCCACTTTCACTCATATTCGCTACAGGAAGTACACTAGCCACTAGCAAAGGGCCACTCTCTTGAATAACAATGAACTCGGCCAACAAATGCCTAAATGTAAACAAATATCATCCACGAGTAACTACACCGATTCGGTTTAACGGTACAAGCCAATTAACTATCCCGCCAACTGCTGGAACACAGGTAGAAATTCCTTCCTATCTGCCAAATGTTTACAAATACCGCAGTCCCTGAAAATGATCATCAGGGATGAACAAGCGATTTATCAATGGTTAGGCGGACGGACGAAACACAGTTGGTATGGCTAGGATAATAGCAACAGATCGAAGAACTTATCACAGCTCAAAGTAATGTCCACCTTACTTGGTGCACTTGTACCACAGCGTTAGATTTGGTCAAGGATACAGAACTGTGCTTGTATTCGTGTGTGTCTAATGGTGTGATTGATGATGACGGTGTAGGTGTTCAAAAATGCCGGAAACAAAGAATTTTCTTTACATAAAACTCAAATTTGTAGCACACATGTTGTACGTTGTGTACGAGCCTGGGAAAATGATGACTGACCACTAAAACAATTCTCAAGGGAAGTAGTCATGAATTGTGTTTAGCATTTGACTCCTTGGGTACCATATCACGGCGCATAAAATATGCTGATGCTCAGTCCTTTTACTCTCATGAATAATATTTTGTAGCAAGTAACTCAATTTTCGAATATTATAAACAAAAGATTTACCATTTTTGGAGTTAATCGGTTTTGGAGAAGCTTTCCTCTGAATTTGGGGTCTGAATTTGATGATAGTCCATTGGAGCGTGATTAAATCAATAATTACTTACGCCTCCGTAGTTTGATGGACTGCGATGGAGAAAAAGTGAAACTTATGGATAAAACGGGCTCTGAGAACATGTTATTTTGGCATAGGAGGAGTGATGAGGATCACTTCCACTACAGCACTGGAGACTATTCTAGATATCCGACCCATAGGCATACAGATTATATGCAGGCAGCCACTGCGGCTATGAGACTTAAGGCGATGGTAGGATGGATAGGGGATGGTACCAGGTCACACCATCGCAGTTTAGTCAAGGCAACCATCGGAAACCTGGAATGAATGGAGAAGACTTCCGATCGGATATCTGAGACGATACTTGAGATCGAGTGCAAAGCACTGCTCCCAGCGGCACAGACTTGGATTGACGGAGCTCTGCTATTACCATCTGGTAGTTTATGCTACAAGAATGAATCAATTAGAGGACAGAGTGGGCCTGGCGATCTACATTGAAAACCCAGGAACTGAGATCTGTTTTCGACTGCCTAACCATAATACGGTCATGTGAGCGGAGAGATTCGGGCGTTCAGATAATGCGTGAGATGGTGTGGTTCTAACGTGAGAATTCTGAGAATGAACATCTTTACGGACAGTAAACTGGCAATCAGGACAATAAGGACTGAGACGGTAAGGTCACGAACAGTCTTGGAACGTAAGAACGAGTTCAACAACTTCTCTGAGGTAAGCACGATCCTCACATTTAGTTGCCAGGGGAAGTAATGGGGAATGCGAAGTAAGGGGGAATGGAAAAGCAGACGATTTGGCAGTGAAGGCCAGAGGACTGCCCTTAATAAACTTGCTTAACCCGAAAACTTTCGTGTCGACGCAGTTCGAGCTAAGGACGTCGCGTACGTCCTCATGTAACTCTATAGAAGAGCAAAATTGTCAGTAAGGCGACGAAAATCCTATGGGGAGATCCAGATCTTGAGAAGACGAGGCAATTACTGACACTGATATCATGTGTAGGGCATTTGGGGATTTTGACCCAGATCGGTCCAGATTTGGATATAGCTGCCATATAGACCAATCTCTCTAGCATTAAATTCGTGTAAGACGGAAGTAGTTATTTTCAGCAGGAAATACAAATTACCTACAGTGGCACCTGTCTCCTTGGGAGGAGAGAATGGTCCATTTATTGAAAATGCTAAATACCTGGGTGTTTTGCTGGACAGGAAATTGAACTTCAAATCCAATATTTTGAAAAGGACAAGAAGGGCAACTCTCGCCCTATATACCTGCAAAAGAGCCATTGGCCAAAGTTGGGACCGCGTGTCATGCATTGGGTATATACTTCAGTTGTCGGACCTATGGTAATGCGGTCTGGTGGATGGCGCTTCAAAAGACCACCTATTGTTCATCACTCAACCGGATTCAAAGGATGGCTTGTTTGTGTATCAAAGTCGCACTGAGGACGACACCATATGATGCACTGAATATAAGTAACATAGACTTCTATACGGATAGTTCCAAACTAGACGACCAGGTATGCTTTGGGGTGTACTTTGAAGAAATTGGACTGGTCATATCGAGAAGGTTACACGACCACTGTAGTGACAGCCAGTCAGCTATTAAATCCCTGGAGAACGTATTTCTGAATTCAAAAACCACCAATCTCTGAACGAGACGGCCGAACAATTTAAAATTCACCTGTTCTGGGTGCCGGGCCACAGAAATATCTCAGGGTATTGTAAAGCGAACGAGCTTGCGAGACTAGACACTACCTTCAAGAGGAGCTGGGATCTGTTGGTATGCATCTAGCGATACATAACCTAAGTTTTAAGAATCAGGCCCGAAGGGCAATGAGTGATAGATGGTCACAAAGGGGGGTTGTGAGCATTCCAACATTATGTGACCTAATCTAGACTTAAATACATCTACCGCTTTGCAGTAGCTAGAACAGACGTCTCAGTCATTGTGTCCGTCATGACAGGTCACTGTCTGATCGGAAAACATTGTGACAGACTGAAGGTTGCCAGCAACGACTTTAGCAGAAGCTGTGAGGACATCCAGGAAAAAGAGACTAAAGAACATCTGCTGTGTGCGTGCCCGCACTGGCTGTCAGAAAGAGTTCCACTTTGCGTTGTCATTTTTTGAAAGCTTGTCTGATTTAGAGGATGTCAGTTGCTGGGCTTTTTAAAGCGATCTCGATGTTTCAACCGTAGGAAGTAGAAGGCATCCTCCTTCTCCTGTTCCAGTGGTATCACAATGGACGAAAACGTCTAAGTGAGTCTGATGGCAGTCTACCACTTTATACTTACCTTGCATGTCAAGGGAAGGTCGGCCGACTGCCTTGCACGAGTTTGAGCATAAAATAGAAGAAGCCTTCGATACCAAGACGTTTCCATTGGCTGTATGCATTGACACCGAGGTGGCTTTTAAGAACGAGCGGTCCGACACACAGACGTAATCCTTATACCATTACCTAGTGGACCGGGTCCTGGAAAAACCAGGTCCTCTGTGTAAATGGATAAACCAGGACCCGGTCCACTAAGAACAGGTGGATTAATTGTGTCTCCCATGACATATACACTAGGGAGAAGGTCAACCGAAGCACGCCATAGGGTTACCACCATAAATAATCTATTATAGATGCTGACTGAGGAGGGATTTGAACCTGTCTTAGGTGTAAGGGACCGAATCAGCTATGCAGAACGGCCGACTCAGGAGTCATCCGAGGGTAGCCCACTGGCTCTACAGGAGCGTGATTAGACCAATACTTACTTACGCCTCAATACTATGAACGACTGCGATTGAGAAAACGACAAACGTAAAGATAATACAACAGGTTCAGAGAACATGTTAGGGACCTGCCAAGCGGCGCCCAAACACCTAGGACCTTGAAAATTTGATTATTATCTCGATTGCACCTCAGCTCACTCTACTTAAAATTTCAAATAGTTATTTCATTCAGTTCTGAAATGGCATATTTTTACTATGGTTGCCCAAAAAGTAATTGCGGATTTTTTAAAAGAAAGTAAAAGCATTTTTAATAAAACTTAGAATGAACTTTAATCAAATATATAATTGCCATTTTGTTCGATAACCTTTTGCCATCTTCCTGGCAAATTTAGTATTCCACGCTCATAGAACTTCTGGCCTTTATCTGCAAAAAACTGAACCAAGTGCGATTTTATAGCCTCATCATTGCCGAAAGTTTTACCATTTAAGGAGTTCTGCAAAGTTCGAAATAAATGGTAGTCTGATGGTGCAAGGTCAGGGCTATATGGTGGATGCATCAAAAGTTCCCAGCCAAGCTCACTCAGTTTTTGGCGAGTGACCAAAGATGTGTGCGGTCTAGCGTTGTCCTGGTGGAATATGACACCTTTACGATTGACCAATTCTGGTCGCTTCTCCTTGATGGCTGTATTCAATTTGTCCAATTGTTGACAGTAAACATCCGAATTAATCGTTTGGTTCCTTGGAAGCAGCTCAAAATATACCACACCCTTCCAATCCCACCAAACAGACAGCATAACCTTCTTTTGGTGGATATTAGCCTTTGAAGTGGCTTGAGCTGGTTCACCATGCTTGGACCATGATCATTTTCGACTAACGTTGTTGTAAATAATCCATTTTTCATCTCCAGTTATGATTTGTTTTAAAAACGGATCGAATTCATTGCGTTTAAGGTGCATATCACAAGCGTTGATTCGGTTTGTTAAATGAATTTCTTTCAATACATGTGGTACCCATATTAAAATTGACGCCAATCAAACAAATGTAAACAAAATTTCGCGCACTTTTTTTCTAAACCAAGCTAAAAGTAACAGCTGATAACTGACAGAAGAAAGAATGCAATTACAGAGTCACAAGCCGTTGAAAAAATTTGTCAACGCCGACTATATTACTACTATATTACCGACAATTACTTTTCGGGCAACCCAATATATTTTTTTTTATTCTATCCCGCAGTGCGACAATAGGGAATCGGGAAGAAATGGAAGTGGTTTCCGATCGAATACCTGAGAAGACACTTGAGGTCGAGTGCGAAGCACTGCTGCCAGTAGCACAGTCTTGGACTGACGGAAACCTAGTACAGCCGTCTGGAAGATCATGTTACAAGAATGGATCAAGGCTAGGGGACATAATGGGCCTGGAGGTCTACACTGCGAACCCAGAGACTGAAATCTGTTTTAGACTGTCTGACCATAATACAGTCCTGCAGGCAAAGATCCGGCCGATCACGGAGTGCGTGAGGTAGAGTGATACTAACGCGAGGACATTAGAGTGAACATCTTTACCGACAGTAAACTTGCCATAAGGGCAATAACAACCAGGACGGTAAGACCTCGAACAGTCTTGCAACGTTAGATGGAGATCGTTTGGGTGCCGGGCCATAACGGAGTAAGGGAGAATGAAAGGACAGACGACAGGGGCGTGGCACGGAAAACAATTATGGATTTTGTGAAAAGCTCGGAACTCCTGACATAGATTTTGTTTTTCGGGGTTACTTTTTTGTATTTAGAGCACACAACATGCCGATTACTTGCTTAAGTGTATGTTCATAGTGGCATGGGACGCCGAACTTAACATGTTTTTACTTGTTTTTAAATTTCTTGAAACATAATTTTAAAGTCTGAGAGAATGACTTCTTTATACCCTCCACCATAGGATGGAGGTATACTAACTTCGTCATTCCGTAATAATACATCAAAATATTGGTCTAAGTTCCCTTAAAATATATAAATTCTTAATCAGCATGACATTTTAAGTCGATCTAGTCATATCCGTCCGTTCGTCTGTAGAAAGCAAGCAACTTTCGAAGGTATAAAGCTAGGCACTTGAAATTTTGCACAAATGCTTCCAATTAGTCTAGGTTGCGATTGTAAATGGGCCATATCGATCCATACTTAGATACAGCTCCCATATAAACCGATCTTCCGATTTGACTTCTTGAGCCCGTGGAAACCTCAATTTTTGTCCGATTTGGCTGAAATTTTGCACAGTGACTTTTTCTGTGACCCCCAACATAGGTGCTAAGTATGTATAATCGTTTTAAAACTGATATATCTTATTTATAAAAATTAATTTGTGTTTGTTTGTAGGTTTGTTTGTATGTTTGTGTGTTCCTTATAGACTCAGAAACGGCTGAACCGATTTTCTTGAAATTTTCACAGATGGTACATTTTGACCCCGTGGTGAAAATAGGGTACTACATTTTTTAATATCTGATGGGGGGCGGATCCTCCCCCTTACCCTAATTTTCAGAAACGCTAGATCTCGGAGATGGGTGGTGCGATTTAGTGATATATTTTCAGGGCTTAGTGTTTGGGGGACCACTCCAATCCTCCGACCATGTCAATGTGGGGCTTAAATGTAAGGTATTGGGGGGAAGAGCAAGAATTGATACCCACTTTTGGCACCAATTTTCTGGTGCCAATTCTGTATCCCTTTCCCAAAATACTTCACAAACATCGCAATATGGGGCTCAAATAAAGGTATTTGGGAGTAGAATACGAATTCGATATCCAAATGTAGGACCATTAGGGCATCACCCATTCCCCAAAACACCCCCAAAGCTTAAAAATGTTTCGGCCATGCCAATATGTGGTTCAACTGCAATATATTTGAAATAGCATGGCATTTCACTAAAAGCTCTTTAATTGTCGAAAATAAATATTCAAAGCAATATTTTGCTCCATATAAAGTAAAAGAAGGCGCAGCGGAGCGGGCCCGGTTCAGCTAGTCTCCTATATAAACCGATCTCCCGAATGCACTTCTCGAGCTCCCAGCGAGCGGAATTCTTATCGGATCTGGCTGAAAATGCGCACTATGACGTTTCTATGACATTCAATAGACGTGCCGAGTATGGTCTAAATCGTTTGAAATCCTGAAATAGCTCCCATATAAACCGATATGTACATTTTTCTTCTTGTCCGTCCGTAGATGTCATTGTATCTACCATAGTCTCCAACATCTAAACCAAGTATAGCCCGAATCGGTTCATAACCTAATATAGCATAGCATATTGTTATCAATTATCCTTAGTTTGCTTATAAAGAGGTCCCGGGCAAAATACTTGATAAATGCTGTTCATGGTGAAGGTATAGAAGATTTGGCCAGGCCAAACATATCACGCTATTAATTATTAATTATTATTCGTTTTTAATTCCCATGTTCCCAGGAAAAATACAATATTTTTCCGTCTTTAAAAAAGAGAAAATTCCCGGGATTTTCCGGCTCGGGTATTCTCTATGCAAAACCCCACAATCGGGCGGATCCGCACCCTCTTTTCAACCTAACCTGACCTAAGTTAGATTTTTCTAGTGACAATAAATGGATCATAAAAACGAGGTCCCTTATCATTGAGCTTAAACTTGACTCTTTGATATGAGATAACTATTTCTCTAAATACACCATATATATCGATTAAATCTATATCGTCGCATATACGATAATTTAGATAAGTAAATAAGTTATACTAAAATAAACAAAACAAATTAAATGTAAATTCTTACAAAACTTTAGACCCATAACGGCTTTGTGATCATATCATTTTTTTGATTGGAATAACTTTACCCTGACTTAAATTTTTTCATATGCATTTTTCCCACAAATATCATAACCCAAAGGCCTTTATGAGTGAGAACTTACCGAAATCCAAATTGAGTGCTGTGAACTTACTTACCACTATCATGCCATGTAGCAAAAAGTACAGTTTACATGGGGTCTATCATTTTGGTATCATTTTTTGTTGCCATTCGAAAGGAGGAAGATGCATAAATTATCTCCTAATAGCTGACACCAGCCCGAAACCAAATTATTCATTTAATGTCTGCCCTCGAACCCATTTTGATTTTGTTTTTTTTTATTTGTTTCCTTTTCAAATTGAAAAATGCAGGCCGTTGCATATTTGCTGGCAACCTTTACAACCCTTTTGCATACTGGTGGCATCAGAGATTGCGGTGTGCCAATGAAGTTACCCCGAAGATGCGTTTTGATTTTTTATGCATATCGAGAACAAAATCACAACTCTCCTCATCATCAGCCCTAACGACGCATTGTGACCTAGGGTCGAGTCATCGAAGCTCATAAAAAGTGGCGCTGTACATATGCATATTGATTTTTTGCTATTAGTTCCGGTTAGATAGGGGTGTGGGTTTTATAAAAAATTAGTTTGACCTTTTCGATTGAATGGCAACGGTGTATACTAGGGATGGTTTTTTTTACATTAATAGTGACAGTGGCAGCAGATAGAAGATCCGGATTGAATATCACATCCTCCTTTAATATGTTGTATGTTCGCATTCACACACATATACACAAATTTACACAAACAAAGGTGCATGTAATGAGGTATGCAAGTAAATTAAGGATGTGCCACAAACAAAGTTGAGAGCATTATGCACCCGTACGAGTACATGCATTTGAGTGTGACGTTACGTTTGTCCATTTGCTTATGCAAGAGTAGGGCACAAGCACATTTAATGAAAAGGAGTTGAAAGGCATGGGTCTTCTGAAGAAGTTGGGGCGATATATGTTTCCTTGCTTTACTCTCGAAGTGGACTTGTGTAAATCACACATGTGTCGCATAGGCCCCAAAAGTGCAGGACGGCATAGTTCTCACAGCATCAACACCACAGCCAACGACAACATTCATTATTTGTGTAAAATATTCATTAGCGGTGAACATGAACGGAAATGATCATCCTGTGGCACCCCCTTTAAGTAAACATCGACCTTATTGCACTGAATTGGAATCCAGAGACACCACATGCACACACAGATAAAGCATAAACATTTATTTACATCATTTCGTGGACTGTGGAAATTCCTGCAGCATTCATTCGCCGTGGAGCCCTTGAGTACAACGTAAACGAGTCACATTTGTAACGGACAATTCATGTTGCCCATGCCCCAGTCTTCGTCGGTACTTGACAATTCGGTGTCTGAGTGGTATCCCAAAATAGAAGTTCATATACAAAACTCTCGAATGTTTTAATGTTTCACATGTGTTCACATTTTTCATCCACTCTCAAGATTGACTTGAGAAAACATGAACCAGTCTTTTTTCGCTTCGAAACTACACGCAGGCGCATTTTCAATAATTCAAACCAATTCCTTGTTAGTGTTTGAACATCTCTATGCATAGCGGAAACTGTAGCAGCATTGTATATACAATTAAACAAACAATCCTGGCAATAGTTATTCGGCAAGATAGAAATCCTTTGTACTTCCCAAAACATGTCTGTGGATTCTTTATGGTACAGCTTTTATTTAAATAAAAGCTATCTCTTTGAAATTTAGTAGAGATTCTATAAATCCTAAGGTTTAGTCAGGTTAGGTTAGGTTTAAGTGGCAGTCTGCTATCTGACTCACTTAGACGTTTTCGTCCATTATGATACCATAGGAACAGGAAAAGAAAGATGTCTTTTATTCGACTGTTAAGCCCAGCAACTTGCGCATGCTCACATCCGCTAATTCAGACAAGCTCTCAAAGCAATAAGAACCTGAAGTGGAACTCCTTCTGATTGTCAGAACGAGTTACAAACCCAGCTGATGTTCCATAGTCTGCTCTTGCCTTGTCTCCTCGTTGTCATTCGGACTTCATATTGAAGTCTTAGCTAAAACATCGCTAAATGCATATCCACAGATTTCAGTTTCCCTGTTTCTCAGCACACAGAAGAGGTCAATTATGTACTATTCAGCCAAGCTTGTTTGTCTGAGAAGATATTTATGCCAATTGTCGTTGTGATATTATATCTTAGTCATTCCACCACTTCTTCAATTGCAAGGATCTCCACTTGATATTCACTACAGCGACTATGGACTTCAATGACCGATTTAAGAGGCAACAAATCTCAGGAAGCACCTCGAACTTTACTATATGGCCTATGCCACTTTGACTTGTTGACACCCTAGAAGTATCAATGATTGCCCTATCTAATTTCTCAAATAGGTTCTGAAATATTTTGGAGCAGAATCCATTGAGGTAGCCAAGATTCAATCGGCCGAACTTTTGGCCCGATTTGACTTGTTTGTCAGCAAGTTTTTACTTGTGGTTAATAATAACTAACCTACTTTTCTTTAATTGGCTATGACAGAACATTTGTTCCACTAGCCGAACGTAGTATAGCGTTCCAAGCGCTTCAATCTTCTGCACTCATTCTAAAATCTCTGACACCAAGTTTCGAGGTGTCTCCCACCACTTGATCTTTCCATCGGGCTTTTGGTCTTCTCGGTTTGCGTGTACCACCGTGTTTGCCTTCAAAAGACTTCTTTGCTGGAGCTTCTTCATCCATTCTGACAACATGACCTAGCCAACGCAGCCGTTGTATTTTGATGCGTGTAACTATGCTATAGTTGTCATACAGCTCATACAGCTCGTGGTTCATACGTTGCCTATATTCTCCGTTAACGCAAACTGGTCCATATATTTTACGAAGAATCTTTCTCTCAAATACTTTAAGCATTGCCTCATCTGCTTTCACAAGTACCCATGCTTCAGAACCATATAACAACACGGGAAGTATCATGCCTTGTATATTATAATCTTTGTCTGTCGAGAGATGGCCATGTTTCAAAACTGTTTGCCAGTATCATTCTTCGCTTTATCTCAAAACTGGTTTCATTCGTTTCAGTTACGGCGGTGCCGAGGTAGACGAAGTTACTGACTATATCAAAGTTGTGGTTCCCAACTTTCTCCATTTTCTTTATCTACTCGGTTGTGCAAGGGTTTTCGGGAGTTGAAACCATCAATTTCGTCTTATCTCCATTTACTGCCGGACCCATTTTCACTAACTCTCTTTCGATTCTTTCAAAGGCTGCAGTTACTACGTCCGGTGACCGACCTATGATGTCAATGTCGTTGGCATAGGCGTTTAGCATGTGTTCTGTTGTGATTCTCATCTCCATCTCGTATAATCTTCTCCAGCAGGATATTAAAGAGATCACACGATAGTATGTCTCGTTTGGTATTGAATGGTTCGGAAAGATTCTTTTCTATTCTTACTGAGAAACGTGTATCAGTAAGTGTCATCCTGCAGAATCTTATTAATTTTATAGGGATACCAAACTCAGACATGGCTTGATATAATTTTGAACGTAAAGCGGTATCAAAAGCGGCTTTGTGGTCAACAAAGAGATGTTAGGTGTTCATTTGTCCTTCTCGGGTCTTCTTCACGATTTGTCACAGTGTGAATATCTGATCTTGGGTGGATTTTCCAGTTCTAAGGCCGAATTGATAGGCCCAATTATCTCATTGACTTTTGTTTTTAATGAATTGGTTCTGCGGTATCCTCTTCGCCGCCAACGTCGGACACTACCAATTGGGAAAAATTTTCTTTCCATATCCTTAGCTTGCTATCTGTGTCAGATACCAGTTTTCCTTCTTTGTCTCTGCAGGAGGATGTGTCTGCACCAAAGCCATCGGCTTGATGTTTAATTCTTTGGTAGAATTTCTGGGCTTCATTCTGACTTCTGTACTCTCAATTCGCTCAAACTCTCGTCTTTCAATTTCCTTTTGGACGCCCTAGGGATGACAACTTAGTGCTTTTCGCACTACATTTAGTGCTTTTAAGGTCACCAAAAACCACCTAGTCCCTAAAGAAACACGTAAAAGCGTGCTAAGTTCGGCCGGGCCCAATCTTATATACCCTCTTCCATTGATTCCATTTGTTGAGTTCTTTCCTGGTATCTCTTTTTAGACAAACAAAGGATAAAAGAAGAGAATTGCTACGCTAATTGAATTGAGTGTTGAAGACTACAGTTTAAGTATATGTGTAAAATTTAATCCAAATCGAATTAGAATTGAGCCTTTCAAGGACTCAAGAAGTAAAATAGGGAGACCGGTTTATAGGATAGCTGTATTAGGCTTAAGACCATTTCAGACCATATTTGACACCTAAATTAAAGGTCATGGAAGAAGCGGTTGTACAAAATGTCAGCCAAATCGGATAATAATTACGCATTTTGAGGCCCAGATCGGTTTACATGGCAGCTATATCAGGTTATGGACCGATTTGAACCATATTTGGCACAATTGTTGGAAGTCATAACAAAACACGTCATGCCAAATTTCAGCCAAATCGAATAGGAATTGCGTCCTCCATTGGCTCAAGATATCAAGATCCAAGATCAGTTTATATGGCAGTTATATCAGGTTATGAACCAATTTAAACCGTACTTGGCACAGTTGTTAGACGTTATAATAAAACACCGTATGCAAAATTTCAGCTAAATCGGATAAGAATTGCGCCCTCTAGAGGCTCAAGAAGTCAAGACCCCAGGTCGGTTTATATGACAGCTATGTCAGTTTATGAACCGATTTGAACCATAATTGGCACAGATTTTGGAAACTATAACGAAACCTCTTATACAAAATTTCAGCTAAATCGGATAAGAATTGCGTCCTCTAGTGGTTTATGAAGTCAAGATCTCAGATCAGTTTATATGGCAGCTATATGAAAACATGGACCGATATGACCCATTTACAATCCCAACCGACCTACACTTAAAAAAAGTATTTGTGCGAAATTTTAAGCGGGTAGCTTAACTTCTTCGAAAGTTAGCGTGCTTTCGACAGACAGACGAACGGACGGACGAACATTGCAAGATCGACTTAAAATATCATGACGATCAAGAATATATATACTTTATGGGGTCTTGGACGAATATTTCGAGTAGTAACAAACAGAATGACGAAATTAGTATACCCCCATCCTATGGTGGAGGTTATAAAAAGGCACTAAGAGGACGCATTTTATGTCTTCTAGTTAGTACTTTTAACCCTTTTTGTATATTTTAAGATTTTGTTGTCGCTTTTGGTCACGGGTCTACTTGGTACACTAGTCTATTTTATTTAACATAAATTTTCCCACAAACATTCCGTTAAGGAACAGGAGATAATTCTCTCATATCAAACTCTTTTCCGATTAAAGTTTTAGCCCAGCGGTCCCTGAGCTCTTTTCGCTGAGCCCGAATGGCGTGCTGCTTAAAATCACTTATTTTTGGGAAGTCTTAAATGGCTAATAGAATCTTATATATAAAAATCAATTGTTTGTTTGTTTGTATGTTTGTGTGTTCCTTATAGACTCAGAAACGGCTGAACCGATTTTCTTGAAATTTTTACAGATGGTGCATAATGATCCCGTGGTGAAAATAGGGTACTACATTTTTTGATATCTGAAGGGGGGTGGACCATCCCCCTTACCCTAATTTTCAGAAACACCAGATCTCGGAGATGGGTGGTGCGATTTAATTTAAGCGAAATTTTGTGTGCTCTCATATAGTACCCTAGTAATAAAAATTTTGTATCCAAATTTCGGATGGGGTACCTAGGGGGGCTGCCCCACCCTAAAACCCACCAAACATATATTTAGAACAATCACGACAATATGGGACTCAAATGAAAGGTATTTAGGATAAGAAAACGTATCTGATATCCATTTGTTGAACTAATTTTGTATCAAAATTTCGGATGGGGTACCTAGGGGGGCTGCCCCACCTTAAAACCCACCGAACATATACTTAGAACAATCACGACAATATGGGACTCAAATGAAAGGTATTTAGGATAAGAAAACGTATCTGATATCCATTTGTCGAACTAAGTGCTAGGGGGTCCACCCCTTTCCCAAAACACCCCCCAAACAGGACTTATTTACTGACCATGGGAATATGGGGCTTAAATAAAAGGTAGTGTAGAACTAGAATCTGATATCCAAATGTGGGACCAAGTGTTTGGGGGGCCGCCTCTCCCCAAAAACATCCCCCAAAGGGAACAAATTTACGATCATAACCATATGGGGCTAAATTAAAGGTCTTTGTGAGTAAAGCACGAATCTGATATCAATATTTGGGAAAAGTGTATATGGGGCCACCAAACCCTCACAACACCACCCAAATAGCAAGCATTTGCTGACTTTTGCAATATGAGGCTCAAATACGAGGGTTTTTAGAGTGGAACACGAATCCGATATATATTTTCAAGGGAAACTCACTGAGTGGCCGCCCATCCCCCAAAACACTCCCCAAGCCGGTCATGTTTGCCGACTATGGATATATGGTTCTCAAATTAAAGGTATTTGGGAGTAGACCACGTATCTGATATCAACATTATGGACCAACTGTGTAGGGGACGTCCCACCACCATAACAACCCCCAAATAGGACGTATTTGCTCACCAAGAAATTTGCTCTTAAAGAAAGTGAACTTAATATTCATAGTTGTTAGGGCCAATACCCCAAACTGGACATATTTTCTGACTTTTGCAATAAGGAGTTTAAATAAGATTAGAAAACGAATTTGATATCCAATTTTGAGACCAATGGCAAAATGGAGTTAAAATAAATGATATATAGATATATAAGAATAGAGCACTTTGCTGATATATTTTCCGGGCATGGTGTTTGGGGGACCACGCCAATCCCCAAAACACCCCTAAATCGGCCATATTTACTGACCATGTCAATGTGGAGATTAAATGAAAAGTATTGGGGGGTAGAGCAAGAATTGATACCCACTTTCGGGACCAATTTCCTGAGGGTCAACCCCTTTCCCAAAATACCCCACAAGCAGCAATTTTTTGTGACCATCGCAAAATGGGGCTCAAATAAAGGTATTTGGGAGTAGAATACGAATTTGATATCCAAATGTAGGACCATATATTTAGGGAATCACCCCTTCCCCAAAACACCCCGCAAAGGGTAAAAAATTTTTGACCATGCCAATATGTGGTGTTTAAGATTAGAAAACGAATTTGATAACCTGTTTTGGGCCATGTGTTTGGGGGACGCCTCATCGTGTAAACTCCCCTAAACCAATGGCAATATGGGGTTTAAATAAATGGTTTTTGGAAGAAGAGCACGATGCTGATATTTTTTCAGGGCCAAGTGCCTAGGAGACCACCTCACCCCCGAAAACACCCCTAAATCAGATATCATGAAAGGGCCGAAATAAAGTATTCCAGGAAACTTTTGTTCCATATATAGTAAAAGAAGGCGCAGCGGAGCGGGCCCGGGTCAGCTAGTCACTTATGAGAAGAAATCCACTACTGAATGAAGGGAAACTAGTACTACTGAACACTTTTTCAGAGGCCCCACCCTGGATTTCAACTACGCGTTCTGACAGGTCAACCAAATCTACAGCTGGTCGATCAAAGCAAAAAAATATGATGACGACGCCTATTTACTTAACATCAAATCGTACACTCATTGTGATATATTGAATTTTTTACTAATTCCAAGAACAATTCTAATGCTAAGCTACGATATGTCGTTTAAACTATACACCTATTTGCAAAATTTTCAAAATTGACGTCAGATCGTCATTAATTTTTTTTTTACAATTTTTGATATGCTTTCTGCTGGCCTTTGGTGCCTTTGTGGCTTTCAGCATGTTGAAGAGTTTTCTGCAATCCTTCCTTAGACCAACTAGTTCTGGGATCCAAAAAGGTAGTCGCCATAGTATGTTATTTTGGAATAAAAGTAAAAGGTTATCTATTATGTATCCTCTTCACAAAATATGCCGAAAACACTTTACAAAAACATACAGAGAGAGAGAGAGAGCGCCTTCTAGCACTAATTGAAATATTTTCTCCAAATGCATTCCAACATCAAAGAGAAAATGTTGTGGTTTCCAAACAAAACCTAGGATAGCGGCTATGTTAAGCAATTAGAAAACAAAAATAAAGACTCCCATACTATTTTGGAACAGATGTTCGTTTCTCTGAAAATTCTCTGAATGATTTTCTATGACCTTTCCCAAGATGTCTTGAAATCTATTAATACAAAATCCAAGACATGATCTGACATCAACAACAGCCACCATATGTGTATGTGTGTGTACATAAGTATTTCGATTTGTAGGAGAATATGATGCACCGGCCTCTCAACGAGCATAAAAGAAAAGAAACAATGAAAGAAAATTGAATTACCCCTTTGGTCCATTGGAGACATTAAACAGAACACGTTTTTCACTGCATCAACCCTCGATTACGTAGCCTTGCAAAATCTGGCAAAACTATTGACAACAAAAACCATATCACTCATCGATCTATGAGCATATTGTATGAGGAGCATCTGCCAAAATGGACAAAATAAATCACAAAGAATGTGGTCGGTTAAGGATTAAATTTTTGTTCGCTAGCTTTGTTGTATTCACTGAAATTTTTAGTGATTTCGGTAGGATAAAGACAAGGGAAGAGATATTTCCAGAAAGATATAAACAAATAAGCAATCATAAATATTTGTTGAAGCATATTTTCCAAAGTGTAAAAAACGACAAATCTAGGATACTGCTAAAGATATACACAAATGGGCTTAGAGGTTCAAAATATTATATAATCCCGGTATAAAATCCCGCTCGGAAGGTTTTTGGTTCCTTCTATTTTGTATGTTAGTTGTTGTCCTTTCGTAAAAACCTTTAAATAAGTTCAACATTAAGAGATTTTTGGGGGTAAGAGGACTGACCAGATAATAAATTTGGTTAAGATGTCAAATTCTAACTAATATATTTTTCATTTGAGCGCCATATTCCCATGGCCAGTAGATAAGTCCTATTTGGGGGTGTTTTTGGAGTGGGCGACCTCAGACACTTTGTCACGAATGTGGATAACAAGTTCATGTCATATTCCCAAATATCTTTCATTATAGCCTCATATTAGCCCTGAAGTGCAGCGAAAATTGTACTGAAATAACCTTTAACCAGTACAACGAAGTTCTGTATAAATTACTAGCTGACCCGGGCCCACTCCGCTGCGCCTTCTTTTACTTTATATGAAACAAAAGTTTCCTTGGAATATTTATTTTCGACAATTAAAGATCTTTTAGTTAAATACCATGAAAATACTTGAAATACTTGACTAACAGTTTAATATTATAAGTGCCTTTGTCAGAATCTCACATGATCTTTATTGGTCTTTAAGTTTGCATGTAAGGTGTACTCCTTTCTTAAAATACTTCATTTCAGACCGATATTCTCATGATGTCTGATTTAGTGGTGTTTTTGGGGGAAAGGTGATCCCCCAGATACTTGGCTCTCAAAAAATATCAGCATCGTGCTCTTCTCTCAAATACCATTTATTTATTTAAACCCCATATTGCCATTGACTTAAGAGGAGTTTACAGGATGAGACGTCCCCCTAACACATGGCCCCAAAATAGATTATCAAATTCGTTTTTTAATTTCAAATACATTTCATTATTTGAGCCCCATATTGCGATGGTCAGTAGAAAATTGCTGCTTGTGGGGTATTTTGGGAGAGAGGTAGACCCCCAGAAAATTAGTCCCGAAAATGGGTAAAAATTCTTGCTCTACCCCCCAATACCTTTCATTTAAGCTCCACATTGACATGGTCGGTAAATATGCCCGATTTAGGGGTGTTTTGGGGATTGGGGTGGTCCCCCAAACACTAAGCCCGGAAAATATATCAGCAACGTACTCTATTCTTATATATCTATATATCATTTATTTGAACCCCATATTGCCCCATTGCCCTCAAAATTGGATATCAAATTCGTTTTCTAATCTCATTTAAACCCCTTATTGCAAAAGACGGCAAATATGTCCGGCTTGACCTTGAAAATATATATCGGATTCGTGTTCCACTTTAAAATCCCTCTTATTTAAGCCTCATATTGCAATAGTCACAAAATACTTACTATTTGGGTGTTTTTGTGGGGGTGGGGTGGCCCCATAGACACTTTTCCCGAATATTGATATCAAATTCGTGCTTTACTCCCAAAGACCTTTAATTTGAGCCCCATATTGCTATGGTCGGAAATTTATCCCCTTTAGGGGATGTTTTTGGTGAGTGGCGGCCCCCCAAACACTTGGTCCCACATTTGGATATCAGATTCTAATTCTACACTCAAATACCTTTTATTTAAGCCCCATATTCCCATGGTCAGTAAATCAGTCCTGTTTGGAGGGTGTTTTGGAAAAGGGGTGGACCCCCAGAAACGTGATCCTACATTTGGATATAAGACTCGTATTCTACTCGCAAATACCTTTCATTTCATTGAGTTCCATATTGCCATGGTCGGTAAATGTGTCCGATTTAGGGGTATTTTGGGGCTTGGGGTGGTCCCCCTAGCACTTGGCCCGTCAATTAGATAGCAGATACGTTTTCCTATCTTAATACCTTTCATTTGAGTCCCATATTGTCGTGATTGTTCTAAATATATGTTTGGTGGGTTTTAGGGTGGGGCAGCCCCCCTAGGAACCCCATCCGAAATTTGGATACAAAATTTTTATTTCTAGGGTACTATATGAGAGCACACAAAATTTCGCTTAAATCGCACCACTCATCTCCGAGATCTGGCGTTTCTGAAAATTAGGGTAAGGGGGAGGGTCCGCCCCCTCTTCAGATATCAAAAAATGTAATACCCTATTTTCACCACGGGGTCATTATGCCCCATCTGTGAAAATTTCAAGAAAATCGGTTCAGCCGTTTCTGACTCTATAAGGAACACACAAACATACAAACAAACCTACAAACAAACACAAATTAATTTTTATATAAAGAGTGATTTTTTTGAGGTTAGGATTTTCGTGCATTAGTATTTGACAGATCACGTGGGATTTCAGACATGGTGTCAAAGAGAAAGATGCTCAGTATGCTTTGACATTTCATCATGAATAGACTTACTAACGAGCAACGCTTGCAAATCATTGAATTTTATTACCAAAATCAGTGTTCGGTTCGAAATGTGTTCATTCACCGTAACGTTGCGTCCAACAGCATCTTTGAACGTCGCCCACTCGGACTGCGTCGACCCGAAAGGCTTCGGGTTAACCAAGTTTATTGACGGCAGTCCTCTGGGCTTCACCGCCAAATCGTCTGGAGTGAGATAGTCACTGAATGTCATCTATATACTCCGATGTCCTTACGGAACTACCCGGGCCTCATCCAGTCTGCGACGATGCAGGTTGGTATAGGGCGCAGATACAAACCAATTGCCTTCGGGAATCAACGCTCAATTGAGATGCAACGTTGCGCCCTAAATAAGATTGTCGAGATCTGGCCAGGCGCAGCACTGGATTTAGTCAAGAAGGAAGATATTCCTTCTCGACCAATGGTACTCGCTTGGATACCACGATTCCTCAGATCCTGACTTTCTACTATGGGGCCACAATCCCAATCTTTCAACCACCGACTAGAAGATTGAATGAGGCTGATGGCGACCGGAGACATGCAGTATTCATACTAAACTCCGCTGTCTCGCAGACATCAACAAGTCTGATGATGTTGTATCTTTTGGATTCAACAGGCTGAAGCTAAAAGTCTATGGAAGTGGTGGGGTTGAGGAATCAGGAGATGGCTCAGCAGTTGTTGCTGAACACTTTTCTGAGGAACTATCGACCACATCGCTAAAGTCTGGCAGATTGCAGGAGACTGAAAATCCTCCTGCCTCCTGCCAGGAGGGGAAGGCATCGAAACGGGATCCGACAAGCCCTGTGTGGGTGGGTTGGACTGGGCTCATGGTGTGTACCAGTGGGGAAGGACAGAATTTAAAATGTACTTCGACAGCGAAAGCCACAAGGGCTAAATGGAGGCCACCGTAGCGAAAAGGTTAGCATGTCCGACTATGAAGCTGAACGTATAGGTTCGAATCCTGGCGAGAACACCCAAAAAAATTTTCAAAGATGGTTATCCCCTGCTAATGCTAGCAACATTTGTGAGGTCTTATGCCATGCAAAAAGATGTATCGAACTGCGGCACGACGTTCGGACTCAGCTATGAAAAGGAGGCCTCTTATCATTGAGCTAAAACTTGAATCGGACAGCACTCATTGATATGTGAGAAGTTTTCCATGTTCCTTAATGGAATGGTCATGGGAAAATTTGCATTTTTGTGCGCTCTAAATACAAAAGGTAACCTCGAAAAAAGAAAATTTGAGTCAGGAACTCCGCTCTACTTTCACCTTTTCCCTAATTTTTTTTTATACCACGCCTCAAAGTTGGTTCATGTCTTGTATTGTGCTCCCACCAAAGTATCGATGTCTGTTAGCCGCGAAAGCTGGGTAATGACATTTTCCCCACATGCTCTAAACAAGTTATCACTTAAAGCATCTATTTTGCATAGTTGTGCTCGTAGTCCTATATGTCCCCATATGTTATGATACAAAAAGCTATACTGACCTCTTTTTTTACTTCCTTTAACCAATAGGCTCGTCTTCTCACGACCTGGATCTCCCCATAATATTTTTGGCGTTCTACCAAACATTTCGGGGTTCGACAGTGTTACATGTGCCTTCCGGTCTTCGGCTTAACCAAGCTTTCTAACGGCAGTCCTCTAGCCTTCGTCTGCTCTTTCATTCCGTCTCCCAAACAACAGGTATCAGTCCAGGGTTCTCAATGTCAGCCCACTCTGTCCTATAACTGTGATCCAGATGTCAATACCAGAGTTCTGTCAATCCTCTCACTCACATCAAGTGTCGTCTAAGGCACCCGATCGGAAACCCTACCACCTCTTTCAGGTTTCCTATCGTCGTCTCGGTTATACCGTGATGGGTGACCTACTCCTTTCCTCTATCCATTCCTCCATTGTTTTAAGTTTCATAGTCGCAGTGGCTGCCTCATACTTAGTCTTTAGTACCTGATGGGTGTGGTCCTCATCGCTCTGCATATGCCAAGACAACATGTGCACTTTTCTCCATCGCAGTCCACCTAACTACTGACTGCGAAGGAGGAAAAGTGCAATAGCAGGACTAAGTGCCTGAAGGGAAATATCCTGTGTCTTCGCTTGAGGGGCAATAACACAAAAAGGTGTCCGACTGTCTCGTTATCACACAACATGCAAATTCTGCCACTCACTGCGTCCAGCGCGACGTGAAAAGGCCAGACGTTGCAGAGACCATTCGGATGTCATGCTTCCACAGCCCTAGAACAAGCGAGGAGCTGTTCAGCCAATTGCTCGGTCACAGGGCCACAGGAACCCTGCAACCCACAGCACTAGAAGGCGTCTACCATACCAAACCAACAATATGCCAATTCTGACAATCTTTCCCATAGTTTGAAGAAGCTCCTTGCATCTTCTTGTCAGTCTCGAACTCACATGGCCCAACGCCAAAGCCTTTAGTGCCGCCCGACTCTTCACGCATATCGTGACAGTCTTCTCCATTGTCTTCAGGACAGCGAAAATTTTCACCTGAAAGACGCTGCACCCTTCCAGAAGCCAATATCATTCCCAAGAAATTTAACTAAAACTCCTGCCAAGAAATTTAACTAAACTCTTGCCAAGAAGTTTAACTAAAACTCCAGCCACGGTGGTCCCATCTGCGTATATAGAAGATCCCGGGAAGGGCCAGGAACCTCCACCACAGAGATCCTTTCTCGGGAAAACCATGTTCATCCGTCAACAAGGAAGACCTCCCCTGGTATATAATCAAATAACATTCCGCCAACCCGCATCTCCATCCCCAGCTAACAAAGGAATGGAATGTCCATTGTTTAAAGAGTGACTGATACCTGACTCCCTATGTATTGAGGAGATCTTCTTTGCCACACATCAAACACGCACTTGCAAACGCCTAAGATCGAGAATGGAGAGAATTCCTAGTAGGCACAATCTGTGGATGCCAACTTTTCGAAAGACTGAGCTGGGATCATAGTGATCTCCAAATTCTCATCAGGTTTAAGTCCCCCACCGTGCCTGACTAAATCCGATGCATGACTCATAGTCCCCCATTTCTATAAACTCGCTATATTGCAGGGCTATCTTTCAAGGAAATTTAATATGGAACACCACGATGGGGCCTCAAACCTTAGATACTATTAACAGATACTCGTATATGGAGCACTTGTGTGGTGGTCTGAATTGAAAAGCTTTATAGGTTAGAAGTACGTATTCCCCCTTAGATAGGAGCAATGGCACGCATTTACGCTTTTGAAGCCCTAATCGTTATGTTACATTTACTGCTAATTGATATTCACACAAGGTCAAGTGCGGCATGTTAAATGTAAATTTTGCCCATGAACATTCCACTAAGGAATGATAAGGTGCCTCCTTTTTATACCCTAGTCCGAACGGCGTGCCACAGTGCGCTACGTCTTCGGAGAGAAGTTTTTATATGGCATAGTACCTTATAAATGTTGCCAGCATTAGGAGGGGAAAACCACCACTGAAAATTATTTCTGATGATCTCGCCAGGATTCGAACCCAGGCGTTCAGAGTCATAGGCGAACATGCTAACTTCTGCGCTACGGTGACCCCCAGGGCGGCATTACTTCCACTATACTAAGGGCGGTCGTAAGCTGAAGAGACAGAGACACGGACATGCCGGAATCCTTCAAAATCTTCCAGGATATATGATATGATGAGGCCTTCCTTTATATCTTTCCTTCCTAAAATGTTGAATTTAAGTTCAGTTTCCTGCTCAGCAAAATACAGCTAACCAACAGTTGACAACTATTAGTGTACAAGTAATATTTTACCACATCTTCTTCCGTTCAATAAAGCATCCATTTTAAACCTTCTCCAAAATTTTTTAGCTTGCAACTCCTTTCCTTTGATTTGCTTATGCTACAAACATTATCACTCAAAACAGCGCATGGATGATTGTGGACATTAGTGCAAAGGCAACTGTACCAAATCAGTCGGCCGTTAGGCCTATCTATCTATGTACGCCGTCCCACCATTATGATCGGTCCACATTATTTACTTGCCGCATAGCTGAACTTGACTTTGAAATTCGAAATGGACCAAAATAGCATCCTTGATTGACTTACACACAAACACGCATCAGTTCGGCTAGCCCCATGCCCCAACGGTAGCAACAAGCATGCACATGGAAGGATGGCAAAGTAAATTTAGAATTTTTTCACTGTAGTTGTTGTTGATGTTGGTGTCGTCTTTGTTGGACTCTAAAATTTGACATAAGAAAACACATGTGAGTCTGTTTACTTTGCACTACAAATGGCCCTTCCTACTGTGTGGTGCATCGTTGGCCGCACAGTCCAATGTTATTGAAAACATAACGGAGAAATAGCAAGGTCCTCGGTGCCACCTCGTATCTTCTTCATTGCTAGTCGTGGAGTTATTCGTTTTGTTGGTGAGTTTTGCTTGCGACATCCACGCATATGGAGCCCATAAAGTACACAGCACCGTTATATGGGCAAACAAATATTGTCAAGATTCCCCTCGACGGCCACAACACTACACTGACAAACGGACACACACATACGAGTACACAGACATGGGGTCTGGAGGAAAGTGTGAGAGCCATTGACATTGACATGGTTGCTGCATGTTTGTCTATCCTGGTGTTTACTTTCCCTTTGGATGTCAGCTTCTTGATACCCGGACAGCGCATTAATACATTTATGCATGTCCACATGCGTTTACAGACACACACACTCACACATCAGTGAATCCAAACGTCCATCCAGCCATCTATCCATAGGCCCATGCACCACTCACCCGAATGGATGGATATATGGATGCAAGCAACAACATGTGTACGACAAAGAGTACAATGTCACTGCAGAGGGTGGCTATTTTTAGTGTCCGCTCCAGCATTGTATCCCTGCAAAGAGATTACTTCGTTGTCTTTATTTCTTTGAGAAATCGAAGAAGATTTGAGTAACGGTGCAAGACATCCCTGACTAAAAATAAAATA
This sequence comes from Stomoxys calcitrans, assembly GCF_963082655.1. Lineage (NCBI taxonomy): Eukaryota > Metazoa > Arthropoda > Insecta > Diptera > Muscidae > Stomoxys > Stomoxys calcitrans. The sequence continues at coordinate 45,840,758 of NC_081555.1, read as the reverse complement.
TTATTCATGTGTGAGCTTGGTGGTGGCTATACTTTCAACGGACACTTTAGCTGAAATGCATCTTCCTGGCAATCCCACATTCCAATCGGTCTAAGTACAGCCTCAATTCAGTTATAACCAAACTTTTCAATTCCACTTGGTTGACGCCAGAATGTTTTTAAACTTATATGAGATGGAAATCCAAAAGTCATTTAATATGTACTATACATGCAATGGATCCTGGTACTTAAACTGCCTATATCCAAAAAACAAAAGCCATAAAGACAATGATTAATCCTCATGGTCCAATAACGGAAATGAAGAACATGGGGATAGGGAGTCGAAAATTAATATTTGGATGTGTGTTGCAAATGGAATGGCAAAATTTGTAAAGAGTGACCCAAGTTGTCACGGTGTAAAATTCATAGTCCCATCTTGAACTGTGGGTTCAAGGTATGTTATACTTCGCCTCTCAAAAGCAAAAGCCAAGGTTTCCCGGGAAAGTATCGCATCGCATCGTTTTATCGTCAAGAAAATCCGAATGAAACCAGGAGCCTGAATATGTCTACTCACAATGGAATGCGATAACCCTTGACCCTTGAAATACCTGGAGGTTCATGTCCGACTTCTTCGTAATCGCCACACAACAACACCCAGAGTTTAGTTCCTTCAATCTCAGGAATTTCAAAAGATTAAGCACTACTTAGGCTAAGGATAAACATGGAAAATGTTAAGTACATTTCCAGATGGAGAAGATGATGGAAAAGACATCAACAGATAAGGCATCTTCCCCTAAAAAGAGTGATTACCCCCTTATGGCGACGTCAAAATAACATAAAACTTCTTGAGGAAGAGGAATCGTTCAGCGGCACCACGAATAGACCTGGCAATGGAAAGGAATTCCCTTTTAACCCAGCACTGACTTTTATAAAACCAGTAACAACCTGGATTATTTAAAAAACAAGTAAGAGCGTGCTAAGTTCGGCAGGGCCAAATCTTATATACCCTCCAACATGGTTGCATCTGTTGAGTTCTTTGCGCAGTATCTCTTTTTAGGCAAACAGAGAATAATGAATAAGGACGGAGGAGGAGCTATATTAATTTATAGTCCGATTCGGGGCTTAAGAAGCAAAATCGGGAGATCGGTTTATATGGGAGCTGTATCAAGCTATTGATCGATTCTGACCATTTTGCACACGTATGTTGAAGACCATGGGAGGAGCCGTTGTACAAAATTTGTGCCAAATCGCGCTCTCTAGAGGCTCAAGAAGTCAAAATCCCAGATCGGCTTATATGGCAGCTTTATCAGGTTATGAACCGATTTGGACCATACTTCTCACAGTTGTTGGAAGTGACATCAAAACACTATGTGAAAAATTTAAGTCAAATCGGATAAGAATTGCGCCTTCTAAAAGCTCAAGAAGTCAAGACCCAAGATCGGTTTATATGGTAGCTATATCAGGTTATGAACTGATTTAGACCATACTTAGCACAATTATTGGAAGTGATATCAAAACACTATGCTCAAAATTTCAGTCAAATCGGACAAAAATTGCGCCCTCTAGAGGCTCGAGAATATGGCAGCAATATCAAAACATGGACCGATTTGGCCCATTTACAATCCCAACCGACCTACACTAATAAGAAGTATTTGTGCAAAATTTCAAGCGGCTAGCTTGACTCCTTCAAATGTTAGCGAGCTTTCGACAGACAGACGGACGGACATGGTTAGTTCGATTTAAAATGTCACGACGATCAAGAATATAAACACTTTATGAGGTCTTAGAAGCACATTTCGAGGTGTTACAAACAAAATGACGAAATTAGTATACCCCATCCTATGGTGGAGGGTATAAAAAGCACACACATATTAATCAGGTTTATATCCGAGTTAGTTTGAAGAAATCAAATCGGGTGATGCTTGAATCCTCTAGAGCCTCAAGAAGTTATTTGGGAAGATCGATTTAATTGGGGTGGTATTCATGGGCTCAAGAACCCAAATCCCAGGATGGGTTTATAAAGGACGTTTATCTATTTACAGTAAATACTTGGTGTGGTTGTTCATGGGTATAAAGTTCTTTAAATTACAAATTTGCCCATGATCTTTTAATTAAAGGTCAGTGGCAAACTTCTCAACTAAATGATAACCACCGCTGAAAACTTTTTCTGATGTTCTTACCAGGATTTATTCATAGGCTAACGCGATAATGTCAGCGCAACGTTGGCCTCCGTAAATGAACTTTACATACAAAATTAAAGCCAAATCATTAAAAAATGGAGGATCTTGAGATTCAAGAAGTCAACTCGGGAGAGTGGTTTATATAAGAGCTATATGTAAACATGGACCAATGAAGCCCATTTACAACCCCCAATAACCTTATTTAAGCGGATATCCTCATTCGTTCGACTGCTTTTGTGATTTCGACAGATGGGCGGACATGGCTTCAATGGGAGCGACTAGAATAGTATACCCCCATTCCATGCCGGTGAAAAGGAGTGCGGATACTAATCTCTCCAATGCCAATATTGACATGCTCTTTGCCAGTAATAGGCTTGTTGTGTGCTCTAAATAATAAAAAGTTACATCGAAAAAGAAAATCTAAGTCAGGAATTCCGTGCTACTTACAAAATCCTAATTGCTTTCCGTACCATGACCCTAAATTGCTTCAAGTCTGGAATTGGCCGCGAAATCCCGGCAATGACATGGGAAATGCTCCATCATCTCATCTTTTTCCCCGCATTTCCAAGACTGTTCGTGACCTTACCGTCCTGGTTGTTATTGTCCTGATGGCCAGTTTACTGTCCGTAAAGATGTTCACACTCGACGTACTCACGCTAACACAACACAACCTCACGCATTCCGTGATCGACCGTATTCCCGCCTGCAGGACCGTATTAAGTATTAAGGTTAGGTTTAAGAGAGGGTGCAGATATTAATATGCCCCATGCCACTATGAACATACACCTAAGGCAGTAATCGGCTTGTTGTGCGCTCTTAAAACCAAAAAGTAACCTCTAAAAAGAAAATTTTAAGTTAGGAATTCCGTGCTTCTTATGGTTTATGTCTGGTATTGTGTCTCCACCTAAGTGCCGGTATCTGTTAGACGCGAAAGCCGGGCAATGAAAAAGGAAATGCTCCAAAGTATGCCCTACACATGTTATCACTTGCCGCACCGATTTTAAATAAGTGAGCTCGTAGTCCTATGTGTTCCGTTATGATACCAATAGCTATACTGACCTCCTTCTTGCTTCCTTTCAGTAATAGTATCGTCTTCTCACGATCTGGATCCCCCCATAGGATTTTCGCCGTCCTAGCGACCGTTTCGCTGTTCCACAATGTTGCATGCGCATTCGTCACCCACTCCCTTAACTCGGACTGCGTCGACCCGAAAGGCTTCGGGTTAACCAAGTTTATTGACGGCAGTCCGCTGGCCTTCACCTTCCCTTGACATCATTTTGTATTTGGACATTTGCCCGGGATATCCTACTTTTTATCATGGCAATCACAATACGTTCCATGGTTTGGAGTAAAAAGGACGTAAGCCTTATTTGTCTGTAGGCCTTTGGTGTCGCATAACTTGCCTTGCCGATCTTGGGTATAAATACCACCCTTGCCTCCTGCAGGGCTTTAGGAGTATATGCAAGTCCTAGGCAAGTTGTTAAAATAGTGGCCAGAAGGTCGTCCTCCTTTTGTAGTGACTCCGGAAATATTCCATCGGGTACGGGTGATTTAAATGGTTTGAAGCTCCCTAAAGTTTCCTTTACCATAACTTCTGTAATGATTAGCATTTGATAAGTCTTCGATAAGTCTCATTATAGCAAAATTTCGTTTTTTTTTTCAAAAACCTCAACATATCCTACGTTATCTCTGTTTTCTATGTGTCTATCTGTTGAAATCACGCTACACTCTTTAAAAATGAAGATATTGAGCTGAAACTTTGCACAGATTCTTTCTTTGTCCATAGGCAGGTTAAGTTCGAAGATGGGCTATACCGCCTAACGGACAGAGGGCCGACGACGAGACAATCACCAATTCAATTCAATTCAATATTGGGAAAACTAGGATGAGCAAAGATCCTAATACTAAAACCAACACAGGGACCCGACGACGGAACCATCAACAAATTTCTTGAGATTAGGAAGGCTGGGATGGATAAATATCCTGATGCTGAAACATCAGATAGTGCACCGACAGAGATTTAATGCCGCCTAACCCAAGAAGCCCATTTACTCAAAATTTGGCAAAAGATCCTAATATTGGAACATCAGGTAGTGCAGGTGATGAGAAAGGGAGACGGTGGAGCATACCTGGCATCACTTTATCTGCCTTCCGACTCTCCGACACAGCCACCTACATCGGAGCTGCAACAGTTGGTGAGGAATGCAAAACAGACAGGAAATGAGGTACTAATAGGGTGCGATGTGAACTCTCACCACATTTCGTGGGGTAGTACCAACACCTATAAGAGGGGCCAAGCCCTAGCAGAGTTCTTGAATACTATCGACCTAAAAACACTTAATATTGGTAACACCGCTACCTTTGTTAATAGGATTAAGGAGGACGTTTTAGATGTGACAATATGTTCGGAAAATCTAATCGATGAGGTTCAGGATTGGAGGGTCTCCGATAAGCTTCCGTAATAAATTGAAAACCAATAGGCCAAAATTAGCAAGCGGAAATTAGCCTAAGAAAAAAACTGGATGACCGGGGAGATTCGCAACATTGGGAAAGAGGTCCACAGACTTTATAACAGAGCTCGTTTTAAAAAATCCAAAGTTTACTGGGATGTGTACTACACAAGGCTCAAGGAATACAATAAGATTACAACAGAGCGGCAAAATGTGCTTCGTGGAAGCTTTTCTGCAAACAGGTCCATAGCGTTAACGATGCCGCCAAGATGAAAATGTTTCTCTCAAAAACCCATGTCCAAACTGAAACGTTAGAGCAGAGACAATGGAGGACATGTTGAGGCTTTTGATGAAAACGCGTTTTCCATGCGTAATGGAATAATGAGGTTGATCAAAGGCTTATCATAACGGGATTTATGGTCAAGGAAGCTTTGAGGAGCTTCAAACCATTTAAGTCACCCGGACCTGATGGAATATTTCCGGCATGACTACAAAAGGAGGCATCATATATTCCGAAAGCCAGACAGAAGGCAAAGGTGGTAATTATTTCCAAGCCCGGCAAGGCAAGTTATGCGATACCAAAGGCCTACGGACTTATAAGCCTTACTTCCTTTCTAATCAAAACCATGGAAGTATTGTGGATACCATGATAAAGAGTAGTACATTCAGCAAACTACTCGAATACAAACAGCATGCCCATGTCAAGGGAAGGTCGGTGGAGACAGCCAAGCACGAAGTTGTTCATAAAATAGAAGAATTCTTCGATGCCAAAACGTACACCCTGGCGGTATGCATTGACATCGAAGGGGCTTTAACAATGTGCGGACCGACATACTGATCCGATCTTTAGACCAATACCGAGTGGACCCGGTTCTTAGAGACTGGATAAACCATATGTTAAGGAACAGGGGAATAAAATGCGGGTCCCATGTAGAGGTGAGCATTTTAGTTCCTTTTAATGACCGCTCCTTTTTGTTCCGTTCCACAAAAGGAACTAGTTCCTTTTCATTTCCGATCACCTTTTTTATTTCCTTCATATTTATTTGTGCCACCACATTCATTTAATGTGGTTTCCACAAATCATTTATTATCCATTCACCTAAATCACAACGTACACAGTTGTTGCCTATTGAAAAGGTTGACGCTTTAATTTAGTTGTTGTAAGATGCTGAAAAATATGGCATGTCAATCAGCTGGTACAAAAATTAACAATAGGGAGAAAAAGAAAAGTACATCAAATAAAAAGGAAGAATGAAACTATAACTATATGTCGTGGTTACTTTTTAGTATTTAGAGCGTACAACAAGCCGATTACTGGCTTTCGCACCCTCTTTTCAACCTTATCTAACCTAACCTAGATATATGTAGCTATGCATCGCACGATTTTCCCTTCTGGAGCCTTTGCCAGCCAAATATTCAACCGATCTTCTCAATGATTTTCGTCGAAATTCTTCATATAAAATTTAAACAATTTTTAATTTTGACAACTTATGCCGCTTGCCCGTCCGTTATTGTTATTGATTATGTAGCTCCACAAATACCAGGTGGTTCAATGATCGGTTCATATCGTTAGTCTCATCTAACAACTAGTATCGAGGGTATACTCGTACCCTTCCCCCATCAGCATGACGGGCTCCCTCAGGCTGAGCAAAAACTTGGCGGCACAGTGCCGAATATGGACCTCAATTGACTGCATATCCAGCAACGCTTTCAAACCTATATGCGGTGTGAATCCCAACGCTTCTGTGATTCCTTCCCCTGTCTGTGATACAAGTCTTCCTATCTCCAACCAACCATCCTATCAATGACTCACATATAGCCGTGTAAGTCCAGTAAATCATCCTTGAATTAACTTCCTTCCTCCTTCCCACTGTTTTTTCTTCGATATTCCTCATTCAGGACAGTTAGGAATAGTGAACTAGGCCTAGATATTTGGTATAGCAAGTGTGTTTTAGATTGACTTCCCAAATTCCCAGCCTATAAAAAACTCACTTTTTTGAAACTAATACGCAGGCGTATGTTGTGAAATTCAAACATCAATGACAACCACCCCTACATCGATTGCAGAACAAATTTGTATTACCCAAGAATTAATGCTGTGGCATTGGAAATTGTAGCAGTTACTTTGGCCCACATGATATTATGCAAATTACTTGTGACAGATATGTCGTGTGTGTGTGTCACTCAATTGATTGACACTGTCATTTACATTTGACGAAGAAACAATACAACAAATTAGCATATCAATCCAAAAATCTAATCAAATCAATTCTCGATACTTTTCCCACATACCGGAAAACCAGGAGCGCAATGCAAATTAAACAATTTTTTCGACCAAATTCTACCCAAATCTGCTGGCCTGTGCAAATCAAGACGCGATTCGTAGTACGTGAAACATCAGTCGAAAGCGACAAACTGACCGATGACCTTTCTCCATCATGCTGTGAGAGTCGATAATTGTTTTGCAAACATACAGGCACAAAACACGAACGATCCTTTTTTGCACAAAGGGCTTCCTTCCACTGCAGTGTGTATCGCATTTAATCTGTCCATTATTTTGCCAAAGGAAAGGTGAGGTGCTCAATGTCTCATCACAATGTGTATGTGGTTGTGCAAGAAATAGAACATAATCACCAAGCAGTCAACAATGACCATGTTTTCTCTTGGCGTAAAAAATCTAATCCCATATTGGTAATAATGTCCCGAAGACCGATGTGGTTTTTTGGACCACACACCTGCGAAAGTCAATTTCAAAATCATTGGTTTTAATCACGTTCTTAAATATCGACATCAAATCGACCATGAAATACTTAAGAAAAATAATGCAACAAAGGAAAGCCATCTGCAGATATTCTGTTTCTGATGCGTGTGTTCACGCAAATCTTTCTTGAAACAAAACTTTCTTGAAACAAAAAAAATACATATTTGTAATATTGGTTATACATACAATGAAGCAAAAAAATATTTCTCTCATTTAAGTTTTTACCTCGCACGTATTCCTCAGACTTAATAACTTTGCATTAATTAATTTCTTAATTTATATTCTAAAACACGTTTTCACTCAATCGCATCAAATTTAGCATTGAGGATTATCATGCATGTTACTATTCCAAACTTTAGATAAGTCAGCATAAACAAGTAAAATTGTGCTGAGTTCGGCCGAGCCGAATCTGGGGAACCCACTATTATGAATACTGCTAAAGTATGGAAGCTACATATGGTTATTGACCGATTCAGACATTAATTGGCATTGTTGTTAAGAGTCATAACAGAACACTATATTCAAAATTTCTGCCAAATCGAACAAAAATTCCGGCTTCCAGGGGCTTCTTGACTGATTTATACTTGGCACAGTTATTGGAAGTCATAACAGAACACTATGTGAAAAATTTCAGCAATGCAAATTTTTCCAAATTTTGCCCATGAACATTCTACTAAGGAACAGGGGCAAACTTCTCACATATCAATGAGAGCAGTCCGATTCAAGTTTAAGCTCAATGATAAGGGGCCTCCCTTTTATTGCCGAGTCCGAACGGGGCGCCGCAGTGCGACACCTCTTTGGAGAGAAGTTTTACATGGCATAGTACCTCACAAATGTTGCCAGCATTAGGAGGGCCTCGCCAGGATTCGAACCCAGGCGTTCAGCGTCATAGGCGGAGATGCTAACCTATGCGCTACGGTGGCCTCACCAAAAAAATTTCAGCACCATCGAGAAAATTGGAGCTTATAGGGTCTCAAGAAGTCAAATCGGGAGATCGGTTTGTATGGGAGCTATATCAGTTTCTTGACCGGTTTGGACCGTACTTGACACAGTTCTTGGAAGTCATAACAGAACACTATATGCCAAATTTCAGACAAATCCGACAAAAATTGCAGCTTCTGAGGGCTAAAGAAGTCAAATCGGGAAATCGGTTTATATGGGAGCTATATCCAAATCTGAACCGATAGAGCCCACTTGCAATCCCCAATGACCTACATTAATTTTAAGTAAGCTTTACGCGTTTGACCGCTATCGTAATTTCGATAGACGGACGGACGGACATGGCAAGTTCGACTCAGAATGGTGAGACGATCAAGAATATATATAATTTATGGGGTCTTAGATCAATATTTCGAGGTATTACACACGGAATGACTAGATAAGTATACCCCCATCCCATGGTGGTGGGTATAAGAATATTATGCGTAACATTTTCACACGATAAATCGTACTTTTTATGGGATTAAGACCCTAAATTGGATGATCGGTCTATAAGACAGCTATATTTATATAATCTGATCTGACTCATAATTGGGTCAGATGTCGAGAGGCTTAAAACAACTCACTATTTCAAATTTTATGGGCTTCAGATCCCTTATCGGCAGATCGGTCAATATGACAGCTATATCTAATTATAGTCCAATTTGAACCATATTTGAGGCGGATGTCGGGAGGCTTACAACAACTCGCTGTTTCAAATTTCAGCGAAATCGGGTTATAAATAATCGGGTAATAATGCTTTTATGGGCTTCAGACCCCCTTATCGGCAGATCGGTCTCAATGGCAGTTATATCTAAATCAAGTCTGATCTGATCCAATTTAGGTCGGATGTCGGGAGGCTTAAAAAATGTCACTGTTTCAAATTTCGGCGAAATCGGGTAATAAATAAAGCTTTTATGGGCTTCAGACCCCTTATCGGCAGATTGGCCTATATGGCAGATACATCAAAATATAGTCCAATCTGAACCATATTTGTGTCCGATGTTGGGAAGACTAAAACTATTCATTGTTTCAAATTTCAGCAAAATCGGATGAAAAATAAAGTTTTTATGGGCTTCTGACCCTTTCTCGGGAGATCGGTCTATATGGCAGCTATGTCCAAATATGGTCCGATCTGAACCATATGTGGGTCAGAAATCGGAAAGTATAGAGCTAATTACTGTTTCAAATTTCAGCGAAAGCGGGAAATAAGTAAAGCTTTTATGGGCTTCAGACGCTTTATCGGCAGATCGGTCTATATGGCAGCTATATCTAAATATAGTCCGATCTGAACTATATTTGAAACAGATTTCGGGAAGCCTAAAACTTCTCACCAAATTTCAGCGAAATCGGAAAAAAATAAAGCATTTGTGGACATTAGACCCTTTATCGGCAGATCGGTCTATATAGCAGCTATATCCAAATATGGTCCGATTTGGCCCGTTCAAGAACTTAACCAGCCTGCATGAAAAAGACGTATATGTGCCACATATCAGCTTAATATCTCAAATTTTGAAGGCTGTAGAGTTATTACAACAGACGGGCGGACAGACGGAGGGGCGAACAGACAGATAAACACACGGACATCGTCAAATCTTCATAAAATTTTACGACGTTCCGAAATATATATACTTTTTAGGGTCGAAAATAGATATTTCGATGTGTTGCAAATGGAATGACTAAATGAATATACTCTCTATCCTATGGTGGAGGGTATAAAAATATTATGTGTGTTCGTCTACTCAAAAAATTTTGCAAATTTGCTCATATTGTTACTGGAAGTCGTTCGTGTTCTTTATATGCCAGCAGAAGAAAGCGGTAGATTGCCTGAGAGCAAGCAAAATTTTGAGAGTTTGGTAATTGAGGGCTTATAAATTTCTACTGGAGGTTTCGTCCCAGTAGAAATTTTCTTACCGCTGTTTTGAATGATGAAAACCAGCTGTTTAGGTTAGGTTGAAAAGAGGGTGCTGATATTAATCCGCCCCATGATACTATGGACATACACCTAAGGGAGTAATCGGTTTGTTGTGCGCTCTAAATACCAAAAAAAAAACTCGAAAAAGAAAATCTAAGTGAGGAAAATCCGTGTTACTTGCAATATGTTTAGTTGTTTTCCATGCCACCTTTTTTAGGCCTAAGTTGGTTCATGTCTGGTATTGTGTCCCACCTAAGTGCCGGTAACTGTTAGCCGCGAAAGCCGGGCAATGACATAGGAAATGCTACAACGTCTCATCATCTTAATCGCATTCCCTACACATTCTTTCACTTACCGCACCGATATTACGTAAAGGAGCTCGTTCTCTTATTTGTCCCCGAAAGCTATACTGACCTACTTCCTTACTTCCTTTCAGTAATAGCCTCTTGAGGACCAGCTGTTTAATTGAAATAAATATCATAAGAGAGTGAAGACCGTGCATACTCTCCTGCGAATTGTTACTGGCAATTTTTTACTGGAAAAGTACGTGAACAGATCTATTGTTCGATCTGGATGATCAGATCATATCTGACTAGTGTGCAGAGGGCTAATAAAGGACTACAAATATTGAGTAGGTATCTTTTAAATCATTCTTCCATTTTTGTAGTCCACCTAACTTCTATGGTACAGGCTGTTACAATTTTGTTCATTTCTTTGCTATGGTAAGGCCGGGTTTTTCATTCTCCGGTTACAATTTATCGTATCGACATTCTTCTGGTTAAAGGAATTCAGTTATCTGAATATATGCCTATTGCTTATCGTAACGATAAACCTTAACCGGCAGATGACTGCCGGTTAATGACTTATCGTCCCGATAAATACAGCTGTTTTTACTCCCTCCACTATACGATGGGTGTATACTAATTTCGTCATTCTGTTTGTAACACCTCGAAATATACGTCTAAAACACTATAAAGTCGATCTAGCCATGTCCGTCCGTCTGTCGAAAGCACGCTAACTTTCGAAGGTGTAAAGCTAGGAGCCTTAAATTTGGCACAAATACTTTTTATTAGTGAAGGTCGGTTGGGATTGTAAATGGGCCACATTGGTCCATGTTTGGATATAGCTGCCATATAAACCGATTTTGGGTCTTGACTTCTTAAGCCTCTAGAAGACGCAATTCTCATCCGATTTGACTGAAATTTTACACGTAATGTTTTGGTATCACTTCCAATAACTGTGCTAAGTATGGTTCATAATGGTTCAATCGCTTCAACACTTGGTATAGCTGCAATATAAACCGATCTTGGGTCATGAATTCTTAAGCCCCTAGAGGCCACAATTCTCATCCGACTTGGCTGAAATTTGGCATAAGATGTTCTGTTATGACTTCCAACAACTGTACCTAATATGTCGCAAATCAAAATTTAACCTGATATTGCTGCCATATAAACCGATCTGGGATCTTGACTTTTGAGCCTCTAGAGGGCGCAATTCTCATCCGATTTGGAAAAAAATTTTGTACAACGGGTTCTCCCATGACCTTCAACATCCGTGTTCAATATGGTCTGAATCGATCTATAGCTTGATTAAGCTCCCATATAAACTCTCCCGATCCAATAGCACAACAGTTATTATTCATTATTCTTTGTTTGCCTAACAAGAGAAACCGCGCAAAGAACTCGACAAATGCTATCCATGGCGGAGGGTATATAAAATTCGGCTCGGCCGAACTTAGCACGCTCTTACTTGTTTTTTTTTACAAATTGCTGCATAATATTAGGTACGTATTTATCAAGTAACAATTTGCCAGAAAAAAATTTGGAGGAGAGTAAGAAATTTCTGCTGGGGATAAACCTCCAAAAGAAATTTGCAACCTCTCTTATACAAAACTCTCCACATATTTTTCACATATAGCTGCGTAATGTTACCATATGTTCTAAATTACCTTAAAGGTGTACAAGAAAACCAAATTTGCTAGCAGGAGGTTCATCCCCGCGATAAATTCCGGTTCCGGTTAGCTAACACGAACTTTGTTTTTTTCTTCAAGAAACCCTCCCTTAGAAGGAGAAGAGCTACACCAATTGTTAAGCATACTGATCAGTTTCGAATCACTTTCTGATTCGATTTAGATATGACTGTCTGCATTAGCTAAGCCAGTCCAGCTTTCCGGGGGGTGGGGGCTAAAACCCGTAAAATAGCAAAACAAATAAAAAGGCGTTAAGTTCGGCCGGCCCGAACTTTGGATACCCACCACCTTGGATATATATGTAAACTACCTTTTATCAAAATCCGGTGAAAATTTCATATCTTATGTCTCATAGCAGTTATATCGAAATATGTTCCGATTTGGACCAAATACTAAAAGTTCAAGTCATTGTTCAATACTGTATAACAAAATATTGATCTTTTTAGTAGCTATATCCAAAAATAAACCGACCTGAACCATATACGACACGGATATCGAAAAGCCTAATATAAGTCACTGTGTCAAATTTCAGTGAAATCGGATTATAAATGCGCCTTTTATGGGGCCAAGACCTTAAATCGAGATATCGGTGTACATGGCAGCTATATCCAAATCTGGACCGATTTGGGCCAAGTTGTAGAAGAACGTCGAAGAGTTAAACACAACTCACTGTCTCAAATTTCAGTGATATCGGATAATAAATGCGCCTTTTGTGGCCCCAAAACCTAAAACCGAGAGATTGGTCTATATGGCAACTATATCCAAATCTTAACTGATCAGGGCCAAATTGCAGAAGGATGTCGAAGGGCCTAACACAACTCACTGTCCCAAATTTTAGCGAAATCGATTAATAAATGTGGCTTTTATGGGCCTAGGCCCTAAACTGGAGGATCGGTCTATATGACAGCTATATCCAAATCTGAACTGATCTGGGGGAAATTGATGGATGATGTCGAAGGGCCTAACACAACTCACTGCCCCAAATTTCAGCAAAATCGGATAATAAATGTGGATTTTATGGGCCTAAGACGCTAAATCGGCGGATCGGTCTATATGGTGGCTATATCAAGATATAGTCCGATATAGCCCATCTTCAAACTTAACCTGCTTATGGATAAAAAAATAATCTGTGCAAAGTTTCAGCTCTATTTTTAAAGACTGTAGCGTGATTTTAACAGATAGACGGACGGACATGTCTAGATCGTCTTAGATTTTTACGCTGATCATGAATATATATACTTTATTGGGTTGCAAATGTATTTTTCGATATGTTGCAAACGGAATGACAAAATGAATATATCCCCATTCTTCGGTGGTGGGTATAAAAAATTAGCAAATTTTGCTAAAAACAATGACATTTTTAAAATTCTAGGGGGGGGCCAAGACTTTTCAGGGGATGCTAAGCCCACCCCCAGAGGGCTTTTTAAGCTTATGTTTGTCTGTTTAATCCGATCTTCACAAAATGTTTTATAAGTTGTTTTATTAGACGACTCAGTACGAGTACAGCATTTAATGAAACTGCATCACAGACTCAAATGATATATGGAAGTGATGCGGATAGGGAAACAAGAAACGAACCAGCGTTATTGCGGAATAGGTAAGGTTTAAATGGCAGCCTACCATCAGACTCACATAGACGTCCTTTGTGATACCACAGGAACAGGAGAAGAAAGATGCCCTCTGCTTCCCACCATTAAGCTTTAAAATGCCCAACAACTTGATAATTTCACTTCCAATAAATCAGACAAGTTCTTAAAGACATTATAATTTAAAGTGGAACTCCTTCCGTCTGCCCATGCGGGACACATACGCAGCATATGTCCTATATTCTCTTCTTCTACGATGTTCTCACAACTTTGGCAAAAGACGTTACCGTCTACCTTCAGTTTGTCAGCATGTTTTCCGATAAGACAATGAGCTGTCATGCCAATCAAAATAGCTGAGACTTCTTTTTCTAGAGACAGCAAAGTGGTAGACCTTTTCAAATCCAGATTAGGCTACATGATTGTGGAATGATCACAAATGTATACCAGTGACAAACTCTTCTGGCTCCATGTTATTCGGTGGACAGTTTCCCGACCAATGTGTATCAACGGGTAGATCTAGTGTTTCCTCACTAGACATTTTCCATACATTATCTGACTTCTGACTATATACCATCGTTATCGGTTTCGAGGACAGAATTTTCCTTGGCCTAGAGGCATCAGATGTATCCTCCACGGAGCTGCAGAATTCCAACCAGGATTTGTTCTGAGCCTTTCTCAGTTCGCCTTTGTATGTCCTTTTAGCCTTCGCCCTGTTCAAGAGTTTTCTGCAACCCCTCCTTAGACCAACCAGCTCTGGTGGACCGCCACGGTGGACGGTCGCTGTTTGCCCCTTGGTTTAGCTCTAGAATATGTGGACACAAGCGAGTCATTCAGGGCCTTCTTGATCCGTTTGACCATTGTGTATGTGTCTAGAAGGCATAGTCGTGACGAATATGTGCAGAAATGTATCCAAATCAACATTTATTCTGCTTATATCCTTTGATACAAAGGTAACAGTAGCTCTTGCCTGCTCCTAGTAATAAAGGTCCCTTTATTTACTTGCCTAAGACCCCATAAAGTATATATTGTATATTCTTGATCGTCATGACATTTTAAGCCCATCTAGCCATGTCCGTCCGTCCGTCTTTCGAAAGCACGCTAACTTTCAAAGGAGTAACGCTAGCCGCTTGAAATTTTGCACAAATTCTTCTTATTGGTGTTGGTCAGTTGGAATTGTAAATGGGCCATATCGGTCCATGTTTTGATATAGCTGCCATATAACAGGAACAGGGGCAAACTTCTCACATATCAATGAGTGCAGTCCGATTCATGTTTAAGCTCAATGATAAGGGTCCTCCCTTTTATAGCCTAGTCCGAACGGCGTTCCGCAGTGCGACACCTCTGTGGAGGGAAGTTTAACATGGCATAGTACCTCACAAATGTTGCCAGCATTAGGAGGGGAAAACCACCGCTGAAAATTTTTTCCTGATGGTCTCGCCAGGATTCGAACCTAGGCGTTCAGCGTCATAGTCGGACATGCTAACCTCTGCGCTACGGTGGCCTCCAGTTTGCCCCTCCAGAGGAAAGTTTATAGGCAAAAATTTGCATTTGCCATATAAACCGATCTTAGGACTTGATTTCTTAAGCTACTAGAGAGCGCAATTCTTATCCGATTTGGCTGAAATTTTGCACGTGGTGTTTTGGTATCAGTTACAACAACTGATCTAAATCGGTGAATAAACTGATATAGCTTCCATATAAATCGTCCTTGGGTCTTAACTTCTAGAACTTCTAGAGGGCACAATTCTTATCTGATTTGGTGTTTTAGTATGTGGTCTAAATCAGTCCATAACCTGATATAGCCGCCATATAAACCGATCTCCCGATTAAACTTCTTCAGCCTCTAAAGGGCGTAATTCCTATCCGATTTAGCTGACATTTTACTTGTCGTCTTTCGTTATGACTTCCAACAACGATGCTAAGTATGGTTCAAATCAGTCCATAACCTGATAAAACTGCCATATAAGCCGACATTGGGTCTTCAATTCTTGAGCTTCAAGAGGTCGCAATTCTTATCCGATTTGGCCGGAAGTCAGTCCATAACCTGATATAGCCGCCATATAAACCGATCTCCCGATTAAACTTCTTGAGCCGCTAAAGGGCGTAATTCCTATCCAATTTTGCTGACATTTTACGTGTTTCGTTATGACTTCCAACAACGGTGCTAAGTATGGTTCAAACCGGTCCATAACCTGATATAACTGCCATATAAGCCGACTTGGGTCCTGACTTCTTGAGCTTTTAGAGATTGCAATTCTTATCCGATTTGGCCGAATTTTTGCACGAAATGTTTTATTTCGACTTCCAACAATTGTTTCTAGTATGGTCTAAATCAGTCCATATCCTGATATCCCCATATAAACCGATCTACCGATTAGACTTCTTGAGCTTCCAGAGAGCACAATTTTTATCCAATATGGTTACAATTTTCCATATGTCGTTTTGGTATAACTTCGAACAACTGTTCCAAGTACGGTCTAACTCGGTATATAATCTGATATAGCTGCCATATAAACCGATCTCCCAGTTTGACTTTTTGAGCCTCTGGAGGCTCATTACTCTATTTGCCTTAAATTTTGGAATTTTGATATATTTAACAACACTCCAAATTCACCGCTGTCGCTGTTTATATACAATATGTATGTTGCGAAAAAAGTTCCAAAATACGCCATATTAAGAACATATTTAGGCTTTTTGTACCTACCACCATAGGATGGAGGTTTACTATTCTAGTCATTCCGTTTGGCGTTCTGAGTCGAACTAATGTCCGTTCCTACGTAGAGGTCAAATGCGTAAAGCTAACCGCTTGAAATTTTGCATAGATACTTAATATTAATGTAGGTCGTTGGAGACTACAAATGGGCCATATCGGTTCAGATTTGGGTATAGCCGATCTGGTTATTTGACTTCTTGAGCTCCTGGAAGCATCAATTTTTATTCGATTTGGCTTAAGTTATGTACAAAGTGTTCTGTTATGACTTTCAACAATTATGTCAAGTACGGTTAAAATCGGTCTATAACCTGATATAGCTCCCATATAAACCGATCTCCCTCGATTGAGCCCCTGGAAGCATCAATTTTCATCCGATTTGGCTGAAATAATGCACCCATACTTTAACAGAATCCATGGTGGTGGGTTCCAAAGATTCGGCCCGGCCAAACTTCCTACTAATACAAATGCTGGTGAGCCTCTGCAAAACGTTTCCTAATTAATTAGGCAAATTTAGGTTTGTGGCTGTGTTCTTGCCATTTTTAACAAATTGTATCTGTCAGAATAAAATTCGGCGTTGGGGTGGCAAAATAGGGTTTTCTCTTTGCGTATTATCATCACTAAGTGTTGCCAACGAAATGTAATGTAAATACAAAATAATGCTGCTGTCCAAGTACCTTTTGAGTTCCGTACTTCCGCTTTGACACACACCAACCGGATGACCCACCCACACAGGGCTAGGTAGGATCACGTCTCGATGCCTCTCCCTCCTGTTTTGATAGTGGCAGGGGAATTTTCCATCTCCTATTATCCACCAGACTTTAGAATGTGGTTGTTGTTTGACCCGTTGACTGATGCGGGCGACCCGTTGACTGATGCGGGCGATTTGTTACTTCGCTCGTCAAGAATAATCTATAACTCGTAATAGGTAGGTATTTTCAGAAAAAAATTTAAGTCAGCTACGAAAGTATTGTTCATTAAGCGGTCGATGAGCTGCATCTGTATCCAGTGGAGCGGCTAATCTAGGGCCCGTGAGTAGTCAAAGAATGGACTCCAAAACACAACAGCTCTGGTGGTGGTAGCAGGCAATAGTATGTTGTCTGCTACTGGGACCTAGACTTGTGGAGTGGCTGCTTTGGGCTCCACTAACCCCCGGACGAGTGGCCAGCAGGGGCTTTCAACGAAGACACCTGGTTTGCATTTTATTTTTGCATGCCAAAAATTTCCCACGCCATCGGCCTTCTCTCACCGACAAGGAGGGTAGGCTTCCTTAACACCAGAACCATAACGTTATTTGATACTACGTTAAAATTTACGTAAAATAAGAGTAAACATTACGTACATTATGGTTCTAAGGCAGCGTTCGGCACATGTGCTAGTGTGCGCAATATTTCCAAACCCATGGGCTTACGTTCCTGTGCTGTGTATAAGTGCAACAGTGTATATGTGCCCGCCACTGTTCTTGAGTTAAGTGGGATCGGAGAGGGCTACCCCAATCGTTACACGTATAGATTCGGCGCCGCAGCCAGCCAAAAGGCGGCGATCACGTGGAGGGCATCCCATGCCCAAAAAAAGCAAGGCGAACTATAGTAATAGGGTTCCAAGATTCATTGCTAATTTTGATGGTAGTTGTCGACAAGAGTAAAGTACAGGGCTGCATACCTAGGAACAATTTGAGTGGGATAGTCAATGGACTGTCATCTGTATACCTCGATGTCCTTGCGGAAATGCTTGGCCGTCCTCCATTTTGTGACTATGAGGGCTGGTATCGCGGCCGATAGAAGCTGGTTGCTTTCGGGGATGAACGCTCAATTGATATGCATCGTTGAGCCCTATGAAAGATTGGTGAGATCTGGCTAGGCGCAGCACTGGATTTAATCAAGGAGGAAAAAATTTCTTCCCGGCTAATGGCATACGCTTGAATACCAAGGATCCCTTCAGATACCGAATCCATACTTGGGAGACTAAGGGACTGTAATTCCAACCTTTCAACCGCCGACTGGAAGATTGGTAGATTGGATGACGCTGATGGCGACCAGAGACATACAGTATTCGTACTAAACTCCGCTGTCTCGCAGATTTCAACAAGTCTGAAGGAGTTGTTTCCTACGGATTTAATAAGTTGAGACTACAGGTGTATAGAATTGGTGGGGTCAGGGAATCAGGAGACGACTCAGCAGTTATTGCTGAACATTTGTCTGACGAAATATTTACTATATCTCTAAAGTCCATATCACGACACTAAAAACCTCCTACCACGATCAAAACAGTAGGGAAGATTTGATGCGGTTCTGATCCAGGAATCGTGGGTGTGTGGAGGAATGGTTCGTGGACTAAGAATTCCTGGATTTAAACTACTCAAGGGTACAGAAAATTAAATACACAGGGTCTGTATTCTTGCAAAGAGTTCAAAAAGAGAAGAAAAACATTTATAGTTCTTCCTTCTCTAAGCACTGAATGCTCCTACTGAATGAGCCAGCCTTGAAGATCGCAAATGTCATTACTGGTTGGCTTTCATATGTATTGCATACTATTAAGAGATGCCGCCTTCAAACCTTATGTTCCTGGTTAAAGCCGCTTCTGCAGGGAAAAAGAGCCTCATTTTGGGAAGTGATTCTAATGCACATCACCAGATATGGCAAAGTTCCGATATCAGCGAGCTGCTTATGGAATATATTATAAGGTGCAATTCGATTTGTAATAAAGAAAATAAACTGACCTTTATTACCTGGAGCAGGCAAGAGGTACTAAATGTTACCTTTGTATCGGAAGATATAAGCTGAAGGATATACGACTGGGAAGTTGTAAATGACCCCAGCTTCTCTGTTTATCGTTATATTATTGTAGTTTCACCCTTGGAGAAAATACTGCAGAAGTGGTCCCTCGGTTAAACAGAAGAATTGCGGATTGATATATATTTTGACACATATTCTGCACAACCAACCCTTCTAGGCTAAAAAAGGATGTGGAAACTGAGGACGACATAGACATAATGGTCAAGCGGATCACGAAGGCCCTGCCAACATGTTCTAGAGCCAAACCAAGGGGCAAACAGCGACCACCACGGTGGACCCCAGAACCGGTTGGTCTAAGGAAGGGTTGCAGAAAACTGTTGAGCAGGGTGACGGGCACAAGGGCACCACACGATTGGGACGTCTATAAGGCTGAGCTAAGAAAATACAAATCATGGGTGGAATTCTGCAGCTCCGTGGAGGATAGATCTGAGGCCTCTAGGCCGAGGAGATACTATCCTCGAATTCTATTATGGTGGGATATATTCAGAAGTCAGAGTGTGTAGAGCTACTCGTTGATACAAGTCTCCAGGTAAACTCCAACGGACAATGTGGCGCCGGAAGAGTTTCTGCATTCGACCATTGGTATTAACATATTCGCAAACAGCCAGGAGCACGTATTTCTGAATTCAAAAACCGTCCTCGACTGTCGCATATCTCTCAACGAGATGCCTGAAGATTGCAAAATTCATAAGCTAAGTCTAAACCAACTTAGCGGTGTGGTATGGAAAACCATTAGGAATTTTGCATGCAGCCAGAATTCCTGACTTACATTTTCATTTCCGATTAATGGCTTAGGTGTATGTCTATAGTGGCATGGGGCAGATTATTATCCGCACCCTCTATTCAACCTGACCTAACCTAACCTAAGTCTTCAGGATCAGGCCCGAAGGCCAACGAATGATAGATGGTCTCAAGGGAAGTGTTTGTGAGTATTCTAAAATTATGTGGCCTAATCTAGACTCGAGGAGATCTATCGCTTTGCTGTCGCTGGCTAGAACAGACGTCTCAGTCATTATGGCCGTCACTGTCTGCTGACAGGCTGAAGGTTGCCAGTAACGATTTTGCAGAATCCGTGAGAACGTCGAAGAGGAAGAGACTATAGAACATTTACTGTGTATTTTTCCCTCATTGGTTGTCAGGAACCCCATCTACCGACATGTAAGCTAAGTCTAAACCAACTAAGGGGTGTGGTATGGAAAACAATGAGGAATTTTGCAAGCAGCACAAAAATCCTGACTTACATTTTCTTTTTCGAGGTTATTTTTTAGTATTTAGAATACCCTGGGATATCTCTGTGGCCCGGCACCCAAAACAGGTGAATTTTGAACTGTTCAGCCATCTCGTTGAGAGATCTGCGACAGTGGTGGCCGGTTTTTGTGTTTAGAAATACGTTCTCCAGGGATTTAATGGCTGCCTGGCTGTCTGAGAAGATATTTATGCCAATCGTCGTAATGATATTATATCTTAGCCATTCCACCACTTCCTTATTTGCAAAGATCTCTGCTTGATACTCACTGCAGTGGTCTGGTAACCTCTTTGATATAACCAGTTCTAGATCTTAAGAATACACCCCAAAGCCCACCTGGTCGTTTAGTTTGGAACCATCCGTATAGAAGTCTATGTAACTTCTGTTATCAGTTCTGGATATCGTAGTTCCAATCGGTTCTACCAGAAATAATGGTACAGTAATTTTTATCAAAAAGCGGCTCAGGTAGGGTGTAATCCACAATGCCTGGAACATCGGATATTGTATCCAGTATCACACAGTATCGTAGCCGCCACATGATCAATGAGAAAGCTCCCTTAACCTCACGCCAGTGGTCGCTGCAATTTGGGTAGCCACAGTGTCCAGAGGCATAAGATGTAGCATTAAATTCAGTGCATCAGATGGTGTCGTCCTCAGTGCGGCTGTGATGCACAAACAAGCTGTCCTTTGGCAGACTTGCCAGTAGGTGGATTTTTGAAGCGCCGTCCACCAGATCACTACACCATATAGCATTATAGGTCTGACAACTGCAGTATATATCCAATGCATGACACGCGGTCTAAATCCCTAACTTTTGCCAATGGCTCTCTTGCAGGTGTATTCTTGCCCTTTCCAAAATGTTGGATTTGAAATTCAATTTCCTGTCCTGCAAAACACCCAGGTATTTTGCGCTTTCTATAAATGGAACATTCTCTCCACCCAAGGAGACAGGATCCACTTTAGGCAACTTGTATCTCCTGCTGAAAAGAACTACTTCTGTCTTGCACGGATTTATACCCAGACCACTTTCGGTAGCCCACTTTGCTGTTGCACGTAGAACTTCCTAAAGTATATCTCTTAGAGTGCTGGGAAACTTTCCCCTAACCGCAACTGCCACGTCATTAGCATACGCGAGCACTTTTTCGCATTTTTCTTCTAGAGACAATAAAATATTGTTAATGGCTATATTCCAAAGTAGAGGAGACAGTACACCTCCTTGAGGAGTTCCTCTGCTGACCCATCTTTTTAGATCCACAGATCCGAAGCCTGCCGTAATGCATCTTTTAGTTATTAATAAACTTTCTTACGGTAGAGTTGATGCCTAGAAACTCCAACTCCTACATGATTGACGTCGGTTTTACATTATTGAAAGCACCTTCAATGTCAAGAAATGCTACCATTGTATATATTACTTGACAGCGAGAGAACCCTCTATGTAGCCGACCTATGTAGGTCGTGAAGGGCTGTTTCAGTGGATTTGCTCTTTACTATATGCATGCTGCTGCCGCAACAGGCGTTCTCCAGGGATCTTTGCCCTAAGATATGTTTCTATCAACCTCTTAAGAGTCTTCAGCATAAAGGATGCAAACAATTGCTGCTGTCACATTTTCAGCAGACAAAAATTGTTTGCTGTTACAGCAAACAATTTTTCTGTTTTCGCAAAAAATTTTCTCTGAGTTTAGGGAAGTTTGCACAGCTGATAACCAAACGTTGCATAGGCTACCTTACAAAAGTCGCCTGCAATAAGAGGGGTAACCAACGCCGAAAATTTTTTCTGATGTTGTTGCCGGGATTTGAATCCTGGCGTTTAGCCTCAAATGTGGACATGCTAACCTTTAAGCTATGGTGCCTCCCTCCAATACTCGTTCCAAATCCCACCAAGATAGGTCCATAATAGTTCCGATTCCCAGCTTTGACTTATTGAGCCCCTAGAAGACCCAATTCACGTAAAGTGTATTTAAACCTTCCAATATTCTGTTCGGACAAAATTGGTTCTGTTTACTTGTTTTTTTTTTTTTATAAAATTGGATTTTGACCGCTTTTGATATATCCCAACTTATACTATAGAGTTTCCTGACTTCATGCTTGGAAGATCTGGCAAGCCTATATGTCGTTCACGGCATGTTTTCAAATTTTAAGCCGTTGATTTCGTTGAATTGGAGCCTTCACTCACCGAACGATTTTAGGTATTGTTGCATTTTTTTTTTTTTTTGACAACGCTACCAGTCTGGATATGTTTGCTCTTAACAAACAAAATTCTTTTTACAAACGTTATTTGAAGCTTTATGTGTTTGAAATCTTATGAAAATGTGTATAAATCTGCTTGTTATTCACATACTTATTCGAAAATAACATCCTCCTCTAAATCTCTACACAATAATATTCAAAGGTAACGGCTAATTTGTTTTTTTTTTTTTTGGTTTTTTTCGTAGCTCAAACAAAATGACCAGTTTGTATTGAATCAACGTCAAAACACGCATGCTCCCCAATTTGGTATAATATGGAATGTTTTCAACCCGTTTCGGCTTTGGTATATGCAATCAATTCACGGCTAACCCAGTCACATAGTATTTTTCCAATAAGAAATTCACATCGGATTAGAACGCATGACCAACAAAACCAATATGGAAATCTTCCCAACTCACCAACATATATGGCGGCATATGTGTATAAATGGCATACAACCAACCCCATATGAATTGGTCTCATTGTCCAATGAGCGCAGAGGGGTGCAGCAGTGACATCTTTGAAGTTGTTTGTGAACTACAAACTGTTGATCTTTACAAGAGATGGCGCTCAAAGTCAAGACATGTTAAGTATGTAATTCTAATAACGTCAAATTTCCTTGAATATTGCGATCCAATTTATGGGTGTAGTCTGGGCTAACACATGCGCCCAAAATTATGCAATAATTTAGTCAACTTCGAATTAATCTAATTAATACAAAGAAAACTTAATGTAAATCCTAATGAAGATATAGATGCATAGGAATAGTTATTATATTATTTCTAGGCCACTAATGCAAGCACAATGTTACTAAAATAAATTTATTGAAATATTGGTCACATCTGGATCTGATTGATGTTTCGAATCTGATGCAGTAGTCTTCTGAGATAGGGATAATGGAATTTAGAGATATCCGCAACGTGATGCTCGGAAGACTGGCTGTTACTTTATGCTTTCTCGATCGAAATGATTCGATAATGAAATGTAAATGAAATGCTCGTTGCCGTGTCGAATGATTATGTGCGGTCCTTTTGAAATTGGCAATAGCATACACACGCAAGGTAAGTAAGTACATTGTATTGAGGGTGGGTGGCTCACTTAAGCGAAGATGTGAGTGCGTTCGTTCACTTGCTTAGAATGTCAGTTGAGAATGAAAGATTAACTGGGGACATGCTTCGTATGTGTTGTCCTGTCGTTCGCAAAAGTATTTAGGTATGGCCGCACTCGTTACCCACATACAGTACATTATCCAATATGTTTGTATGTGCGTTTAAGCATTGAGTGTGCGTTATATGTATTAGGGGACACACAAGTTTTATATACATGTCCACATGTGTGTGTATGTATGTATATACATAGGAATATGCATTTGTACTCTACATGATTTTGTACTGGCAGTAAATAACAGTCAAACAACAACCAAATAAATTCTTTAAAATCTTTAGCAAGTGCTGGCGGTATAGTGACAGGCGGTACTGGGGATGGTGCAAAAGAAGAACGAAACGCAAAGGCATTTGTAATTTTCTGCTGGCTGCTGAATCTTCTCTCAGTCGCTAGCCACGAATGTCTATGTTAGGTAGGGGTGCGAATTGAGATAAACGTTGAGACTTAACTTATCTTGCCTTGCAGATTGTCAAAGCGTCTCCCATAGAAATCGGGTGCCCTGAAATCGAAGTTAAATCTATTTTTGGTTTATTTTGGTCTAAACTTTATTGTTGAGGCTTGGGCTTAGGTCGTTGTGGTTGGGCAGTAAGGAAAGGGTAGAACATGCAATAATACCTCTATTTACGTCATAACAATGATTCAAAACGAAATTCGTTATACGTTACAACACCAGTTTTATTAATTGACCGGAAAAATTTTTCGCATTTAAAACTGGCATCTGGAGACTTATGCTTCGAGTGCTAATTTTGCACATATTTAAGTTAACAAAACCCTGCAGACACGGGATGACTTTGAGCACCACACAGGTGGGAATTTTGAGCTCCGACTTGTGTCGTGTCCATCGTTACCGCGGAAAGCTAAGCTGAAAGCTACCGGGCGCGTCCATAGGTTGCGGATGATGGAAAACTCCGTTTTAATGCGGAGTAGCTGCAAATGCGGCAGCGGGTAGTCTGCGATTTTTCGAGAGGAGAATCTCAGTGAGGAGTCAGGTAGCACTGGCTCTTATTTAAATACTGAGTGCCAATGATACTCGAGATGACAAGGCGAGTTGGGCCAGTAACCCGCCCCGAAAACTATGAGAACTACTATGGGAAACAAAGGAATTGTAAAAACGGACCCCCAACGTTGACGACCCACGCAAACAAAAAAAAAGAATCATGATTTGCGGATCTGCACCTGGATTGCCCACGCTCTTTATAGAGAAGATGCGGTATACGCACTGGCGGATGTATTAGAGAAGTACAAGGCAGATATTACCGCCTTACAGGAAGTGTGATGGACTGGGAATGGCGTCACTACAACACCAAACGGTGACGAACTATACTATAGCTGCCATAACACGAGGCCTGAGTTTGGCTGTGGATTTGTGTTTAGTCGGAGACTGAAACACCTTGTCTCCAGCTTTACTCCGGTGGATGAGAGGCTAGCCACAATCAGCCTTATTTGTGCCCATGCCCCGACGGAAGACAAAGACCAGCAGACCAAGGATATTTTCTACGAGCGCCTAAAGAGAGAATATGACCCCTGCGCCGCCCATTGGAGATTTTAATATGAAGATAGGGAAGGAAGACATTTTTCGTCCAACAGTCGGAAAGTTTAGCCTCTACGAGATAACGTCCAGTAATGGGTTGAGGCTGATAGGTTTCGCCGCAGCAATAGCACCAGATTTCAACATAGAAATATTCACAAAGCCACATGGCTGTCACCCGATCAAAACACGAGAAACCAAATTAATCACGTTGTGATAGATGAAAGGCATTCATCTAGCGTGGTGCTGGATCGATCCGTGGAGCGAATATAGATTCGTATCATTACCTTGTTGCAGCAAAGATTCGCACCCGTTTGAACATGGCGAGGAAAGTACGATCAGACACTGCACGGAAGCTGGACATTGAAAAGCTGCAAACACAACAAATGGCAGCGGCATACCCCACTCGACTGACCCAAGTGTTTGATGAAAGCACTCCTTGTTCCGATGATATAATGGCAAACTATTGACCACTCCATGGAAAATGCCGCGAAATCCGTATTTGGGTACGGCATATAGAGCAACCCTGCAATCAGTAGCAACGCGTCAGATGAAGGAGAGGTATCGGGAGAAAAGGAGAGAGGACAAACGTCTATTCCGCAGAAAGAAAAAGGAAATGGAAAGGCGTGAGTGTGAGTGTGAGCGAATTGAGATGTACAAGAGTCAGAATGAAGTCCGGAAATTCTACCAAAGAATTAAACATCAAACCGATGGCTTTGGTGCAGTCACATCCTTCTGCAGAAACAAAAACAAAGAAGGAAATCTAGTAACTGACACAGATAACATGCTGAGGATATGGAAAGAACATTTTAACCAACTGCTAGTGTCCGATGTTGGCGGCGAAGAGGATAGCGCAGAACCAATCCCTGATGATGGTATAGAAGTAGCAGTGGTCCGACTAAAGAACAACAAGGCAGCATGAGCCGACGGGTAACATGCTCCACTATTTAAGACCGGAGGCGACACGCTGATAAGGCGTATGCATCAGCTTATCTGCCCAATCTGGCTATAAGAACGCATACCTAATGATTGGAACCTCAGCATACTATGTCCCGTACACAAGAAAGGAGACAAGACGGAATGTGTGAAAGATTAAAACCTCAAAAAGTCAATGAGATAATTGGGCCCTATCAATGCGGCTTTAGACCAGGTAAATCCACCCTGGGCCAGATATTCACACTGCGCCAAATCCTGGAAAAGACCCGAGAAGGACAAATCAACACCTACCACCTCTTTGTTGACTACAAAGCCGCCTTCGATTCTCCTTTACGTTCAAAGGTATTTCAAGCCATGTCTGAGTTTGGTATCCCTGCAAAATTAATAAGACTCTGCAGGATGACACTTGCTGATACGCGTTCCTCAGTAAGAATAGGAAAGAATCTCTCCGAACCATTTAATATCAAATGAGGTTACAGACAAGGAGACAGCCTATCGTGTGATGTCTTTAATATCCTGCTGGAGAAAATTATACGAGATGCAGATGTGAATAAATATGGCACACTCATCACAAGAGAACACATACTACTCGCCTTGCCGAGGACATCGATATCATAGGTCGATCACCGGAAGTATTAACTGCTGCCTTTGAGAGAATCGAAAGAGTCAGTGAAAATGGGTGTGGCGGTAAATGGAGATAAGACGAAATGGATGGTTTCAACTCCCAAAACGCCTTGTACAACCGAGCAGATAAAGAAAGTTGGGAACCACAACTTTGAGATAGTCAATAACTTTATCTACCTTGGCACCGCTGTAACCGAAACGAATGACACTAGTTTTGAGATAGAGCGAAGAATAATACTGGCAAACAGATGCTACTTTGGACTAAGTAAGCAGTTTAGAAACAGGCCACCTCTCGACAGACGAAGATTACACTATACAAGAGACTGATACTACTCGTGCTGTTATATGGTTCTGAAGCATGGGTACTTGTGAAAGCAGATGAGGCAGTGCTTGGAGTATTTGAGAGAATGATTCTTCGTAAAATATATGGATCCGTTTGCGTTAATGGAGAACATAGACGACGTATGAACCACGAGCTGTATGATGACGATAGCATAGTTACACGCATCAAAATACAACGGCTTCGTTGGCTCAGTTGTCAGAATGGGTGAAAAAGCTCCAGCAAAGAAGACTTTTGAAGGCAAACACGGTGGTACACCCAAACCGGGAAAACGAAAACCCTGATGGAAAGATCAAGTGGTGGGAGACACCTCGAAACTTGGTGTCAGAGATTTCTTAATGAGCGCAGAAGATCGAGGTCCTGGGAACGCCATTCTATGTTCTGTCATAGCCAATTAAAGTAAAGTTAAGTCTGTATTACACGGCATGCAGTTGTCTTATGACATGTCAAATTTACCACATGTTGAGTTGTACATATCGTGTGATTCAAACGAAAATAACATATGAAAATCACTTTTCCAAAAAGCAAATGTAATTATGGCATATTTGTCAGGACCAGATGCACTGAAAAAGAGTTCTTCCTAATTTTAGAGATGTGCGCCAATGATAATATCCAAGGGTTGCCTTTTATATTTCAAGAATGTGCAACCCTTGTGCTGCAATCTGCCAAATGACAGCTCTATCGTAAAGCTTGACATATTTGAGGTTTTAAATACTCAGAACGTTTTGACATACGAGCGCTATTTGTGTTGTTTACAGTAATTTAAAAGATTTATCTCTCCAAAAAATGGAACTAAATCGTGAACATTTTCGTGCGATTATTTTTTACAACTTTCGAAGTGGATTAACCCAACTACAGTGCATTGTTGAACTCAATCAATGTTTGGCTGTGAAGATCCATCAAGGACCAGAGATTGTTGATGGAATGATGAATTCAACCGTGATCGTAGTTCACTCCAAGACGAATTTCGTGAAGGTCGTCCAAAATCAGTTATTGTTCCAAAAACCATTGGTGCTTTGCTCCAACTGATATTGGATTATTATTAAAAAGGCTCGTGTCGATTGGTAGAAAGAAATGCTCAAAACATGCGAAACAAAGGCATTTTTGAGCATTCAAAACATCGATCTGATGAGTCATCCGCGGTATAGTCCTGACTTGGCACCGAATGACTTCTTTTTATTCCCGTACGGTAAAAAATATAATGAGAGGTCGAAGTTTTTCGACACCTGAAGTGGCAATTGATGCGCTCAGAATGCATGTTATGGGGAAACTGACTAAGGTGGCAAAAGTGATTCGACAATTGGTTCAAACGCTTACAAAGGTGTATAGATCTTAATGGAAAATATTTTGAAAAAAAAAAACAATAAAGCGATTTTCGATGATAAATATTTGTTTTAGGGTTTTTTAATCTCGAAATATAGAAGGCAACCCTCGTATACATTTTGCCATGAACATTTCATAAGGGCACAGTGCATACTTCTTGCAATGAGCTAAGTCCAATTGCAGTTTAACCCCAATGATAAGGGTTTTTAATGCCGATAACGAACGACGTGCCACTTATGGCCAGTCATGGTACCGGACTGGTTATGTCACTAATGTCGCCAGCATTAGTGAGGGAATATCTTCCTCTAAAAATTAGTTTGGTTTGGTTGCCTCCCTGAGCCAAAGATAAAGCATTTAATTTGTGTCTTAATATTGAAGACGAAAACTTAATGAAGGTTACGAACTTGATTTTAGAGAGGACAAAATTATTCATTTGTTAAAGACACAGAAAAGCCAATAGAGAATTATGTGTGATGTAAAATGAGAACAAACCTCACACGTTCTAATGGAGAAAATCAGCCAGGAAATATTGCCCTAATTCAGGAGCCAAGAATGACCCGGAACAATGTTTCTGGACTGAATCAATCAACTACCAATTATTCTATTCTAATATTTACTGCTACTTGACCAAGGACCTGTGTTAAACACATAAAAATTTAAATTATTGCTTCTCACCAGAGTTGTCGACGTCAAATGCAACAGAGACAGGGAGACGTGGAGCGAGCATATCTGGCATTGCTTTGTATGCCTTTAGACTCTCCGATAGCGCCAACTACTGCATCGACTGGTGAAGAAGGCGAACCAGACAGGAAATGAGGTACTAATAGAGTGCGAAGCGTACTCTTACAACATTACGTGGGGTAGTAGCAACACTAATAAGCGGGGCAGAATTCTCGAATACTAACAACCTATTAACACTTAATAGTGGTAACTCCCCGTCGGAATCCGATTGTGAACCGATTCGGACCACGCTTGGCACACTTATTGGAAGTAGAGCTGGCAAACTATGGATAATCGCAAGATTCGATATTTTCGATAGTTTTAATAATAAATATCGATAGTAACGATATTATCGTTAATTTTTAATCACCTATATTTCAAACGAAAATGAGAAGTAAAATCAGGAGATTGATTTATATAGAAACAATATCAAGGCACAGACCAAACAAAACCAAGTGTATTTAAGTTGCTGCTATGGGGCATAAGGTATGAATTTTTCACCGGATTTTGACGAAAGGTGGTTTAGATATATACCCGAGGTGGAAGTTATCCAAAGTTCGGCCCGGCCGAACCTAACGCCTTTTTACATGTTACTTGTTTTTTACGTCATTCGGTGCCAAGTCAGGACTATACGATGTTTTCAGTGCTCAAAATGCATTTGCTTCGTATTTTTGGAGTATTTCTTTCGACCAATCGACACGAGCCTTTTTTGAGCTATTGTCAAATTGTGTGGGATCCAACGCGAACAAATTTTTTTGATGGTCAAGTGTACATGCAATATTGCATGTATGCTGGTCCCACTAATGCCTTAAGTTGTCTCAATCTCACGATAGGTCATATGACGATCATGCACTATCAGTTGTTGCACAGCATCAATGGTTTTTGGAACAACAACTGTTTTTGGACGACCTCACGAAATTCGTCTTAGAGTGAACTACAACCTCGGTTGAATTCACTATACCATCGATAAACACTGCTCCTAGATGGAACTTCATCGCCAAAAATTGAATTAAGTTCATCGATGCACTGTTTTTGAGTTAATACACGTCGAAAGTTGTAAAAAATAATCGCACGAAAATGATCACGATTTAATACCATATTTATGGTGAGATGAATCTTTTAAGTTACTATTAACAACAAAAATAGCGCTCGTATGTCAAAACGTTCTGGTTACGTGTAACCCCAACTTTACTATAGAGCTCTCAGTTGGCAGATAACGGTTGTCCAATTTCGAAATATAAAAGGTAACCCTCTTACAATCAATCGAATAATTTTACATACACTTCATTTATTCAACAAAAAACCTGCTAAAAATGCTCATGATGTGAAATTTCTTAATATGACTCTTTCTACTTTCCTGAATACCATAAAAAATTAAATTAAATTTTTTCTAAACAAAGAATTTGTCCACAAAGACAATATTTTGCTGAGAAATTGAGATTCTATTGCAGGATGTTGTCCGGCTTTTTTTTTCTAAAAACTACATTTTAATTAAAATTCTGCCAAAGAGAACATTTTTTATAAAAAAAAATTAATAAAATTTCTTCTAACGACTAAATTTAAATTTTAATTAATTTTTTTAAAGACTACATTTCAGCAAAAAACTCTCTAAAGACAACCTAACCCCGAGATTTTTTAAAGGTTATTTTTTTAAGCCAAATTTTAAATAAAATTTTGCATTTTGCGACACTACTTTTTGCATACTCATTTTTGAAATATTTTTATTATGCTTATCTATCCCAAACAATTATTGCCATCTGGAAGATCATGTTACACAGATGGATCAAAGCTAGAGGACAGAGTGGACCTGGGGGTTAACTTTGAGAACCCAGGGACTTAGATCTGTTTTAGACTGCCTGACCATAATACGGTCCGGCAGTCGGAGTTCCGGGCGATCACGGAATGCGTGAAGTGGTGTGGTGCTAACGCGAGGACGTCGAGTGTGAACATCTTTACCGACAGTAAAATTGCCATAGGGGCAACCACGACGGTAAGGTCACGAACAGTCTTCCAGTGTAAAAAGGAAATTAACGCCATCTCTGAGAATGGGAAAATCCGCATCGTTTGGATGGCGAGCATTTCCTTTGTCATTGCCCGGCTTTCGCGTCCAACAAATACCGGTACTTAGGTGGAAAAACAATATCAGGCATGAACCAACTTAGGGGAGTGGTATTGAAAACCATTAAGGATTTAGTAAGTTGCACGGAATTCCTAACTTAAAATTTTCTTTTTGGAGGTTACTTTTTAGTTTTTAGAGCGCACAACAATCTGATTACTGGCTTAGGTGTATGTCCATAGTGGCATTAATATCTGCGGATATTATCTGCACCCTCTTTTCACCTGTTCTTATTTTTTCTCCAATAAATTAGGAAAACTTTAGGACTTATACAAACATGATGAAAATTATAAACATATACGACAATATTTGGATACAATTTTTACCGGACATCTTTTCCATCAAAAACGGATTTTCGATAGCTTTTAGTTAAGTTCAAAAAAGAAATTAGCGACATCATTTAAGCTGAATTTAGATGGTTCTTAGTGATCAAAATTCATTTTTGAACTATTTAAAAATTATAGTTGCTTAATGTTTTCAGTTTGTTGCGCAAAATTTTAGGAAAGTAAAATTCATTTAAAACCTATGGACCGACTGAAACAATAACCTGTTGAAATCACAAAACTAGTTTGAGAGCAAAAATGAGCGCAAATGAAAAAATTTCATCAAAATACTGAAGCTGAAGTTAGCCGAAATTTTCACTTTAAAACTAAGACATTCGCAAAGAACACTACACTTTGATAGATAGGATCGACCAATAAATAGAGTGTTGGTAATCAGTACAAAATTCAGCTTTAACTTTATGACCAAATATCAAACACCCAATATCAAACACGATTCAAAAAAAATTATCTTTAACCAATTTCACAATAACAAAAGAATTTTGGCAATTTTAGATTTTGAAAAAATGTGGGGTGGGCCCTCTCAAAATAAAATCCTGGCTACGTCCCTGATGGGAGCTATATTAGGTTATGAACAAGTACCGTACTTGGTACAGTTGTTGGAAGTTAAATCAAAACACTTCATGCAAAATTGCAGTCATATCGGATAACAAGTAAAAGCGTGCTAAGTTCGGCCGGGCCGAATCTTATATACCCTCCACCATGGATCGCATTTGTCGAGTTCTTTTCCCGGCATCTCTTCTTAGGCAAAAAGGGATATAAGAAAAGAGTTGCTCTGCTATTAAAACGATATCAAGATATGGTCCGGTTCGGACCACAATTAAATTATATGTTGGAGACCTGTGTAAAATTTCAGCCAATTCGTATAAGAATTGGTCCCATTGGGGCTCACGAAGTAAAATAGAGAAAAAGATTTATATGGGATCTGTATCGGGCTATAGACCGATTCAGACCATAATAAACACGTTTGTTGATGGTCATGAGAGGATCCGTCGTACAAAAGTTCTGGCATATCGGATAATAATGGCGACCTCTAGGGGTCAAGAAGTCAAGACCCCAGATCGGTTTATATAGCAGCTATATCAGGTTATGAACCGATTTGAACCTTATTTTACACAGTTGTTGAAAGTAAAAATAAAATACGTGATGCAAAATTTCAGCCAAATCGGATAGGAATTGCGCCCTCTAAAAGCTCAAGAACTCAAATCCCCAGATCTGTTTATATGACAGCTATATCAGGTTATAGACCGATTTGAACCATACTTGGCACAGTTGTTGGATATCATAACGAAATACTTCGTGCAAAAATTCATTCAAATCGGATAAGAATTGTGCCCTCTAGAGGCTCAAGAAGTCAAGACCCAAGATCGGTTTATATGGCAGCTATATCAGGTTATGGACCGATTTAAAGCATACTTGGCACAGTTGTTGGGTATCATAACAAAACACGTCGTGCGAAATTCCATTCCATTCGCATAAGAATTGCGCCCTCTAGAGGCTCAAGAAGTCAAGACCCAAGATCGGTTTATATGGCAGCTATATCAGGTTATGGACCGATTTGAACCATACTTGGCACAGTTGTTGGATATAATAACAAAACACGTCGTGCAAAATTTCATCCCAATCGGATAAGAATTGCGCACTGTAGAGGCTCAAGAAGTCAAGACCCAAGATCGGTTTATATGGCAGCTATATCAGGTTATAAACCGATTTGAACCATACTTAGCACAGTTGTTGGATATCATAACAAAACACGTCGTGCAAAATTTCATTCCAATCGGATAAGAATTCCGCACACTAGATGCTCAAGAAGTCAAGACCCAAGATCGGTTTATATGGCAGCTATATCAGGTTATGGACCGATTTGAACTATACTTGGCACAGTTGATGGATATCATAACAAAACACGTCGTGCAAAATTTCATTCCAATCGGATAAGAATTGCGCACTCTAGAGGCTCAAGAAGTCAAGACCCAAGATCGGTTTATATGGCAGCTATATCAAAACATGGACCGATATGGCCCATTTACAATACCAACCGACCTACACTAATAAGAAGTATTTGTGCAAAATTTCAAGCGGCTCGCTTTACTCCTTCGGAAGTTAGCGTGCTTTCGACAGACAGACGGACGGACGGACGGACGGACGGACAGACGGACAGACGGACGGACATGGCTAGATCGCCATAAAATTTCACGACGATCAAGAATATATATACTTTATGGGGTCTCAGACGAATATTTCGAGTAGTTACAATCAGAATGACGAAATTAGTATACCCCCCATCTTATGGTGGAGGGTATAATAATTGCGCTCTCCAGCGGCTCAAGAAGTCAGGATCCTTAATCGGATTATATGGGAGCTATATCAGGTTATGAACCGATTTAGACCACACTTGGCAAAGTTTCAGCCGAATCGGATAAGAATTGCGCCCACTAGAGCCTAAGAAGTCAGGATCCAGGATCGGTTTACATGGGAGCTTCATCGAAACATGGACCGATATAGCCAATTTACAATCGACTCACACTAGTAGGAAGTATTCGTGTAAAATTTGAAGCGTTTAGTTTTTTTTTCGTAAGTTAGCGTGCTTTCGGCAGACGCATAGACGGACGGGAAGGGCTAAATCGACTTGGAATGTCAAGATGATCAAGAATATTCGTATATAGACTTTATTGAGTTTCAGATCAATATTTCGTTGTGTTACAAACGGAATAACGAGATTATTATATCCCCATCCTATGGTGGAGGGTATAAAAAAATAATTTTCTTTATATTTTATGGCCATTTATCGTGGAAAAGTGGATGCTATTGACTTAGACATAAAACCACACCTACTGTTGTAGTAGGCTAATCGCCATTAATCTATTTGTACAACCTCCACCATAGGATGGGGGCATACTAATTTCGGCAATCTGTTTGTAACACCACGAAAGATTAGTCTAAGACCCCACATGGTATATATATTCTTGATCGTCATGGCATTTTAAGTCGATCTAACCATGTCCGTCCGTCCGTCTGTCTGTCGAAAGCACGCTAACTATCGAAGGAGTAAAGCTAGCCGCTTGAAATTTCGCACATATACTTCTTATTAGTGTATTTGGGATTGTAAACCGATCTTGGATCTTGACTTCTTGAGCCACTAGAGGGCGCAATTCTTATCCGATTTGGATGAAAATTTGCTGGAGGTGTTTTGTTATGACTTCCAACAACTGTGCTAAGTATGGTTGAAATCGGTCTATAAACTGATATAGCTATCATATAAACCGATCTTGAATCTTGATTTCTTGAGCGAAATTTTTATCCGATTTGGCTAAAACATTGCATAACTTTTTTGTTATGACTTTTAATGACTGTGTTATATATATGGTTCAAATCGGTTCATATCCTGATATAGCTGTCATATATATCGATCAGACTTCTTGAGCCTCTAGAGGCCACAATTAATATTCGATTTGGCTGAAATTTGTACAACGGCTTCTGCCATGACCTTCAACATACGTGTCAAATATGGTCTGAATCGGTCTATAGCCTCATACAGCTCCCATATAAACCAATCTCCCTGTTTTTTTTTTTTGAGCCCCTTAAAAACACAGAAGGTGATCTAGTGTCTCTTCTTCTTGCATGTCCTCACAGCTCCTTCAACTTTCAGTTTGTCAGCAAGTTTTGCAATTAGATTGAGACGTCTGTTCTAGCCAGTGACAGTAAAGCGGTAGACCTCTTAAAGTCTAGATTAGGCAACATAGTTTTGGAATGCTCACAGCCCCGTCTCTGTGACCATCTATCATTCGTTGTCCTTCGGGCCTGGTCCTGAAAACTCAGCTTACTTGTCGCTAGAGGCATACCCATAGATTCCAGTTTCCCTGGAATGTGTAACGTACTTCCTAGTCTCGCAAGCTCGTCCTCTTTACAATTCCCTGGGATATCTCTGTGGCCCGACACCTAGAACAGGTGAGTTTTGAACTGTCACCTATCTCGTTAAGAGATCTGCGACAGTCGAGGGCGGTTTTTATGTCCAAAAATACGTTCTCCAGGGATTTATTGGTTGCCTGAGAAGATATTTATGCCAATCGTCGTTATGACATTATATTTAAGTCATTCCACCAATTCCTTAATTGCAATGATATCCGATTGATACACACTGCGATATGACCAGTTCTAGATCTTAAGAGTAAATCATAAAGTCCACTTGGTCGTCTAGTTTGGAACCATCCGTATAGAAGACTATGTAACTTCCATTACCAGGGATATCGTAGTTCCAATCGATTCTATCAGGAATAGTAGTACAGTACTTTTTATCAAAAAGCGACTTAGGTAGGGTGTAATCCACACTGCCTAAAACATCGGACATTGTATCAAGGATAACACTGTGTCCGTAGCCGCCACATGACCAAAGAGAAAGCTACTTTAGCCTCACGGCAGTGGTCGCGCCAATTTGTCTAGCTACAATGTCCAGATGCATTAGATGTAGCATTAAAATCAGTGCATCAGATGGTGTCATATATATTATTGTCTCTGAAAGAAAAAGGCGTAAAAGTGGTGGCGTATGCTGATGACGGGGCAATTGCGGTTAGGGGAAAGTTTCCCAGCACTCTAAGAGATATACTTCAGGAAGCTCTATATGCAACAGCGAAGTGGGCTCCGGAAAGTGGTCTACGTATAAATCCGTGCAAGACAGAAGTAGTTCTTTTCAGAAGGAGATACAAGTTGCTTACAGTGGCACCTGTCTCCTTGGGAGGAGAGAATGTTCCATTTACAGAAAGCGCAAAATACCTGAGTGTTTTGCTGGACAGGAAATTGAACTTCAATTCCAACATTTTGGAAAGGACAAGAAAGGAAACTCTTGCCCTATACACCT
This sequence comes from Stomoxys calcitrans, assembly GCF_963082655.1. Taxonomy (NCBI): domain Eukaryota; kingdom Metazoa; phylum Arthropoda; class Insecta; order Diptera; family Muscidae; genus Stomoxys; species Stomoxys calcitrans. The sequence continues at coordinate 45,804,017 of NC_081555.1, read as the reverse complement.
GCAAGAGAGCCATTGGCAAAAGTTGGTGGTTTAGACCGTGCTTCATGCATTGGGTATATACTGCAGTTGTCAGACCTATAATGCTATATGTTGTTGTGGTCTGGTGGACGGCGCTTCAAAAGTCCACCTACTGTTCAATACTCAACCGGATCCAAAGGATCGCTTGTTTGTGCATCACGCCGCTGTGAGGGAGACACGTTCTGATGCACTGAATTTAATGCTACATCTAATGCCTCTGGACATTGTTGCTAGACAAATTGCTGCGACCACTACCGTGCGGCTAAGTGAGCTGAGTGGCGGCTACGCACACTGTGTTATGCTTGATACAATGTCCGATGTTCCATTGTGGATTTCACCCTACCTGAGCCGCTTTTGGATAAAAAGTACTGTACCATTACTGATAGAACCGATTAGAATTATGATATCTCTGGTAACAGATTTTACATAGACTTCTATACGGATGGTTCCAAACTAGACGACCAAGTGGGCTTTGGGGTGTACTCTAAAGATCTAGAACTGGTCATATCAAAAAGTTTACCCGATCACTGCAGTGTGTATTAAGCGGAGATCCTTGCAATTAAGGAAGTGATGGAATGGCTAAGATATAATGTCATAACTACGATCGACGATCTTCTCAGACAGCCAGGCATCCATTAACTGCCTGGAGAACGTATTTCTGAACACAAAAATCGTCCTCGAATGTAGCAGATCTCTCATCGAGATGGCTGAATAGTTCAATATTTCACTGTTCTAGGTGCCGGGCCACAGAGATATCCCAGGGAATTGTAAAGCGGACGAGCTTGCGAGACTAGGAACTACCCCACATATTTCAGAGATACTGGAATCTGTGGGTATGTCTCTAGCATGTAAGCTAAGTTTTAAGGACCAGACCCAAAGGGCAACGGATGATAAATGGTCACAAAGTGGGGGTTGTGATCATTCCAAAATTATGTGGGCTAATCTACACTTGAAGAGTTCTACCATTTTGCTGCCGCTGGCTTAAACGGACGCCTCAGTTATTGTGTCCGTCATGACAGGTTTTTGTCTGATCGCAAAACATGCTGACAGACTAAAGATTGTCACAAACGGCTTTTGATTCGATTTTGTTATATCCCTCTGTCTGTCCATGTTAATTTGTGTAAAAGCTACAGGTCGCAATTTTCATCCAATCGTCTTCACATTTTGTACAGGCATGTTTTTCAACCTAGAGACGAAGCCTATTGAAATTGGAAAAAATCGGCTCAGATTTGGATATAGCTCCTATATATATATGTTCGTCCGATTTGCAGTAATACTGCAATAAAATAGTTATTTAATAACCAATTTTCTCTTGACTCTTGATATTACTGGTGAATTTCGTAGAAATCGGTTCAGATTTGGATATAGCACCCAGATATATGTTCTTCCGATTTGCAGTAATAATCCAATAAAATGGTCATTTGTTATTCTCTTGAAATTTGGTGGGAAGAATTTTCTCTTGACTCTCGACATTACTGGTGATTTTCATAGAAATCGGTTCAGGTTTATATATGTTCGTCAGATTTTGGGTAATTTGCGATAATCTTGTCGAGTTGTTTAAAAACCCATCTGAAAACATCCGCCGAGGTCCATCAAAATTGGTTCGGAATTAGATATAGCTCCCACTTTGAATTTATAAGGTTGGTATAGAGTATTATAAAGTCGGCGCCGCCCGAATTTTGCCTTTCCTTACTGGTTTAGTTTTTAATTTTGCTGTTCTTCAATTCAAGCTCGGAGTCTTTCTGTTTTTTTACCCAACACCATAGGATGGGGGAATGCTAATTTTGTCATTCCATTTGTAATACGTCGAAATATTGATCTGAGACACCATAGAGTATATATATATATTCTCGATCGTCTTGTCTTGGCATTCTGAGTCGGGTCCGTCTGTCTGTCCGTTATTGTAGGTAGGTTATCTTATTACTGCAGGTCAGTTGGGATTGTACATGCGCCTTATCGGTCCATGTTTGGATATAACTATCATATAAACCGATTTCGGATCTTGATTTCTTGAGCCTCTAGAGAGCGCAATTCTTAAGCAGTCCGATTTGGCTAAAATCTTTTATAAGGTGGCACTATCGATATTTAATTTTATAGCTGAATATCGATTGATATTTTACCTATTAAATTATTTTGCAAAATTGAACAAAAATAAGCGATCCGACACTGAATGTATCCTTTAAGATAGATTGGGCATATAGAGGGCGTTTTTTGCGTCCGATTTCACTAACATTTTGTACAATGATTTCACTCATGAAATATGTTCCGATTTGGAGCAAATACCAATAAGTGCAAGTCTTTATTCAAATGTGTATAAATAAATATTGATCTATTTAGTAGCTATGTCTAAAAATAAACCGATGTGAACCATATACGACACGGATGACGAAAAGCCTAATATCAGTCACTGTGTCAAATTTCAGTGAAATCGGATTATGAATGCGCCTTTTATGGGGCAGCAAAGCTAAATCCAAATCTGGAGCGATTTGGGCCAAGTTGCAGAAAAATATCGAAGAGCCTAACACAAAGCACTATCCCAAATTTCGACAAAATCGGACAATCGATCTGTGCCATATTGCAGAAGTATGTCAAGGGGCTTAACCTTACTCACTGTCCCAAATTTCGGTGACATCGGACAATAAATGCGCCTTTTGTGGGCCCAAAACCCTTAATCGAGAGATCGGTCTATGTGGCAGCTATATCCAAATCTGGACCGATCAGGGCCAAATTGAAAACAAATGTCAAGGAGCCTAAGACAACTCACTGTCCCAAATTTCAACCAAATCGGATAATAAATATGGCTTTTATTGGGCTAAGACCCTAAATCGGCGGATCAGTCTATATGGGAGCTATGTCAAGATATAGTCCGATATAACCCATCTTCGAACTTAACCTGCTTATGAACAAAAAAAAAAAAAAACAATCTGTGCAAAGTTTCAGCTTAATATCTCTATTTTTAAAGACTGTAGCGTGATTTCAACAGACAGACGGAGATCGTAGATCGTCTTAGATTTTTACGCTGATCAAGAAAATATATACATTATAGGGTCGGAAATGGATATTTCGATGTGTTGCAAACGGAATGACAAAATGAATATACCCCCATCCTTCGGTGGTGGGTACAATAAAATGAGAGGTCAACGCTTTTTGACACCTGAAGAAACGGTGGATGCGTTCAGAATACATGTTTTGGAGATACCTTTATCAGAGTGGCAAAAGTGCTTCAACAAATGCTTGAAATGCATGCAAAAGTGTATAGATCTTAATGGGGAATATTTTGAAAAACAATAAAGCGATTTGTTTTTGTGTTCTCTTATCCCGAAATATAAAAGGCAACCCTCGTATTCAGGAGCTGTATCCAAATCTGAAGTGAGTTCTTCCAATTTCAATAGTCTTCGTCTCAAGTGATTCTGAGTCAATCCGTATACGTATCAATCGCTCTTCCTTCGGGTTCTCTCGGAGAAAATGCACTTGAAATACAAATGAAAGTTATAATACCCTGTACCACTGTAGTGATGAAGGGTATAAAACGGCGTATTATATATAGAAGTACATTAAAAATGTTTTGGGCCCACAATTCTCTGAGCTTACCCCCGCTCCAACATTAATTTGTTGCGACAACATCAGCAAATGGAAACTTATAACATATCACAATCTAGAACAACAGCTTACTTAAGTCGCATAGCAAATATATTATGTTTTTGTAAGGTGGATCTGCGAGGGTTGATATGCGTTGTCACCAAAATGGTTATCTTGCACGAAATAATTTATTAAACTCTACCATAGCTAAGAAGATATTTTAAAAAATTCTGGATTTGCATCCCTATGCAATAGATATAGAGTTTGTGAAACACATACGTATTCACGTTTCTACGTATATATGTACATGCATACAGCACACATGAATATACACATATGTAAAATATACGACAACCATAATGAACCCGAACTAACGAACTCAAAATATGGTAAGCGAATGGAAGAAGGACACTTTCACAGATTCGATAAGCGAGCGGGGGTGAATTACGTGTTATCCTTGTGCGATGTGTACACATAAGCCCATATTCATGCACACACACACACACATCCATGTACTCTAATAAAGCACACACACACACACATACATCGAAATTCATATTCGCAATATTTGTGAATTCCTTGTAGACACTCACACACATGAAGCATGTACACAGGACTTCTTGCTTTATATAACAAGGGCTCACAACCAATCTAACATTCATACAATCATAGGACAACGTATGTGTATGAATGAATGTTTGTGTAGACATACATCCCCATGTACGTACGTACGTATGTATGTTTGCATGACTACTCAGCCAGTCTTCGGTGGTCGTACGAACATATCTACAAACACACAAAAAGCGACCCATGTTCAACGTTTGCAAAAAGGACACTACACTCTTTATATGTACGGACGGGTATATTGCCATAAAACCATTAGTGCCAACGTCCCTTGTGTACACCATAAACATCATCATCATCATAATCACCAACATCATCATCATCGTCGTCGTCGTCGTCACTCAGTCATTTATTCCAACCACCCGCTTCGAAGAATGTATGATTCTTGTCCACCCCCATTGGGTGAATATATCGTAGGACAAAACAACAAAAACTCATTGTGATACGAAATGCGACGGGCCATCCGCTATCCATGGATAGCTGCTGCTGCCACCGCTGATGATGCCGATGTGGATGATGATGTGATGTAAGAGCCATTCAATAATGAACACAGAACACGAAGCAAGGACGACAACAACATCACAGCCGCCTTCATCACCACCACTACCACCATTAGCAACCCGTGGCACCCACAGCAGCCAAATCTTCTCGACCAACTACTGTGGCAAAATGTCGGCTACCAACTGAATATGGATGGTGCAAAATTCATAGCATTTCTCTGTGGCATGTACAAATTTCAATGTTTCTTTCACTTAGGGCAGCGCCACAAGCACAACATCGAGCTTTCACATGGACTTCAAGACAGTAGCGGCAAAGAAGATGGAACGAGAGAGAGTGAGAGAGAGAGCAGCAACCGCATTTACCACCATACATCCATTGAGACGAACCGACCGAAATCCTTCCTATAACTGACATCTCCAACTTCAGCAATACTGTACGTTCATGTTTGCAAAAGTTTCGCATCGAGCACGAAACTTCGCAACAACATTTTATGTGCTCATATGAATGAACATGAAGCAGACCCTTTGCAGGGTTAAATTGTCCCCGAATACATCCACACCCACTCCATGTCGCCAACCCACCCAATCTTGTCGGCTTTGTTGGGTGTTCCAACATACAAGCAGACTTTGTCATTGTTTCCTTAGTTCATGTGTTCCTTCCCATTGTCAAGTGGCACGAACAAATATCTGGCGCGGCGGATATATTTGCTCATGAAACAGAAACAAAACAATCTCCACCACTCACTCATTCGCTTAATTCTCGCGAATAGTTTGTAGTAAGGGCTACTAATATTTATGGCAATTTCCACAAACGCTCAAATATTTTCCAGAGACTTTATCTTCGCAAAATGGATTGCACTTTACAAGACAAATTTCGACGGACCTTCATTTGGCATTTAAATTTGTTTAAAGTATGTGTTTACTTAATCACTATTGCAGAATTGCAGGAATTTGCCGATATATGTTTTATTAAGAAAATTAAGTTAAGTAAAATTTTTGCTAGTAAGAGGTTTAGGGCAAGAGTTTCTGATAAAAATTTATCAAGAGTTTGTCTACAAGTTGTTAAATCACTACCATAGGATGGGGGTATACAAATCTAGTCTTTCCGTTTGTAACACCTCGAAATTTTCGTCTAAGACCCCATAAAGTATATATACTCTTGATCGTCTCGATGTTCTGAATCGATTTAGCCATGTCCGTCCGGCCGTCTGTCGAAATCACTATAGCAGTCGAACGCGTAAAGCTAGCCGCTTAAAATTTTGCACAGATACAGTTTTGGATTGAAGGAACCCTAGTATTGCCATCTGGAAGATAATGTTACACGGATGGATCAAAGCAAGAGGACAGAGTGGGCCCTGAGGTTGTACATTGAAAACCCAGGGACTGACATCTGTTTTAGATTGCCTGACCATAACACGGTCCTGTAGGCGGGGATCCGGGCGATCACGTAATGCGAGGAGTGGTGTGGTGCTAAAGCGAGGTCTTCGAGTGTAAACATCTTTACCGACAGTAAAATTGCCATAAGGGCAAAAACGACCAGGACAGTAAGGTCACGAACAGTCTTGCAGTGTAAGAAGGAGATTAACGCCTTCTCTGACGATGGGAAAATCCCCATCGTTTGGGTGCCGGGCCATAACAGAGTGAGGGGAAATGAAAGGGCAGACGATTTGGCGGTGAAGAGGACTGCCGTCAATAAACTTGACTAACCCGAAGCCTTTCGGGTCGACGCAGTCCGAGTTAAGGGAGTGGGCGACGAATGCACATGCAACATTGTGGAGCAGAGAAACGGTCGGTAGGACGGCGAAAATCCTATGGGGAAATCCAGATCGTGAGAAGACGAAGCTATTACTGAAAGGAAGCAATTGCTATTGGTATCATAACGGGACACATAGGACTACGAGCTCACCTATGTAAAATCGGTGCGGCAAGTGATAGCATGTGTAGGGTATGGGGAGAAAATGATAAGACGTTGGAGTATTTCCTTTGTCATTGCCCGGCTTTCGCGTCCAATAGACACTGGTACTTAGGTGGAGACACAATATAAGACATGAACCAACTTAGGAGGATTGGCATTGGAAACAATTAAGGATTTTGTAAATAGCAGGGAATTCCTAACCTAAAATTTTCTTTTCAGAGGTTACTTTATAGTTTTTTAGAGCGCACAACAAGCTTAGGTGTATGTCCATAGTGGCATGTAATTTGTAATTTATTTATTTACACCCGCACAACAAGAATATAAAATTCTTATATTTAAAGTGCGGGTACTATCTCCAACAATTGTACATAGTAAACACTTAAAACTAAGAATCTATAGCTATACAATAATACATCACAGATTTTGAATGAATGAATGAACTTACTAATGGAAAAAACTAACACTTGTGGCTTTGCAGATTTGAATTTAAAAGAAAACAAGTAAAAAGGCGTTAAGTTCGGCCGGGCCGAACTTTGAATACCCACTACCTCGGCAATATATGTAAACCACCGTTCGTCAACTTATGTCCCATAGCAGAAATATGTGGAGGGCTTAACTTAACTCTTTGTCCCAAATTTCGGCAACATCGGACAATAAATGCGCTTTTTATGGCCCCAAAACCTAAAACAGAGAGATCGGTCTATATGGCAGCTATATCCAAATCTGGACCGATCAGTGCGATAATGCAGAAGTATGTCAAGGGGCTTAACTTTACTCACTGTCCCAAATTTCGGCGACATCGGACAATAAATGCGTGTTTTATGAGCCTAAGACCCCAAATCGGAGGATCGGTCTATATGGCAGCTATATCCAAATCTGGACCGATAAGCCAAATTCACAGAGGACGTCGGAGGGCCTAAGACAACGCAATGTCCCAAATTTCAGCAAAATCGGATAATAAATGTAGCTTTTATGGGCATATAACCCTAAATCGGAGGATCGGTCTATATGGCAGCTATATCCAAATGTGAACCGATCTGAGCCAAATTGACGAAGGACGTTGTAGGGCCTAACACAACTCACTGTCTCAAATCATAGCAAAATCGGCTAATAAATGTGGCTTTTATGGGCCTAAGACCCTAAATTTGAGGATCAGTCTATATGGCAGCTATATCCAAATCTGAACCGATCTGAGCCATATTGACGGAGGATGTCGAATGGCCTAACACAACTCACTGTCCCAAATTTCAGCAAAATCGGATAATAAATGTGGCTTTTATGGGCCTAAGAGCCTAAATCGGCCGATCGGTCTATATGGGGGCTATATCAAGATATAGTCCGATATAGCCCATCTTCGAACTTAACCTGCTTATAGACAAAAAAAGAATCTGTGCAAAGTTTCAGCTGAATATCTCAATTTTTAAAGGCTGTAGCGTGATTTCAACAGACAGACGGACGGACATGTCTAGATCGTCTAAGATTTTTACGCTGATCAAGAACTTGGTACGACAAGAGCTATAACGAGACGCCATACAGGGATAAAGAGTATTCAGAGTTGGAGTCGCGCCGTCTCAAGCCAAATACATAACGAGTAACGCTATTACCGAGTCGCAATTAGCAAACAACTCACATCCGTAGAGAATGCCAGGAACAAGACAAGTCTTTGCCAAGAGAGACCTAACCCGCAGCGCAGTAACCCACTGAGTGGCCCAGAGAGCACGCAATTTTGAATATTCCTGACGAACGACAGAGTCGATGTGATTACTCCAAGTCAGAGTGCTGTTAATAACCACGCTCAAGTTCTTTGAGTTCTTGAGTTTGATCTAGAGTCGTTAATGACTATACCGACATCACATGAAAAACAAGACAGCCTGTTTCTGATAACCACACACTTGGACTTTACAGGGTTGAGACACAGGCCATTGGCTTTCGCCCAAGTGCTGACTCTTGACAGATCATGATTATCCAGACGATGTTTTCAGCAATATCATCCCTCGGATTGCCGATATATATCTGTAAATTGTCAGCGTACATATGTACCTCACAATAAGACAATTGACTCGCCAAGTCTTTACTGTACAATGAAAAGAGAAGAGGACCCAGAATTGATCCCTGAGGAAAACCTTTTAAAACAAGCAGAGGTGCCGATATAGAAGACTTATAACTAACGGACTGTGTGCGGTGTGACAGGTACGACAAAATAAGACGAACAGACGTAGAACAAAAATTATAAAGATGTCTCATCTTATCACATAACAAGGAATGATCCACAGTGCCAAATGCCTTAAGAACAAGGAAATTTATCTTGTCATTCTCCAAATTGACCCTGATCCTCTCAGTGACATCTGCCAAGGCAGTTACGCTGCTGTGGTTAGGTCGAAACCCGGACTGTCTCACATATAACAAAGAGTTCTCGTTGGCAAAAGACGACATTTGCAAATACAACAATTTCTCAAAGACCTTTGACAAGTAACAAAGAATCGCAATTGGTCTATATTCCTTGGAATTTTTAGGCAGTGGGATGACTTTGGCATGTTTCCACGCTAATGAAAAGTAACTCGTGGTCAAAATCCTATTGAAAACACTTGTTACATGAGGAATAATAAGGGGGAGCAAGAGTCTTACAAATCTAGGATCAATGCCATCAGATCCGACAGCATTAGACTTTACAGTCGCGACGCACTCAAGGACATCGGTGGGACCAATGCAGTTGAAACCAAAACCAGAGTCGTCATCGAGAGGGGCGGATTAATATCTGCACCCTCTTTTCAACCTTACCTAACCTAACCTACTTAATATTGGTGTAGGTTGTTGCTGTTGTAGCAGTTTATTGTGTTCTATCTTTCGTCTGCTTGATTCTGTTGAGTGTCAAGACCCAGGAACTCTGCGACTAAGATGGGGTGCGTCCACAAAGACGGGTCTGAGTCGAGTAATTCTGTCTGGGTAGTTAAACAGATGATGTGCATCGTGCGGTCCCTGGTTACAATCGGGACATACATCTTGCACGTCGGCATCAATCCTTGCTCTGTAGTTGAGGCGGCTGCATCTGCCGGAACGTAATTGAGCCAGAACTACTCTGGTTTGCCGGGGGAGGTCAATTTCTTCAGGTGCTATGGGAGGCGGCCACTCTCCAATGACTACATTCATCCAGTAGCTATTTACTACTATGCTACCGTGTCTGCATGCATTTTGTCTAGACCCGCATGGTATGCCGCTTGATCTAGAGGTTCTCTCTTGTAGCGCTGAACCTCTTAACATACCTTAAGGCTTCTGGGCGGTGGATATCTATCCACAAGATGATGATTTGGATGGTCTCTGCGATAACAGTCCAAAAGATATTGCTTAGAAAGTTTGTATTTATGTCTTCTCACTGGTAGGATCTTTGACTCCTGATGGAGGTGGTCCTCATGAGAACTGAGGAGACAGCCCGTCGCAATAATATTCAGATCTGAATATTATTCCACTGCGTGTCCCAAAGCTGACGAGACCACACTGGCGCTACATAACTTACCACAGACCGGCCAATTGCTTTGTATGTGGTTAACAAGGTTTCTTTGTCTGCACCTCAAGTGGTGCCAGCAATTGCTGTGGCATGTGGGAAAAACATGTAAAAGCTGTCAATTGGGACACTTGATGGTCGGAATCATTTCTCCATTGACCAACACAGTCAGCTCAGTATTCACCTCACGCGTATTTGTAGTGAACAATGTGGCCGAAGATTTGGTGGCAGATATCTTCAGATTTCTTGCAGCGAAATATGAGGCAAGTTCATTGAGGTAGACGGTCAACCTATCGCAGATGGGTTCAGACCAATGGGTGGGGGGCCTGATGCCATGATCGTAAAATCGTCCGCTTATGATACCATCTCTATGCCGTCTGGAGGGTGTGGAATGGAGGATAGGTAGAGGTTACCTACACCTTGGATGATTTGGCGTCACGGATGACATTCGTAACTTCGCCAACAGTAAATTGTGATGGCTGTCCATCGGCTCGGAGACCACGGATACGGCGAATGGCTCTCCTCCGTACCCTGTCACTCTCGGGATGCACAATAAATTGACGGTTTAACAACCTGGCGCATCACTTCGGATCAGTTACGGTTACTTCGCCAAAAGTGATTGAGGATCCTGTCAACCCGTTTACCGGGGTACGAGAGTGACTTAACATTGCCTAAACCCGTGTCTAAGCTACATAGCTCCAAGTAATTCAGCCACAAATTCCGCCTATGTTCGTTGACTACCCTATTTATTTCCAGATTCAGCTCGCTGATTCTGGGGTTAGTGGGGTCCGTACAACGAATCCAATTATGAATCGTCTGCGAGTACCACTGCCTTCGCCGGGAAATTGGGCCGCACTTGGGGTATTCGACCGGCTGAAATAAAGCGAGCGGCTGCTACTTTAATGATGTCTCGGAATATCCTCTCGGCAACTAGCAAATCCCAGGAGAGTGTCAGTTCACTGAAGCAGCGATTGGTGTACTTTCTGAAGCCAATTCGATGATGAGAATTATGGGAAGGTGGTCTGACCCCAAAGAGATGACGCCTTGCCAGGATACGTCGCTCAGGAGATCAGGGGATGCAATGGAAATGTCTGGCGAGCTGCTGCACTGCTGCTTAATCTGCTCTACCAAAGCTATGCCACGCTGATCGTTACCCAGGGGAGAATGCCATGAAGTGTGATGCGCGTTAAAGTCCCCTCGAACCAGACGATTATGGCCAGATAGCAACCCACTTATGTCGGGGTTGTAAGCTTGGCCATTAATCGGGCCACAGCTACCAACGGTGGATTTTGTTGAAATATTTCGTCCGATTTGGCTGACATTTTGCATGTAGTGTTCTGTTATGACTTCCAACAATTGTATTAAATACTGTCCAAATCAGTCCAATTTAGCTGAAATGTGGTGTGCTACAAAAATGCATTGGGCAGGCTACGGAGATCGCGATTTCAAAGCTGATCAAGGTTTCATCATCAGTCCGATAAGCCCCAAAAAGATTACATGCTTCCACCTACTCACTAATAAGAGATCTGAGCAATAGTAAAAGCTTGCCTCTTTGAGAACAACATTGGATCATATCAGGGTACCTTTCTTCGAGCGCAGTAAGAAAAGAAACCAACATCCGCCAATATCTCTACTTTAAAGAACATCCAGCAATAGCAATAGCATACACAATAGCCAAAACCTGTCACCCAGCAATCGTTGAGTAACTTTTCAATGTGTGTACTTATTGCAGCATACACATTTATCGGCTTGCCGTTCGTTCATTCACCTGTTCATCTGTCTGTAGATCGTTGGGGATTGTTAATGGGTCATATCCATGTTTTGATATTGCTGCCATATGAACTCATCTCCCGATTAGACATTTTAAGTCTCAAGATGGCGCAATTCTTATCCGAATTGTCTGACATTTTGTATGAGGTGTTTTGTAATGAACTTGAATAAATGTGCTAAGTATGGTTCAAATCGGTGCATAACCTGATATAGCTTCCATATAACCTGATTTTAGATCTTGGTTCTTCAGCCTCTAGAAGGCACAATAATTATTCGATTTGGCTGAAATTTTGCATGAAGTGTTTTGTTTTGGCTTCTTACCACAATGCCAAGTATGGTCCTAATCCGTTCATAACCTGATATATATCCCATATAAACCATTCTCTCGATTGTACTTCTTGAAATTTTGCATGAAGTGTTTTGTGACTTGTGGATATTGGTTGTGCTTGGTTTTGACTTGGCAAAATCCAGACTTATCTTGGTCTTCCTTCATCTCAAATGTGGACGCAAACCTTACCGTTTTGTCACTTTGGTAGCTGCTTTTAACAGCCGTTAAAGGTAGTTAGCTAAAATGTGCCGCGAGTTCACCTATAGAACGAGGAAAATATAGGTTGTGGTGTCGTGCTAGTAGCCCATCACCCATGAAACCTAAAGGAATTACTTTGAAAAAACGAAAAGAAAAGCAAGTAAAAGCGTGCTAAGTTCGGCCGGGCCGAATCTCATATGCCCTCCACCATGGATCGCATTTGTCGAGTTCTTTTCCCGGTATCTCTTTTTAGGCAAACATATGATAAAGGGAAAGAATTGCTATGATATTGGAGCTATAATATCAAGTTATCATATGAGCGGACCATAATTAAATTTAATATTGGAAACCATAGTAGAAGTCGTTGTGTAAAAATTCAGCCAATTCGAATAAAAATTGCTCCCTTAAGGGGCTCAAGAAGTAAAATAGGGAGATCGGTTTATATGGAAGCTGTATCAGGCTATAGACCGAATCAGACCATAATTGACACGTATGTTGAAGTTCAAGAACAAAATTTCAACCAAATCGCATAATAATTGCGACCTCTAGATGTTCTAGAAGTCAAGATCACCGATCGGTTTTTATGGCAGCTATATCATGCTATGGACCAATTAAAACCATATTTGGCACAGTTGTTGGAAGTCATAACAAAACACCTCTTGCAAAATTTCAGCCAAATCGGATAAGAATTGCGCTCTCTAGTGGCTCAAGAAGACAAGATTCAAGATCGGTTTATATGGCAGCTATATCAGGTTATAGACCGATTTCAACCGTACTTAGCACAGTTGTTGGAAGTCATAACAAAACACATCAAGCAAAATTTTAGCCAAATTTGGGTTGTAAATGGGCCATATGGGTCCATGTTTTGATATGACTGTCATATTGGGTTGCCCAAAAAGTAATTGCGGATTTTTCATATAGTTGGCATTGACAAATTTTTTCACAGCTTGTGACTCTGTAATTGCATTCTTTCTTCTGTCAGTTATCAGCTGTTAATTTTAGCTTGCTTTAGAAAAAAAGTGTAAAAAATGTATATTTGATTAAAGTTCATTCTAAGTATTATTAAAAATGCATTTACTTTCTTTTAAAAAATCCGCAATTACTTTTTGGGCAACCCAATATAACCCGATCTGGGATCTTAACTTCTTGAGCCACTAGAGGAAGCAATTCTTATCCGATTTGGCTGAAATTTTGCACGACGTGTTTAGTTATGACTTTCAACAACTATGCCTAGTATGATTTAAATCGGTACATAACCTGATGTAGCTGCCATATATACCGATTTTGAATCTGGACTTCTTTACCCAAAAGAGGGCGCAATTCCTATCCGATTTGGCTGAAATTTTGCAAGAGGTGTTTTGTTATGACTTCCAACAACTGTGCCAAATATGGTTTCAATTGGTCCATAACTTGATATAGCTGCTGTATAAACCGATCGGGGATTTTGACTTCTTGAGCTTTTAGAGGGCCTCATTATTTTCCGATTTGGATGACATTTTGTACAACGGCTTCTTTGATGACCTCCATCATACGTGTCAAAAATGTTCTGAATTGGTCTTTAGCCTGATACAGCTTCCCTATAAACCGATCTCCCTATTTTACTTCTTGAGCCCCTAAAAGGCCCAATTCTTATTCGATTTGTCTGAAATTTTACACACATACTTGTACTGTGGTCTCCAAAATTCAATAAGCAATCAATTATTTTCTTTTATCCTTGTTTGGTATGACTTCCAATATCTGTGACAAATATGGTTCAAATCGGTCTATAACCTGATATAGCTGTCATATAAACCGATCTGGGATCTTGACTTCTTGAGCCTTTAGAGGGCTTATTTGGTGGAGGTATATAAGATTCGGCCCGGCCGAATTTAGCACCCTTTTACTTGTTTATTATTACTTTATCATTAATGAGGCTCTCCATTGGCTTCAAAAAAATTCTACTAAACACTTTCGCATACGTACTTCGTATGCATGTGAGTTTTTACGTACAATACATTGGTACATACACACTATTTACCCGCCTTCTTAACAAACATTAAGCCTAGCCATAGGTATTTACTGCTTGTCCGCAAACATTTTCATCCCTAATTTTGTTTTGAACTCATTGTGTGACCACACCCTTGCGAATGTCTGAAATGTCCTCATTCGACAATTCTACTTTATATGCAGTCAAGTTCGTCATCGTTTTGAGTTCGACAACGGTATTAGTACACTGGCCAATGTGGATGCAGTTTTGGTGTTGCATTTGTGTATGTGTTAGCAGGTATGCTGTGGCAAATGTAACACGAAAATGTTACAGAAGTAGCATCAGATAAAATTAATTAATACATATATATGTGATTGAAAATTTTACCTTTTTCGAAACGTAATTTATTCAGACATTTCCATAAATTAATCAAAATTTTTGTATTCAATTTAAATTGAAATTGAGAGTATGATCTTCGGCCATCGCCTAAAAATTAATTCTAATTTTAAATACCTACTTGCCAAAATAATTTTTCCATTTTTTTAAAAAATTTATTTGATATGCGAATTTTCAACATCAACATCAACGTCTTGAATGTTCAGTTATAAAGATTGATCTTTCAAAAAATATTTTTTTAAGCGTAACCAATTTTCAATCATGTTTTAATTAGATCAATTAAACAAATTAATTGTCAATTTTGAAAATTTCAATTAATTGGTATACCATCCACAATAGGATGGGGGTATACTAACTTCGTCATTCCGTTTGTAACACATGGAAATATTGGTCTAAAACCCCATTAAGTGTATATGTATACTCTTTATTGTCATGGAATTTTAAGTAGATCTAGCAATGCCCGCCCGTCCGTATGTCTGCCTGTCTGTAAGAAGCAACCTAACTTTCGAAGTAGTAAAGTTAACCACTTGAAATTTTTTACAAATATTTCCTTTTAGTGTAGGTCGGTTGCGATTGAAAATGGGTCCATGTTTTGTTATATCTGCCATATAAACTAATCTCAGATCTTGAATTTTAGAGCCTCAAGAAAGCGCAATTCTTATCCTTTTCGAAATTTTGTACAGCGTGCTTTGTTTTCAATTCTATCAACTGTGACATGTATGGTCTAAATCGGTCCATACCTTGATATAGCTGCCATGTAATCCGATCTAGAAAGCGGAATTACCACCTGATTTGATTGAAATTTAGCATCTAAAGTTTTGATGTGTCTTAATGCCGTACCATGTATGGTCCAAATCGGTCTATAACCTAATGTAACTTCGCTATAAACCCTTCAAACGATTCGAATTCTTGAGCATCCAGAGGACGCAGTTTTATTCGATTTAGCACCAATTTAAATGTGGTAAAATACCTATCACGCTGAACTCCTGGTATCGAATCCTGGCGAGAACATCATATAAAAATTTCAGCTGTGGTTACCCACTCCTAACGCTGGCGGCATTTGTGAGGTACTATGCCAAGTAAAATCTTCTCCCCAAAGAAGTGTCGCACTACGCCACGTCGTTCGGACTGGGCTAAAAAAAAGGATACCCCTAATCACTTAGCATAAAACTTGAACCGGACAGAACTCATTGATATATGAGAAGTTTTCCCCTGTTCCTTAACAGGAAGTTCATGGGCAAATTTGCATTTTTTATAAATTCCAACACTCTTAACGAGTACGGCCTTCATCTGTCCATAACTAGTGTATGTCGTATATATTTCAAAAAGTCATTCAAAGATCGTCTAAAAGGATATCCATGGTCGATGGTATATAAGATTAAGCCAGACCAAACTTAACGCAGTTTTACTTTTTATCAGTCTTATCAGTTCCCATTCCCCGACAGACGGCAAGGACGAATAGACCATGGATATATTTTATGAGCGCTAAGAGAGATGCAAGGCATTCATCCAGCCTGTTGGACGTATTATCGAGCCAAAGTACGAACATTGATTCGTATCAGTACTTTATTGAAACGCACCCGTCTAAGTGTAGCGAGGAATGTACGATTTGACTCTGCACGGAAGTAGGAATTCGAAAATGAAAAAGTACCAACATATAGCAGCGGCATTATACTCTACTAACCCAATTGCTTGATGAAAACACTCCTTATCCCTATGATATAGCGTCGCAAGACCAAACCATTGCCCACACCATAGAAAAGGCAGCGAAATCTGTACTTGGGTACCAGAAGTCACCTCCAAGAATTTAATGGTACAACCAAGAGTGTCGAAATTTCACAGAAAACAAGAACGTGGCACACAAAGCAGCTCTGCAATCAATAGCAACGTGCCAGTCGAAGGATAGATATCAGGAGAAAAGGGGATAGGAAAGATGTCCCTTCCGCAGAAAGAAGAGAAAAATGGTAAGTGCGTGTGAGCGAATCGAAATGCTCGGGGTCAGATTGAAGTCCCGAAATTCTATCAAATAATTAAACATCATACCGATGGCTTTAGTACAGCGCATCCCGCTGCAGAGATAAAAAAGGAGGATGGCAGCTACATCAGGTTATGTACCGATTTGCGCCATACTTATCATAGTTATGGGAAGTGATACCAAAACACCTCATGCAAAATTTTAGCCAAATCGGATGACATTTACGCTCTCTATTAGCTCAAGAAATCAAGATCCAAGATCGGTTTATATGACAGCTATACCAGATAATGAACCGATTTAAATCATACTTAACACAGTTGTTAGAAATGATAGCAAAACACATCATGCAAAATTTTAGTCAAATCGGACTAGAATTGCGCCCACCAGAGGCTCAAGAAGTCAAGACCCAAGATTGGTTTATATGGCAGCTATATCAAAACACGGACCGATTTGTTCCATTTACAATCCCAACCGACCTACACTAATAAATAAAAAGTATTTGTGCGAAATTTCAAGCCCTAGCTTTACTCCTTCGAAAGTTAGCGTGCTTTCGACAGACAGACGGATGGACGGACGGACGGACATGACGATCAAGAATATATTTATATAATTTATGGGGTCTCAGACGAATATTTCGAGGTGTTACAAACAGAATAATGAAATAAGTATACCCCCGTCCTATGGTGAAGGGTATAAAAATTGCACTTAAACGCATCTACATTAAGTTTCTTTATAGTACAGTAAGCAAAATTGATAGTGCTGGGCCAAGTTTTCTGTTAGAGACGAAACAATGAAGCTTCCATTTTTTACGAAAAATTTTTTGATTTGTAACTTGCATAAATTTTGACCGATGAATCGGAACTTAGCATACGCGCGAAAAAAAATATCAAATTTTGTAAGCTTTCCAAATCAGTTAAAAAATTTAAAGTCGGTTTAAAAGCAGTTTAAAAAATTTTAAATCGGTATAAAAATGGTTTCACAAGCAACAAAATACGAAACCAGCCTCTGCGAATATTAAAAAAAAATTCCGGCACATTTAGGCCGGACCATAAATGTGCTTTTGACAGCCCGAGCTAAATTTTGTAGGGCCGAGGTGACCAACTTTGAGGCCCACCAATGAGCTCCTGGGACTTCTAGGGCCCTGAAATTTTGCATATAAACTGGATAATACCTCAGCTATAACCATGTAATTTCATGAAGATATCTCTATCCGTTCCAGACTTATTTTTTTCCGCATCTCACTGTGCGACGATAAGCCGCCTAGACAGAACGTAGTCCAAATCGCAGGGGCCCAACTGAAGAACAACAAGGGATTTATTGCCGATGGAATGCCAGCTAAATTATTTGACACCCGGAGCGACTCGCTGGAGAGACGCTTGCATATTCTCATCTCTGCGACCTGGAACCTCAGCATTCTACATATACTCCGCAAACAAGAATAAAGACAAGTCAGTGTGTGCAAACTACAAATAAAAAAGTCTCCCACCCATTCATGATACTTTCGAGCAGACTGTGTGTTAGCTTTATGCTTGCTAAATCCACAATAGAGCAGATATTTCACAATAGACCAGATATTCACACCTCGACAACACCTAGAAAAGAACCAAGAAGGATAGATTGAAATTTACTATGTTTCCATCGATTACACTTTCAACAGGTATTTCAATCCATGCGAGAGCTTGAGATGGCATGATGCTGTTTCGGATTAAGCCATCAGTTCAGGATAAAAACCAGCTCTTGACAGACGAAAATTAAACTATACAATACACTTATAATACCCGATATGATTTATGGTATGGATTTATCCTAAGCAAGGTTATTTGCGAAAGCAGACGAAGTAGTACTTGAATTGTTCGAGAGAAAGATTCTTCGTAAAATTTATATATCTGTCCACTTTGATAAAGAATACCGGAATCGCATGAACTGCTAGCTGTTTAATGACGCATAGGAAGTCCAGACTAAAAATCTGGGGATACGTCTGATGGGACCTACATCTAAAGTTGAACCGATCTGGACCATATTCGGCACGGTTGTAGATAGGTCTAATAAATCGTCCCATTCTAAATTTCAGCCCGATCGTATAAAAAATACGCCTTTTATAAGTAGATCAAAATCTATAGCCCTTAAAGGTTGGAGAAGTGGAAAATGGTCAATTTCGACACCATGTATCTCATGCTGTATTATAGATATAGATCAACATTTTCCTAAAACGCTATGTCCTTCTATACAAATGTCTAGAACCTTTTTTACCGCTCAGATCAACAGGTTAGTTTAGGTTATTTTAGGTTGAAAAGAAGGTGCGGATATTAATCCGTCCCATGCCACTGTGGGCATGCACCTAAGCCAGTAGTCGCTTTTTGTACGGTCTAAATACTAAAATGGAAAAAATACTAAAATCGAAAAAGAAAATCTACGTTAGGAATTCCGTGCTACTTACAAAATCCTTAATTGTTTTCCACACAACGCCCCTATGTTGGTTCATGTCTGGTATTGTATCCCAACCTAAGTTCCGCTGTCTGTTAGCTGCGAATACCGGACAATAATATCAAAAATGCTCCAACGTCTCATTATCTTCCCCACACGCTATTACTTGCTCCACCAATTTTGCGCAAGTGTTATCGTAGTTACATATTTCCCTTCATGATACCGAAAGTCATACCGACTTCCTTTTTACTTCCTCAATATCTTCGTCTTTTCACGATCTGTATTTCCTCATAAGATTTTCGTCGTCCTACCGAATTTAACTCGATCTGAGTGGACCCAAAAGGCTTTGGGTTAAGTAAGTTTATTGACGGTAGTTCTCTAGCCTTCACTGCCAAATCGTCTGCTCTTTCATTCCCGCTTACTCCGCTGTGGCCCGGCACCCAAAGGATGTGGATCGTGCCATCCTCAGCGAATGCGTTAATCTCCTTCTTACACTTCAAGAGACTGTTCGTGACCTTACAGTCCTGGTTGTTGTTGCGTTGATGGCCAGTTTAAAGATGGTCACACTCGACGTCCTCGCGTTAACACCACAAGTTTCCTTCCAGGAAACCACAAGATTCCTTCCGCGATGATATGAATAGGATAGAAGATGCTTTATCCATTCTTCCATGAGAGTTAAGGCGATAAGACAGATCTACAGGTAAAACGATGTAGACTTATTTCCAATTTCTCCAAAATACAACGATTGTATTGAATGAGGCAGTTGCTGCAAAAAAATTCTTTTCAAGGTAAACAAGTAAAAGCGTGCTAAGTTCGGCCGGGCCGAATCTTATATACCCTCCACCATCGATCGCATTTGTCGAGTTCTTTTCCCGGCATCTCTTCTTAGGCAAAAAAGGATATAAGAAAAGAGTTGCTCTGCTATTAAAACGATATCAAGATATGGTCCGGTTCGGACCACAATTAAATTATATGTTGGAGACCTGTGTAAAATTTCAGCCAATTCGTATAAGAATTGCGCCAATTGGGACTCACGAAGTAAAATAGAGAGAACGATTTATATGGGATCTGTATCGGGCTATAGACCGATTCAGACCATAATAAACACGTTTGTTGATGGTCATGAGAGGATCCGTCGTACAAAATTTCAGGCATATCGGATAATAATTGCGACCTCTAGGGGTCAAGAAGTCAAGATCCCAGATCGGTTTATATGGCAGCTATATCAGGTTATGAACCGATTTGAACCTTATTTGACACAGTTGTTGAAAGTAAAAATAAAATACGTCATGCTAAATTTCAGCCAAATCGGATAGGAATTGCGCCCTCTAGAAGCTCAAGAAGTCAAATCCACAGATCTGTTTATATCACAGCTATATCAGGTTAAGGACCGATTTCAACCATACTTGGCACAGTTGTTGGATATCGTAACGAAATACTTCGTGCAAAAATTCATTCAAATCGGATAGGAATTGTGCCCTCTAGAGGCTCAAGAAGTCAAGACCCAAGATCGGTTTATATGGCAGCTATATCAGGTTATGGGCCGATTTAAACCATACTTGGCATAGTTGTTGGATATCATAACAAAAGACGTCGTGCGAAATTCCATTCCATTCGGATAAGAATTGCGCCCCCTAGAGGCTCAAGAAGTCAAGACCCAAGATCGGTTTATATGGCAGCTATATCAGGTTATGGACCGATTTGAACCATACTTGGCACAGTTGTTGGATATAATAACAAAACACGTCGTGCAAAATTTCATTCCAATCGAATAAGAATTGCGCACTCTAGAGGCTCAAGAAGTCAAGACCCAAGATCGGTTTATATGGCAGGTATATCAGGTTATGAACCGATTTGAACCATACTTGGCACAGTTGTTGGATATCAAAACAAAACACGTCGTGCAAAATTTCATTCTGATCGGATAAGAATTGCGCACGCTAGAGGCTCAAGAAGTCAAGACCCAAGATCGGTTAATATGGCAGCTATATCAGGTTATGGACCGATTTGAACTATACTTGGCACAGTTATTGAATATCATAGCAAAACACGTCGTGCAAAATTTCATTCCAATCGGATAAGAATTGCGCACTCTAGAGGCTCAAGAAGTCAAGACCCAAGATCGGTTTATATGGCAGCTATATCAAAACATGGACCGATATGGCCCATTTACAATACCAACCGACCTACACTAATAAGAAGTATTTGTGCAAAATTTCAAGCGGCTAGCTTTACTCCTTCGGAAGTTAGCGTGCTTTCGACAGACAGACGGACGGACGGACGGACGGACGGACGGACGGACGGACGGACAGACGGACGGACATGGCTAGATCGACATAAAATTTCACGACGATCAAGAATATATATACTTTATGGGGTCTCAGACGAATATTTCGAGTAGTTACAAACAGAATGACGAAATTAGTATACCCCCCATCTTATGGTGGAGGGTATAACAAGGTGGTACGTTAGAATAGGTTTAAGTGGCAGTCTGCCATTAGACTCACTTAGACGTTTTCGGCTATTGTAATACCACAGGAACAGAAGAAAGAAGGTGCCTTCTAGTTCCTACCGCTTTACAAATCCCTGGGATATCTCTGTGGCCCAGCACCCAGAACAGGTAAATTTTGAACTTTTCAGCAATCTCGTTAAGACATCTGCGACAGACGAGAAATACGTTCAGAAATACGTTTTCCAGGGATTTAATGGCTGCCTGGCTGTCCGAGAAGATATTTATGACAATCGTCGTTATGACATTATATCTTAGCCATAACTTCCTTAATTGGAAGGATCTCCGCTTGATAAACACTGCAGTGGTCGGGTAACCTTTTCGATATGACCAGTTTTAGATCATTAGAGTACACCCCAATGACCACCTGGTCGTCTAGTTTTGAACCATCCGAAGTCTATGTAACTTCTGTTACCAGGGATATCGTAGTTCCAATCGGTTCTATCAGGAATAGTGGTACAGTACTTTTTATGAAAAAGCGGCTTAGGTAGGGTGTAATCCACACTGCCTGGAACATCGGATATTGTATCAAGGATAACACAGTGTCCGTAGCCGCCACATGACCAATAAGAAAGCTACCTTAACCTCACGGCAGTGGTCGCTGCAATTTGTCTAGCCACAATATCCAGAGGCATAAGATGTAGCATTAAATTCAGTGCATCAGATGGTATCGTCCTCAGTGCAACAGTGATGCACAAACAAGCCATGCTTTGGATGCCGTTAGGTATTCAGCAAGGTGGAAACAAGGTGGTAAACGCAAAAAGGTTATACTAAAACTCCGATGGGAAGACCAAGTGGAGAAAATGGGTGTCAGAAATTGGAGAAGGAGCGCATAAGGTCAAGGACCTTGGAAGTCTGTTTCCCAGTTCAGTTATTGCAACAAACGGTCTGTGATAGCCAACTAAGTAAATAATAAGACACACTTAAGAAGTCTTCGGAATGACGTGCCCTACTTGTTTATTGCCTTTTATTCCAACTGCCAGCTGTTTGATACTTCTACGATCCCAAAGCCAGATAAGATCCTTCATTCATAATACTATGTCCTTGTTAATTATCCAATTTCATCCAAGTAATGGATGATCAAGCTGAAAGTTTACCGTTCATCACCTTCGAAGATCGATAACAAATGTGTGTGCGACTAACAACAGCCACTTGTAAAGGCATTCACGCATGTGGTGAGTTTTCGATCAAGCGGTGAATGTAAATTTGCACTCTCTCACTCACACAAAGAACACACGGCATAATACACAGCAGAGGCAACAAACAATGAATGTCCTTTATGAAAAGGAAAAACTAACGTCAAGCACTCCCTACGTGCAACATCTAGTGAGTCTCAAGTACACTTCTCTCGCACTATGACTCCACTATTATGACGCATTTCATTATGTCACTCACTCATTGCTGCCATCCATGCATCCGGCGCTGCTGCTGCTGTTGCTTACCGTATACCATGTCCGTTACTACCTCCATTGCTGGAACATAGACGAGCAGTTTGGCGTTAAAGATGGATGGCTGGATGCAGTAAGGCATTCATCGTCGTCATCATCATCTCTGGTCGCCGTCGTCTCTAATAAATTCATTCAAATCGAGAAAAAGCAACAGTTTCTCTTTCACTTTTTTCCATTTTGTCACAAAAAAAAGAACAAAAACGGGCGGGAAGAAAAAACAAAACATTAACAATGATTCTTGGCATTGCTGTTGTTGCTGTGGTGGGTTTGTTGGTGTCTTGTGATGCCGCCGTTATCATCACACTTTGTTCGGTAATTATGTACAAGTCTAAGTAAGTAGGCGATGAGTACACAAGTACGTACCAGCAGAGTACCAGACGGACGGAGTACAATAAAGTCGAATAGTGAGTGCAGTACGGGAGTAGATCTGAAATTTCCTTTTATTATTCTGTTCGCTGGCTGTTCCCACTTTTTTCCTACTTTATCTTGTCGCTTCTTGTGTTTGTTGGTGTTGTAGTCTTCATCGCTTAATAAGTCTGCCTGCTGTCTGCAATGATTGCGTAATGAGTATCTAATTGGCGCGAATGGGGGACGGGAAGTGTTTTTTTTTTTTCTGTTTTCCTTTATTTTTTGTTGTTGCTTTTTATATTTTATTTCATTTTTTCCAAACAGCCGTATAAATTATTCACTCATAAAAAACATAGCTGCCGAGAAGGTGGAGGATGGGTGGCGCGATTACATTTCAAGGTCGCGTTTAAACAAGGAAAAATTGTAAAAACTTTTTGTTTGGCTGCGAAAAAACAGAAAATTCCCTCGCTTTTTTTCTATTTCATTCAGGCTGTAACACTGAGAGGGGGTGCGAAGCAACAAGTTGATGACTCAAGAATGCCGCGCCGTCTACTGGGTGTGTAGGTGGGCGCGTTTCTGCTGATAAGAAGCTCGACGATGGCAGAAATGTTTAGTTAAGGAAATGTTAGTAAGTATTTGTGACTTTTATTACTTTTGGCTGTTGCTCTTTCGCCACGCTTTTCTCAACTTTTGTCCCAATTTGAAGGATGTTAAAAGATGAATGATTGCCGGTCAAATCATTGCCATAGCCTCTCAAGTCTAATAAGAACTAATTGTGAAGTCAGCGTACAAAAGTTCTAAACAAGTTAACAAAACATGGATTTTGTCTCAAACGGCTTCTTAAGATAAGGCTTAAGGTGCTACCGACCATCCATATGACTTTCCCCATGTATGTTGGATATGAGTAGAGTGAACTCTTATCGGCATATGTTTTGTATTTTTATACCCTCCACCACAGGATGGGGGTATACTAATGTCGTCATTCTGTTGGTAACACCTCGAAATATGCGTCTGAGACCCCATAAAGTATATATATTCTTATCAGTTTAAGTCGATCTAGCCATGTCCGTCCGCCCGTCTGTCCGTCTGTCTGTCGAAAGCACGCTATCTTTCGAAGGAGTAAAGTAAGCCTCTTTAAATTTTGCAAAAATACTTTTTATAAGTGTAGGTCGGATGGGATTGTAAATAGGCCAAATCGGTCCATGTTTTGATATAGCTGCCATATAAACCGATAGTGGGTATTGACGTCTTGAGCCTCTAGAGAGCACAATAAACCGATCTTGCGTCTTGACTTCTAGAGCCTCTAGAGGGCGCAATTCCTATCCGATTTGACCGAAATTTTGCAGGAGGTGCTTTGTTATAACTTCCAATAACTGTGCTAAGTATGGCGCAAATCGGTACATAACCTAATATAGCTGCCATATAAACCGATCCCGGATCTTGACTTCTTGAGTCTCTAGAGGTGGCAATTGTCATCCGATCATCAGAAATATTGTACAACAGCTTCTCTCAAGACCTTCAACATACGTGTCAAATATGGTCCGAATCGATCAATAGCTTGATACAGCTCCTATATAAACCGATCTCCCGATTTTGCTTCTGGAGCCCCTAAAAAGTCCAATTCTTATCCGAAGGAACTGAAATATTACACAATGACTTCTACAATGTTCAGCATTCATTTATGGTCCGAATCGGACTATAACTTGATATAGCTCCAATAGCATAACAGTTCTTATTCACTATTCTTAGTTTGCATAAAAAGAGATGCTGCGCATAGAACTTGACAAATGCGATCCATGGTGGAGAGTATATAAGATTCGGCCCGGCCGAACTTAGCACGCTCTTAATTATTTTTATCCGAATGTCCGATGAAAATAGAGTTCTCTTAAATCAAAAATATTCATATTCAAAAATAACATTTATTTCAACATCTGTGCATACAAAGTTTCATATGTTTCGGTCGATATCTACAACTTTTACATACATATGCTAAATTTAACATATCATATAACAAAGACATGTCGTCTGATAGCACCTTTAGCAGATATGTTTCGATTGGACAGATACAAATATTCGTAAGGCGTAGATCGGCCCAAACTTGGAAACTTTTTCTGATTTTCTCAGCAGGATTCGAAGCCAGGCGTTCTGAGTCATAGCCGGACATGGTAGCCACAGCGCCACTGTGAAGTACACCCATTTGAAAAAAAGTAAGAATGGGAAAAAGTCGGGCTGTGCTGACTTTATAATACCCTACACCTACCCTCTAAGTACAATGTGGGATCTACATCCAATTATGAAACAATTTTGATGGACCTTGGCGGATGTTTTCAGATGGGTTATTAAACAATCCTTATAAAATTTGGAGCAAATATTCAATATGCCGAGGACCTGCGTTATTTGTCATAAAAATTAGAATTATAAATTTTTTTCCAGAGTTGTCAACATCGGATGCAACAGGGAGACGGTGGAGCATACCTGGTATCACTTTATATGCCTTTCGATTCTCCGACACCGCCACCAACGTCGGAGCTGCAACGGCTGGTAAGGAAAGCAAAATAGGCAGAAAACGAGGTACTGGTGCGATAGGGTGCGATGCGAAGTCTCACCACATTTCGTGGAGTAGTACCAACACTAATAAGCGGGGCCAAGCCCTGGCAGAGTTCTTGAATACTAACGACCTAATAACACTTAATATTCATAACACCGCTACCTTTGTTAATAGGATTAGGGAGGAGGTATTAGATGCGACGATATGTTCCGAAAATCTGATCGATGAGGTTCAGGATTGGGGGGTCTCCATGGAACACTCTTTCTCTGACCATCGCTACATTAGGTTTAGAATAGCACGGCCAGCGCCGAATCCAACCAACCAACTGGACAAAATTCGGATGGCTACTCAGAAGAAGACTTGGGCAAGATAATTTAGATTGTCCAAGCATAGAAGAGTTTGACGAAAATGTCAACAGGGTTACGACTGCTCTGGTGGGGTCTTTCGAAGATAGTTGTCCTCTTCGGGAAAGGAAATCAGCCCAAGAAAAACCTTGGATCACCGGGGAGATTCACAATATTGGGAAAGAGGTCCGCAGACTTTTTAACAGAGCACGTCGTAAAAAGGCGGAAGTTTATTGGGATGTATACTACACACGGCTCAAGGAATACAATAAGATTACCATAGCGGCAAAACGTGCCTCCTGGAAGCTTTTCCGCGAACAGGTCGAAAGCGTCGCCAAGATTAAAAAGTTTCTCTCAAAAACCCATGTCCAAACTGAAACTTTAGTAGACGACATGGGAGTGAGAGCAGAGACAACGGAGGAGGCTTTCGATGAAAACCCATTTTCCACAGAATACGACAGGACTCACAGAGACACCGGAATCTTGGAATAACGACGTTGATCGAAGGTTTATAATAACGGAATTTATGATGAAGGAATCCTTGAGAGTTTTTAACCATTTAAGTCACCCGGACCTGAAGGGATATTTTCAGCGTTACTACAGAAAGAGGCAGACTATCTGGCGCCTCGTCTGGCCAAAATTTTCACAGCGTGCCTAGGAATTGCAAATACTCTATACAACATGCCAATGTTAAGGGAAGGTCGGTAAAGACTGCCCTGCAGGAGGTTGTGCAAAAATCAGAAGAATCCTTCGATGCCAAAACGTACACACTGGCGGTATGAATTAATATCGAGGAGGCTTTTAACAATGGGCGGAGCGACCAACGGATCCAATCCTTAGACCATTACCGGGTGGACCCGGTCCTAAGAGACTGGATAAACCATATGCAAAGGAACAGGTGGATAAATTTTGTGTCCCATGGCATAAATATAAGGGAGAAAGTGGCACAGGGCATGCCACAGGGGGACATTTTATCGCCACTCCTATGGGTGACCACCATAAATGACCTATAATGGATGCTGACTGTGGAGAGATTTGAACCCGTCTGCTACGCAGACGATGTTATAATATTTCTAAGGGGTTAGGATCCAATATCTGACAAGGTCAAATACTTAGGTGTGATCTTGGACACGAAACTGAATTGGAAGTGTCATATACAGGAGCGTACTGAGAGGCTTACAGATGTTGGGCACTATGTAGACGGGCCGTAGGCTCGAAATGGGGCCTGAATCCTAGGAGCGTGATTAGACCAATACTTACTTACGCCTCAGTAGTTTGGTGGACTGCTATGGAGAAAAAGTGCAACATAAGGAACATACCACAGGTTCAGAGAACATGTTGTCTTGGCATAGGCGGAGAGATGAGGACCACGCCCACTAGGGCACTGGAGACTATTCTAGATATCCGACCCATTCACATACAGATTAATGTGAGGCAACCACTGCGGCTATGAGACTTATGGCGATGGGAGAATGGATTGAGGATGGGAGCAGCCCATACCATCGCGGTATAATCGAGGCGACGATAGGAAACCTGGAAGGAAGTGGAGAGGTTTCCGATCGGATACCTGAGATGAACCTTGAAATTGAGTGCGACGCACTGCTGGCCATCGGCACAGTCTTGGAGGACGTTGAGTCTGAATATCTTTACTAACATTAGAATTGCTATAAGGGCAATAACAACCAGGACGGTAAGTTCACGAACAGTCTTGCATTGAAAGAAGGAGACTAACGCCTTCTCTGAGGATGGCAAAATCAATATCGTTTGGGTGCCGGGCCATAACGGAGTAAGGAGAAATGAAAGGGCAGACGATTTGGCGGTGAAGGCCAAAGGAATGCCGTCAATAAACTTGGTTAACCCGAAGCCTTTCGGGTCGACGCAGTCCGAGTTAAGGGAGTGGGGGAAGAATGCGCATGTAACATTGTGGAACAGCGAAACGGTCGGTAGGACGGCGAAAATCCTATGGAGGGATCCAGATCGTGAGCAGACGAGGCTATTACTGAAAGGAAGCAAGATGGAGGTCAGTATAGCTATTGGCATCATAACGGGACATATAGGACTACGAGTTCACTTATATAAAATCGGTGCGGCAAGTGACAGCATGTGAAGGGCATGCGGGGAAGATGATGAGACGTTGGAGCATTTTCTTTGTCATTAGACGGCTTTCGCGTTCAACAGATACCGGTACTTAGGTGGAGACACAATATCAGACATGAACCAACTTAGGGGAGTGGTATTGAAAACAATTAAGGATTTTGTAAGTAGCACGGAATTCCTAACTTAAAGTTTTCTTTTTAGAGGTTACTTTATAGTTTTTAGAGCGCACAACAAACCGATTACTGGCTTAGGTGTATGTCCATAGTGGTATGGGACGGATTAATATCTGTACCCTCTTTTCAACCTAACCTAACCTATGTTCAATATGTAATAACTACTGTTGAAAAATTACATATGTTTGGGAGCTGTATCTAAATATGAACAGATTGTGAGCAAACTTAGATATTGTGGTAGTGGTCGAGGAAAGCGTTGTAGAAAATTTTGGCAAGATTGGTCAATAAATGCGCTTGCAGTAGCTCTAGGAGTGAAAATCGGGCGATATACATATATAGCAGCTATATCTAAATCTAGACCGATTTCTATGAAAGTCACCAGTAGTGTCGGAAGTCATAAGGAAATCCTCTCTGCTAATTTTCGAGAGAATCGGTTAACAAATGAGCTCTTCATTGCAATATTTCTCAAAATCGGATGAACATATGTATGGGATCTATTGCGTTGCCCAAAAAGTAATTGCGGATTTTTCATAAAGTCGGTGTTGACAAATTTTTTCACAGCTTGTGACTTTTTAGAAAGAAAAAAGAATGCAGAAGAAAGAATGCAATTACATTCTTCTGTCAGTTATCAGCTGTTACTTTTAGCTTGCTTTAGAAAAAAAGTGTAAAAAAAGTATATTTGATTAAAGTTCATTCTAAGTTTTATTAAAAATGCACTTACTTTCTTTTAAAAAATCCGCAATTACTTTTTGGGCAACCCAATATATCCAAATCTGGACCGATTTCGAGCAAACTTCATAGATATTATTGAAGTCGTCGAGAACAGCGTTTGGGATGATTGGTCAATAATTGGGCTTGCAGCTATATCTAAATCTGGACCGATTTCTATGAAATTCACCAGTAATGTCGAGAGTCGTAAGAAAATCCTTCCTGCCAAACATATATATGGGAGCTATATCTAAATCTTAGATTGGTATATATGGCAGCTATATCCAAATCTGGACCGATCAGAGCCATATTGCAGAAAGATTTCGAGGGGCCTAACACAACTCATTGTCCCAAATTTCGGCGACATCGGACAATAAATACGCTTTTTATGGGTTCAATAACATAAATCGAGAGATCGGTCTATATGGCAACTATATCCAAATCTGGGCCAATCTTGACCAAATTGAAGAAGAATGGGCCTTACACAACTCATTGTCCCTAATTGTGGCAAAATCGGATAATAAATGCGTCTTTTATAGTACCAAGACCCTAAATCTAGAGTTCAGTCTATATGGCAGCTATATCCAAATCTGGACCGATCTGGACCAAATTAAAGAAGAATGTCGACTGGCCTTACACAACTCGTTGTCCCAAATTTCATCAAAATCGTATAATAAATATGGCTTTTATGGGCCGAAGACCATAAATCTGCGGATCGGTCTATATGGGGGCTATATCAAGATATAGTTCGATATAGCCCATCCTCGAACTTAACCTGCTTATGGACAAAATAAGAATCTGTGCAATGTTTCAGCTCAATATCTCAATTTTTAAAGACTGTAACTTGATTTCAACAGACAGTCCGACAGACGGACGGACAGAGGGACGCACATGGCTAAATCGTCATCGATTTTTACGGTGATTAAGAATATAAATACTTTATAGGATCGGTTATGGATATTTCGATGTGTTGTAAGCCCCCATCCTTCGGTGGTGGGTATAAAGACAAATAAAAGCGTGCTGAGTTCGGTAGGGCCGAATCGTATATACCCACCATCGCGGATCGCATTTGTCAAGTTCTTTGCCCGGTATCTCTTTAGAGGCAAACGAAAGATAATGTATAAGAATTGTTATGCTATTGGAGCTATGTCAGGTTATAAACCTTTTCGGGCCAAATTAATTTTTATATATAAGAAGAAGATGGGATCTTAGGCGAAAATTTCGAGGTGGGTATAAAAATGGAACAAGTAAGAGCGTGCTATATTCGGCCAGTAATTTGTGTTTGTTTGTAGGTTCATTTGTTTGTGTGTTCCTTATAGACTCAGAAACGGCTGAACCGATTTTTTTGAAATTTTCACAGATGGTGCATAATGGTCCCATCGTAGCGCAGAGGTTAGCATATCTGCCTATGACGCTAAATGCTAAGGTTCGAATCCTGGCGAGACCAGAAAAAATGTTCAACGGTACTATGCCATGTAAAATTTCTTTCCAAAGAGGTGTCGCACTGCGCCACGCCGTTCGGACTCGGCTATTAAAAGGAGGCCCCTTATCATTGAGCTTAAAACTTGAATCGGACTGCACTCATTGATATGTGAGAAGTTTGGCCCTGTTCCTTAGTGTAATGTTCATGGGCAAAATTTGCATTTTTTTTGCATAATGATCCCGTGGTGAAAAAAGGGTACTAAATTTTTTGATATCTGAAGGGGGAGCGGACCCTTCCCCTTACCCTAATTTTCAAAAAGGCCAGATCTCAGAGATGGGTGGTGCGATTTAAGCGGAATTTTTTGTGCTCCTTATAGTAACCTACAAACAAACAAGTAACAAATATTTGGTATCTAAATTTCGGATGGTTACCTAGATGGGGGCGTCCCACCCCAAAACCTACCCAATATATACCAATCACGACAATATGGGAGTCAAATGAAAGGTATTTAAGATTAGAAAACGTATCTGATATCCAATTGCCGGAGCAAGTGTTTGGGGGACCACCACAATCCCCAAAACCCTCTAAATCGGGCATATTTACCGATTATGGCAATATGGGACTCAAATGAAAGATATGTGCGAGTAAAATACGAATCTTGTATCCAAATTTGGGACAACGTTTCTGGGGGTCCATATTTTATAAACCAAGTCACTGAACGGCCGCCCCATCCCCCAAACCCGTCATGTATGCCGACTATGGAAAAATGGGGCACAAAAGTGTATTTGGGAGTTGACCATGAATCTAACATCAATATTCGGGTCCAACTGTCTAGGGGACATCCCACCACCATAACAACCCCCAAATAGGACGTATTTGCTCACCAAGACAGTGGAGCTCGATATTCATAGTTTTTAGGACCCATACGCTAAACCAGACATATTTGCTGGCTTTTTCAATAAGGGGTTTAATTGAATGGTATTTGGGATTAGAAAACGAATTTGATATCCAATTTTGAGGTCAATGGCAAGATGGGGTTCAAATATATGTGAGCTGCCCGATTTATGCCCAATCACTAAGATTGGGCATAAATCGGGCATATTTACCGACCAAGTTAATGTAGGTCTTAAATGAAAGGAATTGGGGGTAGAGCAAGAATTGATACCCATTTTCGAGACCAGTTTTCTGGGGGTCTACCCCTATCCCACAAACAGCAATTTTTTACTGACCATCGCAATATGGGGCTTAAATAAAGGTATTTGGGATTAGAATACGAATTTGATATCCAAATGTTGGACCATGTATTTAGGGCATCACCCCTTTCACAAAACACCCCCAAAGAGTAAAAAGTTTTTCGACCATGCCCATATGTGGCTCAAATGAAAGGTATTTGAGAGTAGAAAACGAATTTTATAACCAATTTTGGGATATTTTTTCAGGGCCAAGTGTCTGGGGAACCACCTCACCCACGAAAACACCCCTAAATCAGATATCATGAGAATATCGGGCTGAAATAAAATATTTTAAGAATGGAGGACACCGTACACTCAAACTTAAATTCGTTGACCAATAAAGATGATATGGGATTCAGATAATTATATTGTTAAACTGTTTGTCAAGCGATATACTATGTACGTAGCATGATGGTATTTCACTAAAAGCTCTTTCATTGTCAAAAATAAATATTCCAAGGAAAATTTTGTTCCATATAAAGTAAAAGAAGGCGCAGCGGAGCGGGCGCGGTCCAGCTAGTAAAGTATATATATTCTTGATCGTCTCGACGTTCTGAGTCGATCTTGTTCCATATAAAGTAAAAGAAGGCGCAGCGGAGCGGGCGCGGTCCAGCTAGTAAAGTATATATATTCTTGATCGTCTCGACGTTCTGAGTCGATCTAGCCATGTCCTTTCGTCCGTCCGTCTGTCGAAATCTCGATATGAGTCGCACGCGCAACGCTAGCCGCTTGAAATTTTGTGCAGATATTTAATGTTGATGTAGGTCTTTGGGGATTGCAAATGGACCATATCGGTTCAGATTTAGATATAGCTCCCATATAAACCTATCTCCCGATTGACTTCTTGAGCCCTTACCAGCCACAATTTTTGTCCGATTTAGCTGAAATTTGCATGAAGTGTTCCGTTATGACTTCAAACAGCTGTGACAAGTAATGTCTAAATCGGTCTATGACCTGATATAGCTCCCATATAAACCGATCTCCTGTTTTAACTTCTTGAGACCCCGGAAGCCGATTTAGTTGAAATTTTCCATAAGATGTTCTGTTATGACTTCCAACTGCTGTTCTAAGTACAGTTCAAATCGGCCTATAACCTGATATAGCTCCCATATAAACCGATCTTCCGATTTGACCTCTTGAGCCCTTACTAGCCGCAATTTTTGTCCAATTCGGCTGAAATTTTGCATGTAGTGTTCCGTTATGACTTCCAACAACTGTGCCCAATGGTCTAAATCGGTCTATAATCGAATATAGCTTCCATGTAAACCGGTCTCTCGATCATCCTTGTTCGGTTTCTAGAAGCTTTAATTGTTGCTGGTTTGACAGAAGTTTGGTATGAAGAATAAAATAATGCACTTCAACTAAATTTATTTTGTACAATTTTTTTGCAGAAACCATGTTGGTGGGTTACCAAGATTCGGCCCGGCCGATCTTATCACAATTTTACTTGTTATATATTATTTTTTGATATTTTGCCGCTTTTTCCAAACATTCTACAAATTTTGTCATCTTCTGTTCAAATAAAATCTGCTGGAATGACAGCCGATTTTAAGTGCCACTTTCTCCACCGTAAACTTGGCACGGTGTAAGAAATGCAACATTTCTCCACTCTTTGTAGGCAACACCATTACAAGCGAACACTACACCCGGTGGTGAGGTTACATTTTTTTCGACAAACGAACACAAAATTTCGATTTCAGTGCAGCATGTCGAAAAAATGCTACACTTTTTTTGCAGTGTGAAACTCAAAAACGTGGTCCCGAAAGTTAGTATCAATTTCGTGCTCAACTCCCAAATACCGTTCATTTGAGCCCTATATTGAAATGGTCGGTAAATATATATGTCAGATTTAGGGGTGTTTTGGGGGATGGGGTGGTTCCCCAGACACTTAACCCTGAAAAATCTATCAGCATCGGGTTCTACTCTCAAACACCATTAATTTAAACCTGATATTGCCATTGGTTTAAGGGGAGTTTAGGGAATGAAACGTAAATTTGTACTCTTTGAGGAAGGGTCGGTGCCCCAAATACATGGTCACACATTTGGATATCAGATTCGTATTCTACTCCCACAAACCTTTATTTGAGCCCCACATACCTTTATTAGACCTCCAAAAAATTGGTCCTGACAGTGGGTATAAATTTTGCGCTCTACTCCCCAATACCTGTCATTTGACACCCAGAAGCTCTTAGCCCTAAAAATTATCAGCATCGTGAAATATTCTCAAATATCATTTATTTAAACCCCACATTGCCATTGGTCTAAAAATTGGATATCAAATTCGTTTTCTAAACTTAAATACCTTTCATTTAAGAGGTATGGGCCCTAAAAACTATCAATAGCGAGCTCCACTGTCTTGAAGACCCAAAAAGTCTTGGTGAGCATATACGTCCTATTTGGGGCTTTTTATGGGGGTGGGACGTCGTCTAGACAGTTGGTCCCGAATGTTGATGTCAGATTCATGGTCTACTCCCAAATACCCATCATTTCAGCCCCATTTTGCCATAGTCGGCACACATGTTCGGTTGGGGGGGTGTTTTGGGGCCATTGAGTGGCCTTGGCTTTGTAAATATTGAGTTGCCCAAAAAGTAATTGCGGATTTTTCATATAGTCGGCGTTGATAAATTTTTTCACAGCTTGTGACTCTGTAATTGCATTCTTTCTTCTGTCAGTTATCAGCTTTTACTTTTAGCTTGCTTTAGAAAAAAAGTGTAAAAAAAGTATATTTGATTAAAGTTCATTCTAAGTTTCATTAAAAATGCATTTACTTTCTTTTAAAAAATCCGCAATTACTTTTTGGGCAACCCAATATATATCGGATTCGTGTTCTACTCTAAAAAAACCTCCTATTTGAGCCTCAAATTGCAATGGTCCCGAACATTGATATCAGATTCTTGCTTTACTTCCAAAGACCTTTCATTTGAGCTCCATATTGCTATGTCGTAAATTTGTCATCTTTTGGGGATGTTCTCGGGGATGGGCACTTGGTCCCACATCTGGATATCAGATTCGTATTCTACACTCAAATACCTTTCATTGTTTGGGGGGTGTTTTGGGGAAGGGGTGGATCCCCAGAAACCTTGTCCCACGTTTCGATATTAGATTAGTATTTTACTCGCAAATGCCTTTCATTTGAGTCCCATATTGCCATGGTCGGTAAATATGTCCGGTTTGGGGGTGTTTTGGGTTCGACACTTGGTCCGACAATTGCATATCAGTTACGTTTTGTAATCTAAAATATCTTTCATTTGAGCCCCATATTGTCGTGATTGGTGTATATATATATTTGGTAGGTTTTGGGGGTGGGGCGTACCCCATCCGAAATTGAGATATCAAATTTTTGTTTGTAGGTTGAATCGCACCATCCATCTCCGAGATCTGGCGTTTCTGAAAATTGGGGTAAGGGGGAGGGTCCGCCCCCCCCCCCCCCTTCAGATATAAAAAAAATTTAGTACCCTATTTTCACCACCATATTTGAAAATTTCTATAAGGAACACACATACAAACACACAAACCTACAAACAAACACAAATTGATTTTTATATATAAGATTTGTAGGGTCGAAAATTGATATTTCGATATGTTGAGAACGGAATGACTAAATGAATATAATATGAATATTCATTCATTAAAAATTATTTTCAGCATTAGATGCTGAAGTTAAAGAATACAAATTTTCAACTTGCCAACAGCCCTGCAGAAATTATAACAAGCACAATATGTCAAAATCAGCCGCACCAAAAATGTTTAAGGCCTTCTTTACAATACTGATAATTCTCTACATATTTATGCTTATATGCAAACATTTGCACATTTGCGTAGAACGGCGTTTGTCCTTGCTTTCCATACATGCAACACCTTTTCAGGGCGAAGCAATGTGTCTGCTGACTCGTAATTATCAAGCAAATTTTACACCCAATTTTTCATTAAAACATCGCACGCATACTCGCATATGAAAAGCAAAATTGTAGCAACTGCGAAAAGGAAATGTGGTATCTATTCTAGGGTCGCTCATGTTCGTGTTCCTGTAAAAAAAAAAGAAAAATAAATATCGTGTTACATCGACCCGTTTCACCAGGAAATTGGTGATGTGCAACTCTTTGAATGGGTTTCATTAAATCAAATTGTAAGATGTGAGAACCCAAATGCATCCAGTCACAATTTGCATGGGTAATAATTTGTGTATACCTGTCAATATCCCAATGCCTTCTCCCTAATTTCCAAAAAGAAAATTCGCAAAATCGCACATGTACACACACCGCACATACACACACACTCGTATGCAAAAGTAAGAAAGAAAAGCTGCAGTCGCAATTAATATACCATAATTTGACTAGAGATGAATATATTTTTAAATGCATGCCCTTCACACTCATCTCACAAACGAAGTGAATTTCAGCTGAACAATAGACGTGGCGTAACGGAAATTTGCAAACTGCCATAAAAAAAGACGAAACCGAGATGCATCACATCAAAATTTACATAATGAGCGGTCGCAAAGGGGATGAATCGATTTGGACCTCTTTTCGATCAGCTCCTTTCATGCCATACCAGCCAAGGAATAGTCCTTGTTTTTTTTTTTGCTGTTTAGGAGGGTTGGCGTAGACCAAGCAGTAAGACGGTTGTTGCATGTCTTTGGTGTCCTTTTCGATGGATTTGTGCAAATCTCATGCTGACTGTTGGCAATGTCATTGTTTTCTTTGAGATCGATCAACCCTTTCTTGGGAACACCAAGACGATCTGTATCTGCGCCACAGACATATTTCCCATGACCCATTTCCGCAATGATGACGTCGACCACCACCACATACGGTTCATTTCGTATTAAATGCGCCCTTTGTCATTGTTTGTGTGGCCCTTCTTCATTGTGTCCTTTTGGTGTCACATTTGAAATTTAATTAAGGACAAACCCGAAATTAAAAATCCCAATCACTGGGATACGTGACTCTTCGGCGGCGCTGATCAGTGCCCTCTGACTGACATCTGTTCCAACTAGGGGCATGAGGCAAGTTGGCACATTTACATTTTTCAAAATATGCAAATTTCCTTCGCAAAGCCGTGAAGGATTATGGAAGGGGAAAACTGTAACACAAATCATTCATAGTTTTCCTAATGTTCGTTCATGTGTTTCCAATACCAATAATAATAATAATAGTAATAATTGTACCCGGATGGAGTACGCATTGTAATGCAAATGTAAACCTCTTCCATCAGGACCTTCAGCTAGCATACGATGTCCCATAAAAATGCAAATTACATGGTATGCGAAACATTTGCAGTTTTCCTTCCTTTGGAGTTGTACACAAATACCAGCAAGACTTGCACATTTTCAATTTCCAAAAAAGAGATTTCCCGAATTTTTAATTACATGCATGCATACAGGAAGCTGCAGAACTTATTCTATTTGCCTTTGTTGTTTGTTGCAAATTGAAATTTGAATATTCAAATTAGTTTGCATGTGCGATCGACATTGTGCCATAATCCTTTTTTCTCCGGGATGCATTAGCACACAGGTAACATTTGAAAATGCAAATGCCTGAGAGAGTTTGGAATTTTGCACAGGAAGTGGATAGTTGTGTTGCATCCACATATGGGTGAGTAATTGTATATCGCAACAAGAACAGGGACACTGAAAAGAAAGTACGAAATCCTTTCATCATCCCTTCAATCAAAGTATGTTAACAATGTCGCATTATATGGCGAACAACGGCAAAATGCTACAAATATTTTGAGGATTAGTCAATAATCTTGCAATAGCTGAATGTAATTCGTTGCAACATTATTTGATGAATTAAAATTGGAGCAATTTTTGAATTGAATTTGCTCAAACTTTATCAAAACACCTACCATCCTACAACGAAAACTACAAATATTTTTTTCTCTTTAGGCTTGACCAACGACTGATATATTCTACCAATAAAAAGAGAAAGCCAGAGGATATATCACACCTACCATTATGCGAAGCATTTTGCCGTCGGCATCGGCTCAGAAGGCATATTAGGTATTGAGGCTACAATCATAAAACAAGTAGCCGATTAATTGGTAATAGCCTACCCAGGAACGCATCGCTGTGCGTGCTTTTAATATTCAGAAAACAAAAATTTCCTTATATTTATTTGAAATCTAATTGCAAAAAAGTTACACTCAGAGAAATTTGTTAGTAAAATCAACAAAAACAAGTAAAAAGGCGTTAAGTTCGGCCGGCCGAACTTTGAATACCCATCACCTTTCGTCAAAATTCGGTGAAAAATGCATACTTATGACCCATAGCAGCTATATCGAAATATGTTCCGATTTGGACCAAATACAAATAAGTCATTGTTCAATTGTGTATAACAAAATATTGTTCATTTTAGAAGCTATATCTAACAAGTAAAAGCGTACTAATGTCGGCCGGGCCGAATCTTATATACCCTCCACCATGGATCGCATTTAACGAGCTCTTGCCACGGCATCTCCTTTTAGGCAAACATAGGATGAAAGAAAAGAATTGCTATGTTATTGGAACAATATCAAGTTATGGTTCATTTCGGACCATAATTGAACTTAATATTGTAGACCATAATAGAAGTCATTGTGTAAAATTTCAGCCAAATTTAGTAAGAATAGCTCACTTTGGGGGCTTAAGAATTATAATAGGGAGATCGGTTTATAGGGAAGCTGCATTAGGCTATTAACCGATTCATGCCATTTTCGACACGTATGTTAAAGGTCGTGAGAGAAGCCGTTGTACAAAATTTCAGCTAAATCGGATAATAATTGCGTCCTCTAGTGACTCAAGAAGTCAAGACTCCAGATCAGTTTATATGGCAGCTATATCAGGTTATGGACCGATTTGAACTATTCTTAGCACAGTTGTTGAAAGTCATGACAAAGCACCCCATGCAAAATTTCAGCCAAATCGGATAATAATTGCGTCCTCTAGAGGCTCAAGAAGTCAAGACCCCAAATCGGCTTATATGCTTATATGCCATAACAAAACACGTCATGCAATATTTCAGCCAAATCGGATAGGAATTGCTCCCTGTGGAGGCTCAAGAAGTCAAGTCCCCAGATCGGTTTATATGGCAGCTATATCAGAGCATTAACCGATATAGCCCATTTACAAAACCGACCTACACTAATAAGAAGTATTTGTACAAAAATTTCAAGCGGCTGGCTTTACTCCTTCAAAAGTTAGTGTGCTTTCGACAGACAGACGGACGGACATGGCTTGATCGACTTAAAATGTCATGGCGAAAAATAATATATATACAATATGGGGTCTTAGACGAATATTTCGAGAAGTTACAAACAGAATGACAAAATTAGTATACCCTCATCCTATGGTGGAGGGTATAAAAATTAACCGTTCCGAACCATGTACGACACGGATGTGTCAATTTTAGGCGACATCGGAAAATAAATGCGCCTTTTTTGGGCCTGAAACCTTAAATCGAGAGATCGGTCTATATGGCAACTACATCCAAATCTGGACCGATATGTGCCATATTCCAGAAGGATGTCGAAGGTCCTAACACAACTCAGTGTTCAAAATTTCAGCAAAATCGGACAATAAATGTGGGTTTTATGGGCCAAAGACCCTAAATCGGCGGATCGGTCTATATAGCACCTATATCCAAATCTGGGCCAAATTGAAGACGAATATCGAATTGCCTAACACAACTCACTGTCCTAAATTTCAGAAAACTCGGTCAATAAATGTGGCTTTTATGGTCCAAAGACCTTAAATCGGCGGATCAGTCTATATGGGGGCTATTTCAAGATATAGTCCGATATAGCCCATCTTCGAAATTAACCTGCTTATGAACAAAAAGGAATCTGTGCAAAGTTTCAGCTCAATATCTCTATTTTTGAAGACTGCAGCTTAATTTCAACAGACTGGCTAGATCGTCTTAGATCTTTACACTGATATATATATATTGTATAGGGTATTGCGAAGTGTTGCAAACGGAATGACAAAATGAATTTACCCCCATTCTTCGGTGCTGGGCATAACAATTGGAAACACAGCAGATAGTCTGCTGGAAACGGTAAAGCAATAATTGTTTGCAAAATGGAAAACATTTTCTGCTGTTTTCATTTGTTAAATGTCATAAATACTTCGAGAAATAGTATAATTCGCCTTATCTTTTAAAAAAAAATTATTATAAAATCTACAAAGAGTATTTGTTGATATCAGAAAATTTATTTCTCTGTGTAAAAGACAAAATGTCCACCACAAGTTTCAAAATAATGCATTCTCTCCCCTACATCTTTGAACTATCTACCCACTATTTCAATCATTGAGCGCATAATATAGCCACACAATTAGTTACTTTGACTGAGCAGAATCATTTTTAACCGTTACCTTTTTAATTTTCACTTTAATGTTTAAATAAAATAAGTGACACCAACCCACCTACTACATACGACCTGTACTGTAGT
The DNA here is from genome assembly GCF_963082655.1 of Stomoxys calcitrans. Taxonomy (NCBI): domain Eukaryota; kingdom Metazoa; phylum Arthropoda; class Insecta; order Diptera; family Muscidae; genus Stomoxys; species Stomoxys calcitrans. Next base: position 45,763,568 of record NC_081555.1, on the reverse strand, counting down.
TACAAAATGTTTTATCTTGTTATGTAGGCTCCCAATGGATATGCATACAAACAACAACGAAATTGCAAACGCCACACAATGCCAAGTCTTTAGCAATTGGCCACAACAACTTACCTACTATAAATAGTGATACTCTTTCTCTCCCAAATCTCCCAGTTGTTTCACTTACTCTCTCCACTAGTACTCCTACTTATGGCTTTGCACTCACACCCATAATGAATGCATTAGAAAAAAGCAACAACAATTTGCTGTTTTTATGCTTCTTCTTTTTTGCAACTTAATTCCTCATCAATCGAAGAGACGTATATATTCGTCGCTTCGATTGATGTCAATTGCATTAAAATCCATTCCGCCGTTTGGCCTTAATATGTACCACAAAATCACCTCTATAAAATAAAGGGTGATTTTTTTGAGGTTAGGATTTTCATGCATTAGTATTTGACAGATCACGTGGGATTTCAGACATGGTGTCAAAGAGAAAGATGTTCAGTATGCTTTGACATTTCATCATGAATAGACTTACTAACGAGCAACGCTTGCAATCATTGAATTTTATTACCAAAATCAGTGTTCGGTTCGAAATGTGTTCAAATTTTGACAAATTTTGTTCAGCGATGAGGCTCATTTCTGGTTGAATGGCTACGTAAATAAGCAAAATTGCCGCATTTGGAGTGAAGAGCAACCAGAAGCCGTTCAAGAACTGCCCATGCATCCCGAAAAATGCACTGTTTGGTGTGGTTTGTACGCTGGTGGAATCATTGGACCGTATTTTTTCAAAGATGCTGTTGGACGCAACGTTACGGTGAATGAACACATTTCGAACCGAACACTGATTTTGGTAATAAAATTCAATGATTTGCAAGCGTTGCTCGTTAGTAAGTCTATTCATGATGAAATGTCAAAGCATACTGAGCATCTTTCTCTTTGACACCATGTCTGAAATCCCACGTGATCTGTCAAATACTAATGCATGAAAATCCTAACCTCAAAAAAATCGGCCCGGCCGAACTTAACGCCTTTTACTTGTTTTTATGTATACCAACATTGGTTATTCTTGTCTGTTCTACACTCCAGCAGCAACAGTTTTGCTAAGTTACGTTTCCTTTTAGAAATGAGGCTCATCGCCGAACACAATGTTTTTGATAAAACAATGGATTTCCAACGACATTTGTCACATTGCACACATTTTTTTTAATAAATTTCAACAATTTGGAGTTGTTGCTCGTTTGTGAGTTTCTCCATGATGAAATGGCAGAGTGTACTGAACATTTTCGAAGATGACGTTTGGACACAATTATCAACCAGTGTGCCACCTCAAAAACATATATTTTAAAAAATCACCCTTTAAGAAAGCAAAAATACAAATATAAAATTTGAATTTGATCTCACGGCCTAAAACAAACCACTCCCTCCGAAAAGGCATATAGACAAGTTGATACAATATAAAACTTAAATGAGAGATATTTGGAATTAGTGCATATAAAAATAAGCGGTTAAGTGCCGGGTGACCAATCCACAACTAAAAATCTTAAAAACCAAAAAATCTCTCAAACGAACTTACATATACCAGGACTGATACATATATTTCTGGCCTAATAATGAGAATGCAAATATTTATTATCAAAAATGGGCGAGAACAAGTTTTGACATCCTTTAATTGTACGACCCTGACCGGTTGAACTACAAGCTATTTTCGATAGACTGGCTCTTTGGTTCAGATAAATATACTCTGCTTGTACCAGCATGTCGTACATACCTGTGGGATGGAGAGAAACAAACGTCACACAGTGGGATGAGAAAAAACAAATTGAAATAAGTCTGCCATTTTGCAACGGATAGAAATATTTTTATGAAATTTGAAATGGTTATAACTGAGGTGCTATCCAGTTTATGTGTTCAGGGCCCGAACAAAATTTTGTAGGGCCGAAGTGATTAACTTTGAAGGTCCACCAATGGGCCCCTGGAACGTTTAGGGTCCTGAAATATTGCATATAAACTGGATAACACCTCAGCTATAACCATTCATCAAGATATTTCTATCCGTTCCAAAATGACAGATTTAGTTCCACTTATTTTTATTCCCATCCCACTGTGCGTCATTTTCGTTCCGAAAGCGGGGAAACCCTTACACACGAAGCAAAAGATTGTCGTCCTGTTAGTCTATCATCATTTATGTTGGAGACTCCAGAAAGGTTTAAAGAAACATCTTAGGATAACGAATCCTGTTGATCACATGTCTCGTCAACAGCATGTCCACTGAAAAAGCCCTTCACGGCCTAGTCCCCTAGACAGAGAGTGCTTCCAATAATGTAAAACATACGTCAATCTTGAAGCACCCGGAGTTCCTAGGTGTTAACACTATCGTAAAAAAGGTTATTAATAACTTACTAAAAGATGCATTACGACAAGCTTGCGATCTGTAACTTCAGCACACACAGCAGATGTTTCATAGTTTTTTATCCTTTACGTCCTCACAGCTTCAGCAAAGTCGTTAGTGGCAACCTTCAGTCTGTCAGCATGTTGTCCGATCAGACAGTGACCTGTCATGACGGACACAACGACTGAGACGTCTGTTCTAGCCAGTGACATCAAAGCGGTAGACCTCTTCAAGTCTACATTTGGCTACATTATTTTGGAATGTTCACAAGCCCCCTTTTGTCATCATCTTTCATTCGTTGCTCTTTGTGCCCGATCCTGATAACCTAGCTTACATGTCGCTAGAGGCATACCCACAGATTCCAGTTTCCCTGGAGTGTGTATGGTAGTTCCTAGGTCAATTTTAAACTGTTTAACCATCTCGTTGAGAGATCTGCGACAGTCAGGGGCGGTTTTCTGTTAATAAAAACGTTCTCCAGGGATTTAATGGCTGCCTAGCTGTCTAAGAAAATATTAATGACAGTTATCGTTATGAAGTTGTATCTGAGCCACTCCCACGCTTTTTTAAACACAAGGACTACAGTGGTTGGTTAACCATCTCGATATGACCAGTTCTAGTTCTTTAGAATACACCCCAAAGCCAATCTGATCGTCTAGTTTGGAACCGTCCGTATATAAGTCTGTGTAACTTCTATCGTCAGTGATATTGTAGTTCCAATGGGTTTTATCAGGAATAGTGTTACAGTACTTTTTATCAAAGTGTAAAATCTACACTGCCTGGAACATCGGATCACAGTGTCCGTAGCCGCCACATGACCAAAGAGAAAGCTCCCTTAGCCTCACAGCAGTGGTCGCATCAATTTTTATAGCAACGATGCCCAGAGGCATTAAATATAGCATTCAATTTAAATGATTCAGATCGTGCCGTCCTCAGTTTAGCTATGATGCACAAACAAGTCATATTTTGATCCGACTGAATATTGAGCAGCAAGTGGACATTTGAAGTGTCATCTACCAGACCACAACACCATATAGCATTATATTGTACGTCTGACAACTGCAGTATATGCACAGCTTATGACACGCGGTTTAAATCCCCTCACTTTTGCCAATGGCCCCTTTTGCAGCTGTATAGGGAAAGAGCATACGCGACCACTTTTACGCCTTTTTCACAGACAATAATATATTGTTAATGGCCAAATTCCAGAGTAAAGGAGATAGTACATCTCATTGAGGTACTCCTCTGCTGACCTATCGTTTCAAATTTTCAGATGCCAAGCCTGCCATAATGCATCTTTTAGCACACAAGTAATTAATAAACTTTCTTACGGTAGTGCTGATGCCTAGAAACACCCGCTCCTTCATGATTGACGTCGGTTTTACATTATTGAAAGCACCTTCAGTCAAGAAATGCTACCATTGTATATTCCTTGACAGCGAGAGAACCCTCTATGTAGGCGACTAGGTCGTGAAGGGCTGTGTCGGTGGATTTGACCTTACTATATGGAAATCGCCGTAATAGACGATCTCCAGGAATCTCAGCCCTAAGATATGTTTTTATCAACCTCTCTAGAGTCTTCAGCATAACGAATGACAGACTAATAGGACGAACATCTTTCGCCTTCGTGTGGTAAGGTTTTCCTGCTTTCGGAATCAAAATGACCCTTGTATCCTTCCATCCCACAGGTATTTAGCACATGTTGATACAATCCGAGTATAATTCCCTAAACCAAGGAGCCAATCTATCAGACACAGCTTGTAATCCAACCGGTGGTACATTATCAGGGCCTGGCGACTTAAAGGAGTCGAAACTTTTTATCGCCCAACGGATTTTCAGCTCAGACACAATTTCCCCAATAACCTCCGACGAATGCATACCATTTAAAGAAATTAAAAAGTTAAGTTAAGTTAAAAGTTAAGTATACCGATCAATTCAGAATCACTTTCAGATTCGATTTAGCTATGTTCGTCTGTCTGTCTGTCCGTCTGTCCATATTAATTTATGTACAAAGTACAGGTCGCAGTTTTCATCCGATCGTCTTACAATTTGGTACAGGCGTTTTTTTTCGCCTAGAGACAAAGACTGTTGAAATTGGAAAAAATCGGTTCAGATTTGTAGCACCCATATATATGTTCGTTCGATTTGCAGTTATAATGCAATAAAATAGTCATTTGATAACCGATTCTCACGAATTTTGGCAGGAAGGATTTTCTCTTGATTTTTGACATTACTGTTGAATTTCATGAAAATCAGTTCAGATTTATATATAACTCTCACATATATCATATATATCGCCCGATTTTAACTTCTAGAGTCATCGCAAACGCATTCATTGTTGAATCTTGCCAAAAATTGTATACAACGCTTTCCTCGACGACTATCACAATACTTGAGAAGTTTGCTCGAAATCGGTTCAGATTTAGATATAGCTCCCATATATATGTTCGTCCGATTTTGAGAAATATTGCAATAATGTGCTCAGTTGCTAACCGCTTCTCACGAAATTTTGGCAGGAAAGATTTTCTTGTGACTCTCGACATTACTGGTGAATTTCATAAAAATCGGTTCAGATTTAGATATGACTGCCATATATGTATATCGCCCTATTTTCACTTCTAGAGCCACTGAAAGCGCATTTACTGACCAATCTTGAAAAAACTTTGTACAACTCTTTTCTCTTCACCTACCATAATATTTAAAAAGTTGTTCCAAATCGGTTCAGATTTAGATATAACTCTCATATATATTTTTGTCCGATTTCGAGAAATATTGCAATAAAGTGCTCATTTGTTAACCGATTCTCTCTGGAAATTTGGCTGGAGAGATTTTCCTATGAATCTCGACATTACTGGTGAGTTGGTTCAGATTTAGATATAGCTGTCATATATGTACATCGCCTGATTTTCACCTCAAGAGCCACTGCAAGTGCATTTATTAACCAATCTTGCCAAAATATTGTCCAACGCTTTCCTTGACGACTACCACAGTATCTGCTCTAAATCATTTCAGATTTAGATATAGCTCCCATATATGTTCGTCAGATTTTGGGTAATTTGCAATAATGTTGTCATTTGTCAACGGTGGTTATTACAGTTTGAACATATTTGCTCGAAATTGGATACGGATTGTTTAATAAACCATCTGAAAACAGAGGACATTTGACCAGTGACAATTTCAATTGCTGGCAAAATGGAAAACGGCTGGTTCCAAAGTAGACGACCAGGTGGGCTTTGGGGTGTACTCTAAAGAACTAGAACTGGTCATATCGTCAGGCGAACTGGAATCTGTTGGTATGCCCGTATCTACGTGTACGCTAAGTCTTTTAGTTCAGGCACGAAAGTCAATAATGCGACCCAATATGAACTTTGCTCTCGCGCTAAAACAGATGCCTCAGTAATTGCGTCCGTTATGAATGATCTGATCGTAAATCGTGCTGACAGACTGAAAGTTGCAAGTAACAATTTCTGCATAAGCTCTGAAGAAGTCAAGGAAGAAGAGGCTATAGAACATCTACTGTGTGTGTCTCCTGCATTGGCAGTCAAAAATTACATTGCCTTTTATTTCTCACTATTTTTCCTTAAATCTCAAAATCATAAGAAACCGTCCACGGTTCTTCCAAAGACGATCTCGAAGTATGTAAACCAATTTTAACGATCAAAATCTCATTACGTTCACAGATTATGTGGCTTGTGTGTGATTTTTTTTAAATATTTAAATGGAACAAACGTTATTTTAGTCATTAAAAAAAAGTCATCACCATAATATTCTCATTACAAATATATTATTGGGTTGCCCAAAAAGTAATTGCGGATTTTTTAAAAGAAAGTAAATGCATTTTTAATAAATTTTAGAATGAACTTTAATCAAATATACTATTTTTACACTTTTTTTCTAAACAAGCTAAAAGTAACAGCTGATAACTGACAGAAGAAAGAATGCAATTACAGAGTCACAAGCTGTGAAAAAAATTGTCAACGCCGACTATATGAAAAATCCGCAATTACTTTTTGGGCAACTCAATATTATCTGGAGCTACAATGCAAACTTAAATTTAGTTGTTTTCGATCTAACGGAACTTTTAATACATCTAAATACGACAAAGACTGTGTGATCATAAAAACTAATGCAGGTAACCCATCAGTTCCTGCTGCCTTATTGCTTTTTCAATATTTTTGGCTATGCGGAATGCATCCTATACTGCTGTTAGGGATTATCGACAAGGTATCCTCATTACTGCTACTTTCGGATATCATTTGTTGTAAACATGTTCTTACCATATCCCCGGTTCACTATCTGTATATGTAATCAGCTATTTCATATGAAATAAATATTTGTTAGCTCTATTATACCACTAGCATGGGTTTTTAAGCCAAGATCTACTATTTAAATGTAATAATCTTATACGCAAGACAACTAAAGCATTCTGTGATATGTAAAAAATGTCCAATTGATTGGGCAAGTCGAGGAGTAAAGTACAGTTCCTTCAAATAGCCATTTAGGCATCATCAATGTATCTAACATCGACATACTCGATTCAGCAATGGCAACTCCCCATTTGTTGAACAGAACCAAGCTATGTTAGGGGCATACAAGTGGAGAGCAATCGCCACAAATGAGAGTAAAAGAGGAAAAGTCTTTGTTTGTATCTCTAATGAAAATGTACCCTTTAGCCATTTATCAAATGTTTGCAGGAGTATAATACATAAACTAAAACCCACATGTACACACTTACACACGTTTGTACGTTTTTATATATACATATATTTGCAAGTACATACACATACGGCATGAGTTTGGGAGTAGAAATCAAACCAAATGTTGTGCGAAACAAAACTATTGCCCGAGCATGAGAGCTTACTCCTGTACACACATGGCGACACATGGATGTGTGCGTAGTACATGCTCTTATTTAAATGTCATCCATATACGAACACACACATCCCCACATGTGTAGCAACCATCCATCCATCCATCTATCCTTCCATTTATGTATACCTAAAAGAAATCGGGAACACATACGCTATACAAGTGAGCACAGAGCCTTGTGAGAGGTTGTCTGGGGAGTGTGTTCTTTGCTCGTATGAAGATGGATTGCCTATCGATATACATACGGACAAACAAGCACACGTATTTATCTCTGTATGTTGATATGTGTGTGTGTTTAGGTTTGGATACCACCACCACAACCATGTGTACATACCCAGTGGTAGCCCACAACTCTCCTCTGTCCCCATCCCAAGGTGCAACGGTAGTGGCGACCATAGAAATACTAGTACGTACTACATACATACATGTATACATATACTGTATGTATGCATGTATGATGATATGTGGCGGTATTGAAATCCCTACCCCATGTACATCCCTTAAAACTGAGATAGATTTTCGGTTAGACTTTGGCATGACCAGTGAAGAGAACGCCCGCCACATATGATGTCTTTTAACACACTCAAATGCGGGCGTGTTTGACAGGTTTGGTTTGCACTGGCCTTCACCGTAGCCGCTCGGTCCTACACTGGCATACTCGTACATACTCTTGCTGGCGACAACAGCCAGCAATTGCCAGTTAAACTCTCATCCTTTACAAGCATTCGATTTGAAATTACAAAAACACACTCTCACATATTCACACAACAACGCTAACGACAACAACAACATCAGAATCATTGATGATATTTGGCAACTTTGTGAAAGCAACGCATTCGTTTTCTCTTTTCCTCTTTATCACTTTTCATTTGGCTAAAATCAAGGATATGTTCTCTGGGCACATGCACGCACAAACACACTCATGCACACACGTACATACATTTCCACTCAAACCCATGTTCACAGAATTTCACCACTACTCCCACATGCCCATTGCTGTTGCTTTAGTTGCCTGTTCGACTCACATCGAAGTATCCTGCACTTAAAATGGTCGCCTGGACGACAAAGAGGACATGTTTGGAAATGTACGAGCACAAGTGTAGATACTCCACCATTTAATGTGCTCGGTGCTCGTATGTCCTACACAAACACCCTGTCACATACACATGCCCACCCATACACACATGTATGTATGTTTGTACACTTTTAAACGTATTTATATACGTATCTCTCATATATCGTATAGAGTGAAGTAGAGCAGAGTAGAGGCACATACGATATACAGAATACTTTCCACTTACGTGCACGGCACATGTGTGCTGAGAATTACGAGCAAATTCGACCGAGCCACACATCTACGAACGAGGTATTGTTGTGGCCGAAGATATGGGTATCTATGGGTGTTTTGTTGTGTGTATATGTACACCAGAACGAGTACGAGTGTGTGTGTGTGTGTGATATGTGGGAGACAAAGCAACTGACACACACTGCAGAGTTTGCAGAGTTTGAGGTGGGTGATATGCTGCCATTCATACTCGCCGACTCGTCATTGTATGTGAATGTGGACATGTGTACATAGCCATTTGTTTTTACGGCTGTGTGTGTACACGAAAACGCCGATGGATTCAATCAATAAAATCACGCCATTTTGTTTTAGGACGACAACGGTCCACAATCTGTATGTTTGTGTATGCACAATCCTTTGTACCCAACGCATACGTGCACACATATCCATGCGTTACACACTGGTCAAAAATGCTCACACCCTCTCCCACCCAGAATTGACTGATATATGGATATGTAAACACTTTCGATAGCCAGCTTCACATACGAGTGTGTAATTGTGAAAAGCATCACTCATCGATTTCGAAGTTAAGGCAATTTTAAGGCTACTTTTAACTTTTTTTAGGGGACAATTAGGCTGGTTTTGATGTGAAACAGTGCTTTTTGTAAAACTGTAAATAAAAATCTAACTACAGACAAATTGGTTAAACAATATAGAAATGCATAAACAAAAATAATTAACCTACACTGAAAAAAAATGATTTTCAAATATTATATTTAAGATTTTCCTTATCGAAAGATTTCAGCAATGAAAACGTACCAAAATGCAAAACTTTAATATAAGAAGGCTTTAAATTTAATTTCCTTGTTACTAACGGACAAGACAATGCGCTTCAAATTTTGGTCGCTGATTGATTCTTTTTTTACTTCATATATAACTGTACAGTTATTATTTTTTGAAAAATCCTTTTTTAACTTAGCAACTTAACCTAAAACAAATAAAAGCGTGCTAATCTTGGGGGCCGAATCTTGGGAACCGACCACCATGGCTTCTGCTATAAATTTATACAAAATAAATTAAGTTGAAGGGCATAATTTAATTTTATTCGACATACTTCTGGGAACCGAACAAGGATGATCGAGAGCCCGGTTTAAAAGCTATATCAGGTTGTAGACCGATTCGGACCATTCACATGACACAGTTGTTGGAAGTCATAACAGAACACCGTATGCAAACTTTCAGCTCAATGGGAAAAAACTCCGGCTTCCAGGGGCTCAAGAAGTCAAATCGGGAGAGCGGTTTATATGGGAGCTATATCAAAATCTGAGCCGATATGGCCCATTTGCAATCCCCAACGACCTATATCAATATTAAGTATCTGAGCATAATTTCAAGCGGTTAGCTTTACGCGTTCGACCGCTGTCGTCATTTCGACAGACGGACGGACGGACATGGCTAGATCGAATCAGAATGTCGAGACGATCCAGAAAATACATAATTTATGGAGTCCCTGATCAATATTTCGAGGTGTAACAAACGGAATGACTAGATTAGTATACTGGGGGTATACTAATCTAGTCATTCCGTTTGTATGGAGGTGGGTATAAAAATTAAACACTATTTGTAAAGCTATTTTGCGCCTTTAACTAAGGTCCAATGTTGTCTTGTCCTAAGGTCAATTTCCAAGCTTTCAGCGATATTTTAACCTTGATTTTAGTCTTTTATAGCAAGACGCGGAGTTATTAACTTAACTTTTAAAATAAAACAAATAAAAGAGTACTAAGTTCGGCCAGGCCGTATCTTATATACCCTCCATCATGGATCGTATTTGTCCACTTCTTCTGCCGGTATCACTTTTTCGGCAAATAAAGGTTAAAAGAAAAGAATTGCTATGCTATTGGAGCTACAACAAGTAATGGACCGTAATTGATTTGAATGTTGGAGATCTAAGTCGAAGGCATTGTGTAAAATTTCGGTCAATTCGAATTGCGCACTTTAAGGACTCAAGAAGAAAAAATATGGGAGCTGTATCAGGCTATAGACCGATTCAGACCATATTTGAAACTTATGTTGAAGGTCGTAGGAGATGCCTTTGTACAAAATTTCAGTGAAATCGGATAATACTTGCGCCCTCTAGAGGCTCAAGATGTCACAGTTATTAGAAGTCAAAACAAACCACGTCATTCAAAATTTCAGTCAAATTGGTTAGGAACTACGCTTTCTAGAGGATCAAAAAGTCAAGACCCCAGATCGGTTTGTACGGCAGCTATATCAGCTTATTGACCGATTTCAACCAAATTTATTGTAAATCGTAAATCATAACAGAACACCTCATGCCAAATTTCAGCTAAATCGGATAAGAATTGTTCCCTTTAGTGGCTCAAGAAGTCAGATCCACGATCGGTTTTATGGCAGCTATATCAAAACATGGACCGATATGACCCATTTACAATCCCAACCGACCTACACTAAAAAGAAGTATTTGTGCAAAATTTCAAGCGGCTAGCTTTACTTCTTCGAAAGTTAGCGTTCTTTCGACAGACAGACGGACGGACATGGTTAGATCGACTTAAAATTTCATGACAATCAAGAATATATATACTTTATGGGGTCTCAGACGAATATTTCGAGGAGTTACAAACAGAATGACGAAATTAGTGTACCCCCATCCTATGGTGGGGGGTATAGAAATCATTATAACGAAGGAAAATATTTTTCACCAAAGGGAATGTGTCCTTAAAAACTTGGAAGATTGATCATCTTTAAAATCAGTTTGCTAATCTTTGGCTCGAATCTTTAAATTAGAACAAAAAATGTTTCAGTGTAAAAAAACCTTAAGGCAGGTGCTTTGTTCGCCATATTTTTTACGAAAACTTTGCTGATTTCATTCGGTAGGACATTCCCTCATTACTTATGAAAAAATTTAAAAGAAATATTAAGGTTTGTGAAAAACATGGGTTTTCAACTGTGTATTACGAGAAAACTACATTTAACCAGAATAAGTCAAATAAATACTTTATTTAAATTTTCAATTTATTCGGCATTAGTTGGGTTCCTGATTGCGACTTGGGTTTGCGAATTTGGTCTTTTTATAATGTGCTGAATGATGCTTTCGAAATATCTGTTCTCAATGTGAGGCCAAATTTTGAAAGGCGACCAGCATGGTCTACCCTTTATCTGAGAAGCTATCAAAATGTCAAAAGTAGACTTTTTAAGAAATGTAATACTTCATTATACCAATTATTCGCGAGCGAGGGCTCAGTATAACACTGAGAATATGAGATTATCTCTTCAGTATTCTGATTATCTTGTCAGATGAGGAATTGTCTTTACAGTAATCCCAGTAGTTTAAATCAGTTTGTGAATTCTAAGAAGAAGGTTCGGGAATTCCCTAGTTGCATGAAGTTTGATTGTAGGGAATCGTCTGACAATTTGGAGATATGCGATATGTTTGCAGACCTTTTCCAAAGAAGTCATACCAAATTGTCTTCCTGTTCCAAATATGCTTATGACATTAATATGTTGAATTATTTTCAACGAATTATTCTTACTGATGATGAGGCACTGCATGGTTTAAAGTCATTAAAGAGTTCCAAGACACCAGGACCGGATGATGTTCCGGCGAATATACTTAAATCTTGTGCCTACGATTGATATAGGCCACTTACAGCAATATTGAATGATTCATTATCTTCAGGATATTATCCTCATTCTTGCAGGTCAAGTTATAAAATTCCTTTAAATATTGAAAATTATAGGGCTATTGCGAAACTAAGTGCAACACTAAAGCTGTTTGAACTGCTGGTTTCTCGTTGGATATTCCATTTTGTCACATCAATTATTTTACCCTACCAACACGGCTCTCCCCAAGAGGTCGACTTTGACCGACCTATTAGAACGGACGTGTCATGAATATGCTGGTTTTGTAAACAGATTTCAAACAGATATAATTTACACTGATTTTAGTAGGTAAGGTTACGTTAGGTTGAAAAGAGGGTGCAGATATTTATCTGCTACATGTCACTATGAACACACACCTAAGCCAGTAATCGGCTTGTTGTGCGCTCTAAACACAAAAAGTAACCTCGAAAGAGAAAATCTAAGTTAGGAATAATTGTTTTAAATGTCACTACCCTAAGTTGGTTCATGTCGGGTATAGTGTCCCCACCTAAGTGTCGGTATCTGTTAGACGCGAAAGCCGGGCACTGACAAAGGAAATGCTCCAATGTCTCATCATCTTCCCCGCATGCCCTACATATGCTATCACTTGCCGCACCGTATTTACATAAGTGAGCTCGTAGTCCTATGTGTCCCGTTATGATACCAATACTGACCTCCTTCTTACTTCAAGAATAGCCTTGTCTTCTTACGATCTGGAACCCCCCATTGAATTTTCGCCGTCCTACCGACCGTTTTGCTGATCCACAGTTAATTCGGACAGCGTCGTTGCTTATTATTTATATTTAACAAACTAACAAACTAAGTTTACTAAAAATTTTTCTTACTGCTTAAAGATTTCAACTTAGTTCAAGACGGTAAATTCAATCCTTTTCAGATTGACTGCTCAGTTAAATTTTGATTGAAAAAGTTTTCGTTTTTTTTTTAATTATTTTTAAAATTGAGAAAAAAACAAAACTGTATATGATGCCGGAATGCATCTTAAAACATTACCCATAAAACTAAGAACTAATGAGAATCTCATAGAAATAGGACTGGTATGTGTTTACACATCAAATGTCCAAGCATCTATCCTCCAAATAAGTAAATTGGATTATGATGAGCCTTGTGTTTATGTTCCATTGAAATCAGCAATAAAAATGTTCATTTTTCACAAGAAGTGCGGTGCTGTGTTGTCCTTACACAGAAAGGGGTTAATGGCGCAGTGTTTGGAATGTGATTTCACCAACTAACATCCCAAAATCCCAAATGCACATAAAACATTCTTAGTTATAAGCAGAAAATTAAACACTTCCCATTTGACCTAACAGTTGTAACCACGCGCCCATCCCATGTTGCCCCTCAGATGTCCACACAAATTGTTAGCGGTGCAAATATTGGACATCGAGGATTGCAATAAAAACCCATGATTTATGAGCTGTTTTCTGTTGAAATTTACCTCTGCTTTTCCCCATTCAAATCACACCCATCCCTAGTGGCGTGCGTGTGCGTTGGCACAATGGATGGCGATGAGATGTTTTTAATCTCTTTGACCAATGTCCAAAGTTCGTAGCACTGGCTAGACCCCTCACCCCATGAGGAAGTGAGTGGTGCGGTTCGTTCGTTCACTGATGTCAATGAAGCATTGACCATAGCCTACCCAAATCACTTCCAACTAATTTGCATATAATTTAGTGGACGGTGAAATTAAATGGTCAACATCCCCTAACCGTTGGTCATATCAAGGGCAACATACACGCACAAATAAACGCACGCTTGGCGCAGCTGGCGACCAAAGATCACCCCACCACCTGGAAAAGCAAGCATTTAGTCGTTATGGACAGACAAACGTTTGAATGGACGGAAGGACAAGCGTGATAATGATGATGGCGGTGACCTCTTACCTTGCCTGGTTAGAAAAATGGCGTCATTCGAGTCAGCGCATCCATGCCTAAGATGACTTTTGACCATTGGTCAAGAAGCGCACACGCACCTAATAAACGATAATTTTCTTAAAGGAATTAAGCTGTCAACGATATGTTGGGAGCATGTACACCAACAAGGACAAGAGGGTTTAAATGATTGGCTTTTGTTGTTACTCCATATGCATACTATCCACAGTAAAGGTCAATCCTGTGGTCAATGCCTGTCAACAAAATGTCTCAATTATTTTGCAATTTTTCATAGAAACTAACCCAAAATGGGTGTAGTTTTCCTTGGCAGATAATGAGCACGAGACAAGGCGATAAATGAGGGATGGTTGTTTTGAATTACGACAATGGTTCGTATGCTTCGTTAGTACACTGGGAGTATTTGATTTGAATAATTTAAAAGGGTGGAGCATAAAAGAGATGGAACAGAAAAAGGAGATGGGAGATGATGCCTAGGTCTTTCAAGTCCATTCTTAGAACTAGCTTTAGCACTTCCAAACATATTTAAGCCAATTAGCCAGGTTTAGAAGATGACAATTAAGACCGCATTTAGTTCGGCCGGGCCGAATCTTATATACCCTTCAATATGGAACGCATGTTAAAAGTTCTGTGAATGACTTTTCCAAATATATGGGAGCTATATCATGTTAGGTGCATAGCTGTTCCAAGTTGTACAAAAATACCATCTTCAATATTTCGGCCAAAAATGATTGTAAATGCTCCATCTAAAGGCTAACGAAATCAAAATCGTTTAATAAGATGCTTTATTAAGTAATGAACCGACTGAGATCTTACTTAGAGTGTATATTAGAAGTTAAAACGAGTAAGAGCGTGCTAAGTTGGGCCGGGCCGAATCTTATATACCCTCCACCATGGATAGCATTTGTCGAGTTCTTTAGGCAAACAAAGAATAATGAATAAGAACTGCTATTGGAGCTATATCAAGTTGCAGACCGATTCGAACCATAAATGAATTGAATGCTGACCAATGCACAATGACTAGTGTAATGTTTTAGTCCATTCGGATAAGAATTGCACCATGTAGGGGCTCAAGAAGCAAAATCGGAAGATCGGTTTTTATGGGAGCTGTAACAAGCTATAGATCTATTCAGACCATATTTCCCATGTATATTGAAGGTCATGGGAGAAGCCGTTGTTCAAAATTTCAGCCAAATTGGATAATAACGTCGCCCTCTAGAGGCTCAAGAAGTCAAGGTCCAAGATCGGTTTATATGGCAGCTATACCAGGTTATAAACCAATTTAAACCGTACTTAGCACAGTGGTTGGAAGTCACAAATAAACAGCAAAGAATTGCGTCCTCTAAAAGCTGAAGAAGTCAAGATCCAGGATCGGTTTATATGGCAGCCCTCTACAGGTTCAAGAAGTCAAGATCCAATATCGGTTCATATGGCAGCTGTATCCTAAACATGGACCGATTTGACCCATTTACAATCCCAACCGACCTACAATAATAAAAAGTATTTGTGTAAAATTTTAAGCGCCTAGCTTTACTCTCTCGAAAGTTAGCGTGCTTTCGACAGACAAACGGATGGACGGACATGGCTAGATCGACTTAAAATGTCATGACGATCAAGAATATATATACTTTATGGGGTTTTAAAGGCCTTTTTCGAGGTGTTACAAACAGAATGATGAAATTAGGCAAGGCTCTAGGTTCAAAACTCCGGGTAAAACGGATAATAACTACGCCATCTACCGGCTCAAAAAGTCCAATCGGGAGATCAGTTTTTGTGCCAGCTATATCAGGTTATGCACCGTTTTAAAACAAACTTAGCACAGTTATTGAAAGTCACGAGCAAAATTTCAAATCGGGCAATAATTGCGCCTTTTGGAGGCTCAAGAAATCAAATCTAAAAATTATCGCATATGGCAGCAATATCAGGTTTGGAAGTGATTTGGACCATACATACACAGTTGCCGGAAGTGCACACAAACAACCATGTGAAAAATTTCAGCCAAGTCGGATGAGAATTACGCCCTCTAGAGACTGAAGAAGTCGAACGAGAAATTCAGTATATATGACAGCTATATCTATATGGACCGATTGGGACCACACTAGGAACAGTTGCCGGAAGCCAAAACAAAGCAATATGTGCAAAATTGCAGCCAAACTGGAGATGAATTACGCCATCTAGAGGCTTATAAAGTCAAATAGGGAAATCGGTTTACATGGCAGCTATGTCAAAACATGGACCGATTTGACCCATTTACAATCTCAACCGACATACACTAATAAGAAGCTTTTCTACAAAATTTCTAGCGACTACACTCAATAGAAGAAGAACGCATACCCGATGATTGGAACCTCAGTATACACAAGAAATGAGACAAGACGGAATGTGCCAACTACAGAGGAATAAGTCTCCTCCCCATCGCTTACAAGATACTCTCGAGCGCACTGTGTGAAAGATTAAAACCTAAAGTCAATGAGATAATTGGGCCCTATCAATGCGGCTTTAGACCTGGTAAATCCACTCTAGACCAGATATTCACACTGCTCCAAATTTTGGAAAAGACCCGAGAAGGACAATTCAACCCCTACCAAACACGGTGGTACACGCAAACCGGGAAGACCAAAAGCCCGATGGGAAGATCAAGTGTAGGAGACACCTCGAAACTTGGTGTCAGAGATTTTAGAATGAGCGCAGAAGATCGAGGCGCTTGGAACGCTATTCTACGTTCGGTTAGTGGAACAAATATTCTGTCATAGCCAATTAAAAGAAAATAAAAGAAAAGAAAAGAATAGAAAGAACACTAAAAAAAATTACTCTAACTCAAAGATTTTGTCCTTAGTTTGAGGATTTTGGTAATAATTTCGAGCCAAAGATATGCAACTCATAAACAAGGATTGCGCCATAGCATTAAAAACGTAGTGTGGATATAAACCAAGTACACGGTGTTAAAAAAATGCATGAATCCTTAACACAAAGAAATGAACACCATGATCCAGGTTTTTTGCATTTGAAATCCAAAGATATGCAAACTTGAATTAACGATGTTAGTCTCTTAATTCACCCGAACAGCAGTTAGAGCGATGGCGTGGTTTCCTCAGCGCCAAAGAACCAGCAACCGAGGAAATGAGCTCCGACCTTCTTAATCCCTCTGTGCACTAAAACTCACAACGGGATATATCTTCGGCCCACCCACCTGCGAAGAAATTGAGACCGTTCTGGTCTCACTCTCAAAAACGGCTAATCAGCCAGCCCTGGTAATATAACTGCTAAACTGTTGCGTTAAGGGGTCTTGCTTGTTTAACACTTTTAGAATTTAAAGAAACAAAATTAGCTCATAGGCTTCCAGGAAAACTCCTGCAAGCCATTAAGTTCCAAGTGTTGGTACTAAGGGCAGGTAAAACTGATAAGAATACTTTTATTTTACTAGACTTTACAATGCAACTGATTTAACTTCATTCTGTGCGTTTGTGCAACACAGCCTATATTGAAATCCCACTCTTTAATATTTACATGACTGCATTTCCATAAGATTCTCGAACCCCATTTGTTTAACCTGAAATCATGACATGGGATTCTAAATGCAATTTAATATGTTCTACCGACAACAAACCGGGAAAGGTACCACAAAAGGAAATTCTAACAATCGAACACCAGGGATTCCACAAAATAAAACGACCATTTATTTAATAAATTTTTAGTCACAAAATCTGAAATCTATTGACCAATTTATTATTATTCATTTGCTGGAAGCTATGAATGCTAACATTCTACAGGGCATGCTGAGCTGTAGTGTTGAATTTTCTTTTAAAAACAACTCTTTTTGGCTACGCAGCAATGTCAACGTGTCAATCAAGAAGTTTTTTTGTGATGTTTTTTAACTCACCACCGAAGTCTTGTGCTGCGCCTTCAATTCCTCATTGTAGTTGTTTTGGATGTAAATCATGCAGCAGGACACTGTCACATGCACATACATACGAAATAAGAACACATACTCACAAAAAAGGCGAGAGAGAAAGAGTGCGCCAGTAAAAAATTCAAGTCCTTTTTAATTATTCACCCCATTCAACTCGTTTGGAATTGTTCCACTTTTGATAACAGATTTCACAGCACATTCTCCAGCTGTCCACTCACCGCTGTGTGTGGAATGCTTTGATGAAATCTCAACAATTCCGCAGAATACTAAAATTGTCGATTTGAGCGTTGGGTCGCGCTGGGACATCTGTATGGCTAAGTTGAGAAGATAACAAGTGGTCGGTAGGACGGCGAAAATCCTATGGGGTGATCCGGATCGTGAGAGGACGAGGCTATTACTGAAAGGAAGTAAGAAGTTACAATCGAGGTATAATCGAGGCGACGATATGAAACCTGGAAGAAAGGGACGAGGTTTCCGATGGGATACCTGAGACGGCACTTGAGGTCGAGTGCGAGGCATTGCTACCAGCGGCACAGTATTGGACTGACGGAGCCCTATAAGCCATCTGGTAGATCATGTTACACGGATGGATCGAAGCCAGACGAAAGAGGAGTCTACATTGAGAACCCAGGGACTGGGATCTGTTTTAGACTGCCTGACCATAATACGACCCTGCAGGTGGTGTGGTACTAACGCGAGGACGTCGAGTGTGAACATCTTTATGTAAAATGGTTATAGGGGATTAACAACCAGGACGGTAAGATCACGAACCGTCTTGGAGTGCAAGAAGGAGATTAACGCCTTTATCTGAGGATGGCACAATGCGCATCGTTTGGGTGCCGGTCCATAACGGATTAAGGGGAATTAAAGGGCAGATGATTTGGCAGTGAAGGCTTGAGAACTACCGTCAATAAACTTGTTTAACCCGAATCCCTTCGGGTCGACGCGACTCGACTGAGGAAAAGCAAAACAGTCGGTAGGACGGCGAAAATGCTATGGGGTGATACGGATCGTGAGAGGACGAGGCTACTACTGAAAGGAAGTAAGAAGAAGGTCAGTATACCTTTTTGGTGTCATAACGGGACACAAAGGACAATGTGTTCACTTATGGAAAATCGGTGAGGCAAGTGGGTAAGATGATGAGACATTGTAGCATTTCCTATGTCAATGCCCAGCTTTCGCGGCTAAAAAACTCCGGCACTTAGGTGGGGAGACAATATCAGCCATAAACAAACATAGGGGAGTGGTATGGAAAACAAGTAAGGGTTTTGTAAGTAGCACGGAATTCCTAACTTAACTTTACTATCTTTTTTTTCGAGGTTACTTTTTAGTTTTTAGAGCGCACAACAAACCGATTACTACCTTAGGTGCATGTCCATAGTGGCATGGGTGGATTAATATTAGCATCCTCCTTTCAACCTAACCTATATCAAATTTATTTCACCGTTCAATGCCGTTCATATCTACGAATTTTAAGGTTCAGCCCTATACTGAAGTAATCTTGTTTTCTTACTCCTTTTGTACAATAACATTCTTAGTAACTGTTGTCCCTAATATTTTCTCCACCACTGTATATATTAGTTGGTCAAATCGAGACTTCCACAGCATTTTTCGCATCTACATTTAGTCCTACTTTGATACCCACCACCTCGGATATATATGTAAACCACCTTTCGTCATAATCCGGTGAAAATGCATAATTTATGCCCTCACAACAGCTATTGTATATCGAAAATGGTCCGATTTGGACCAAATTCGGCACGGACATTGAGTGGTCTAATAAGTACAAGCCATTGTTAAATTTTTTAAAACAAAATATTGGCGCCCAAGAAATGCGCCTTTAATAGGCCCAAAACCATTATAAGGGAGATAGGTCTATATGGCAACTATATCCAAATCTAGACCGATCTGAGCCAAATTGCAGAAATATTTTGAAGGCCCTAACATAACTCACTGTCCCAAATTACTGCGACTTCGGACAGGAAATGCGTCTTTTATTGGCTCAAAACCTTAAATCGAGAGATCGGTCCATATGGCACCTATATCCACATCTGGACCGATCTGGGCCAAATTGAAGAAGAATATCGAAGGGCTTAACGCAACTCTCTGTCCCAAATTTCAGCAAAATCGGATAATAAAAGTTGCTTTTATGGGCTTAAGCCCTTAAATCGGCGGATCGGTCTATATGGGGGCTATATCAAGATATAGTCCGTTATAGCCCATATTCGAAATTATCCTGCCTATGGACAAAAAGAATCTGTGCAAAGTTTCAGCTCAATATCTCTATTTTTAAAGACTGTATTGGGTCGGAAGTGGATATTTCGATATGTTGCAAATGGAATGAGAAAATGAATATACCCCCATCCTTGCAATTAAGGAAGTGGTGGAACGGCTCAGATATAATGTCATTACGACGATTGGCATAAATATCTTCTCAGACAGCCAGGCAGTCATTAAATCCCTGGAGAACCTATTTCTGAACACAAAATCGCCCTCTACTGTCGCAGATCTCTCAACGAAATGGGTGAACAGTTCAAAATTCACCTTTTCTGGGTGCCGGGCCACAGAGATATACCAGCGAATTCTAAAGCAGACGATCTTGCGAGACTAGGAACTACCTTACACATTCCGGGGAAACTGCAATCTGTGGGTATGCCTCTAGCGACATGTAAGCTACGTTTTCAGGACCAGGCCCGAAGGGCTACGAATGATAGATGGTCACAAAAAGGGGGCTGTGAGCATTCCAAAACTTGAAGAGGTCTACTGCTTTGCTGTCATTGGCTAGAACAGACATCTCAGTCATTGCGTCAGGTCACTGTGTAATAGGAAAACATGCTGACAGAATGAAGGTTGCCAGCAACGACTTTTGCAGAAGTTGTGGGGACCTCGAAGAAGAAGACACTGTAGCACACCTTCTGTGTGTGTGGCCCGTACTCGCAGTCAGAAGGAGTTCCACTTTAGGTTCTCATTTCTTTGAGAACCTGTCTGATTTAGCGGATGTGAAGATTCGCGAGTTATTGGGCTGAACATTCGCGAGTTATATTAAGCTATCTGGATGGTTCAACGGTAGGGACTAGAAGGCATCTTCCTTCTTTATGTTCCTGTGGTATCACAATAGACGAAAACGTCTTAGTGAGTGAGTGGGACTGCCACTTAAACCTAATCTAACCTATTACCGAGATTTTTCAAGTTGGTAACACTGTGCACTATAAGATGAGGGTATCGTTATTCCGTTTGTAACTCATTGAAATAATGATCTGAGACCCAACAAAGAATATATATTCTTAATAGTCTTGATATTTCCGCTCGCCTGTCCGTCCGTTCGTCTGTCTCGAAAGCACGCTTTCAACTTTCAAACGTGTAAAGCTGGTTGTTTGAAATTTTGCAGAAATACTTCTTATTAGTGCATGTCTGTTGGGATAGTTAGTGGGCCAAATCGGTTCTTGTTTTGATTTGTCTCTAGTGATTATTCCATTTGTCTAAAATTTTGTGCCAATGACGTTTTCCAATGCATTCAATGGATGTGCTTATTATGGCCTGAATCGATTTAAAACCTAATATAGCTCCCATATAAACGGATCACCCGATTGCACATCTTAAGCCCTTGGTGGGCGCAGTTCTTCTATCATTTAGCTGAAATTTTGCACAACAAATGCTAATTTAACCAATGTGCTTAAATTGGTCTGAATTGGTTCATAACCTGATACTGCTTCCATATAAACCTATCTCCCGATTTTACTTCTTGAGCCCCTATAGAGCTACCATGAAATTTTGCACCATGACATATTCTATGGAAAATACCCACCACCTCGGGTACATATGTAAACCTACTTTCGTCGTAATCTGAGGAAAAATGCATTATAGCAGCTATATCGAAATATGGTCCGATTTAAACCAAATTCGACCCGGACATTGCGTGGTCTAATAAGTACAAGTCATTGGTCTTTTTGGTAGTCATATACAAAAAATAGCTTAGCTCGATCGGACCGTGTCAAATTTCAGAGATAGCGGATTATAAATGTGCCTTTTATGGGGCCAAGACTTTAAATCGAGAGATCGTTCCATATGGCAGCTACGTCCAAATTTGAAGCGATCTAGGTTCATATTCATATTGAATATTGCATAAAGATGTCGAGGGGCCTAACACAACTCACTGTCCCAAAATTTTTGGCGAAATCGGACAGTACATGCGCCTTTTATAAGTCCAAAACCTTAAATCTGAGATCGGTCAATATGGCAGCTATATCCAACTCTGGACCGATCTGGGCCAAATTGAAGAAGAAAGTCGAAGTACCTAACACAACTCACCGACCCAAATTTCAGCATAATCGGATTATAAATGTTGTTTTTAGTGGCCTAAGACCCCAAATCTGCGTATCGGTCTATATGGAGGCTGTATCAAGATATAGTCCGATATAGCCCATCTTCGAACTTAACCGGCTTATGGGCAAAAAAAGAATCTGTGCACAGTTTCAGCTCAATATCTCTATTTTTAAAGACTGTTGCGTGATTTCAACAGACAGACAGACGGACAGACGGACGGACACACGGACGGACACACGGACGGACAGACAGACATGGCTAGATTGTATTAGATTTTTACGCTGATCAAGAATACATATACTTTACAGGGTCGGAAATGGATATTTCGATGTCACGCAAACGGAATGACAAAATGAATATACCCTCATCCTTCGGTGGTGGGTATATAAAAAAATCAGGACAATCGGCCCATAAATGACTGTTCAGCAAGCAATTTAAAATCACACATGTTGAGTAACCAATTTTCAAGCCCCATGGATCAGCCTCTAGACATACTCCCAAATTTTGCATACTTATTGGAAAACACCTCAACATTTACTATGTCAAGTTTCGTGTCCATATCTCCGTCCGTTCAAAAGTTCCAGAAATATTTCCAAGATTTTTCGATTTGGCAACACTGTGTATCGGTAAGAACTGGTCGTCCCATCGCTGATTACAGCTCAGCAAACCCCAACTGCTATCTACGAGTCTGGTTGGATAGACTGAAGATCCGGGCAAGACCACAAAAAAAAATTTTGCGGTGGTTTTCCCCTCCTAATGCTGGCAACATTTGTGAGGTACTATGCCATGTAAAGCTTCTCTCCAAAGAGGTGTCGCACTGCGGCACGCCGTTCGGACTCGGCTATAAAAAGCAGGCCTCTTATAATTGAGCTTAAACTTGAATCGGACTGCAGTCATTGATATGTGAGAAGTTTGCCCCTGTTCCTTAGTGGAATGTTCATGGGCAAAATTAGCATTTTTGTGAAGATTGTAAGTAAAGATTTTTGCAGGAAGCTGTAAGGACGTCGAGAAAGTTTTCCCCTAAAAGAGCAATGGTATGTTGCTTCGGCGGCATGTAGAGCGGTCTTGTTAAAAATAAACTCGGTCCAGATTAATACCATCCAACTCCGACCAAAAAAACTCATTAATCATCTTTCGATTGCGCAATCCATTCACTGCATCTTTTGATCCAACCTATCCAATGTCTCCGCCGGACCATAAACCGCATCATACAGTCACACGCTTAAGATGGAGAGAATTCTCAACAATAAGTCGATGCGACAATTTTTACTTGTTGACATAGCCACCGAAGTGGAAATTAGCCTCCACAGTCAAAATAATTTTTCGATTTCGATGCAACTGTGACTGCAAGTTTTTCGCCATTTTTGTGGTGAATTTCGATCATTTCATGCATTGTTGAAGCATATGTTTTTCCATATTTAATTAAGGAGTAGTTTCTACTTGTTACATGGCAAAGAATTAAAGCTTCAGGGTGATGAAAAATAACATCTTTTATTGAAAACCCATTTAGAAGATATCAATTTCGTTAACGGAGCTTTAATAAAATACATAAAAAAACTGAGGTCACAGTATGTGAATAACTGAGTTTCATGCATTTTCATTTCGGTGGAGGAAGCTGATTACCTACTTTGTTTTTTCTCCTAATACACACATTCTCTGCGATGTCTTCGTAAGTTTGGTGTTTGCATAATATCTTTCGTATCACATCAAATATAAGAAAATATGGCAAATCTTAAGTAATTCCTATCTGATTCAGCACTTGGTAAATCCAGCAAGCAGGATTTCGTCTACTTCAGCTGATATGCATGCTTATGGAATAAAATGGGCTTTATACCTTTGACAAATAAGTTGCATTCGTATGCACATAGACACTGTTATTATACCCTCCACCATAAGATGGGGGGTATACTAATTTCGTCATTCTGTTTGTAACTACTCGAAGTATTCGTCTGAGACCCCATAAAGTATATATATTCTTGATCGTCGTGACATTTTATGTCGATCTAGCCATGTCCGTCCGTCTGTCCGTCCGTCCGTCCGTCCGTCCGTCCGTCTGTCTGTCGAAAGCACGCTAACTTCCGAAGGAGTAAAGCTAGCCGCTTGAAATTTTGCACAAATACTTCTTATTAGTGTAGGTCGGTTGGTATTGCAAATGGGCCATATCGGTCCATGTTTTGATATAGCTGCCATATAAACCGATCTTGGGTTTTGACTTCTTGAGCCTCTAGAGTGCGCAATTCTTATCCGATTGGAACGAAATTTTGCATGACGTGTTTTGTTATGATATCCAACAACTGTGCTAAGTATGGTTCAAATCGGTCCATAACCTGATATAGCTGCCATATAAACCGATCTTGGGTCTTGACTTCTTGAGCCTCTAGCGTGCGCAATTCTTATCCGATCAGAATGAAATTTTGCACAACGTGTTTTGTTATGATATCCAACAACTGTGCCAAGTATGGTTCAAATCGGTCCATAACCTGATATAGCTGCCATATAAACCGATCTTGGGTCTTGACTTCTTGAGCCTCTAGAGTGCGCAATTTTATCCGATTGGAATGAAATTTTGCACGACGTGTTTTGTTATGATACCCAACAACTGTGCCAAGTATGGTTCAAATCGGTCCATAACCTGATATAGCTACCATATAAACCGATCTTGGGTCTTGACTTCTTGACCCTCTAGAGGGCACAATTCTTATCCGATTTGAATGAATTTTTGCACGAAGTATTTCGTTATGATATCCAACAACTGTGCCAAGTATTGTTCAAATCGGTTCATAAACTGATATAGCTGTCATATAAACAGATCTGGGGATTTGATTTCTTGAGCTTCTAGAGGGCGCAATTCCTATCCGATTTGGCTGAAATTTTGCATGATGTATTTTATTTTTACTTTCAACAACTGGGTCAAATAAGATTCAAATCGGTTCATAATCTTATATAGCTGCCATATAAACCGATCTGGGATCTTGACTTCTTGACCCCTAGAGGTCGCAATTATTATCCGATATGCCTGAAATTTTGTACGATGGATCCTCTCATGACCATCAACAAACGTGTTTATTATGGTCTGAATCGGTCTATAGCCCGATACAGATCCCATATAAATCGTTCTCTCTATTTTACTTCGTGAGCCCCAATGGGCGCAATTCTTAAACGAATTGGCTGAAATTTTACACAGGCCTCCAACATATAATTTAATTGTGGTCCGAACCGGACCATATCTTGATATCGTTTTAATAGCAGAGTAACTCTTTTCTTATATCCTTTTTTGCCAAAGAAGAGATGCCGGGAAAAGAACTTGACAAATGCGATCCATGGTGGAGGGTATATAAGATTCGGCCCGGCCGAACTTAGCACGCTTTTACTTGTTTTTAAAATAAGATGTACTATTGTATGACCCCACATTTGACATCGCACTATGGGACGGTTTATTGCTCACAAAATCAAGTTCTTTAAGAAGTCAAACAAAGGAATGTTGAAGACATCAATTGCTGTGGTTAATATAAAAGGCGAATACGGGGAATATATAAATGTTATGAATTTTTTGGGTCCTTTTAGATCTTTAACCCTTAAAATGGATTATTTAAACTACTAATTTGTAAGAGTAAATTGTGTTCGGGTATACTATATCTGTAATCGAGATCAGAGGGAGCCTTGTGCCATTTGAAAAGGGATAGAGATAACTCCTTGAAATTTGAAATGGTTAAAGCTGATCAAGTTCATGTATAAAATATAATGGTGGAAGGAGCGTCTCTCAGCACAGTCAGGTCACCTCGCCAATTTGAAAAAAAATGTTCGAGTTGCCAAATCTTCATTTGTGGTCCGATTTACAAAATTCTTTTTTTCTGAATATTAATCTAAAATCCCAACAAAATATACTGCCCGAGATTTTTCCCAGAAATGCCCAAAATAACCACATCAGGTAAAGATAGTTTCCAAATCGACATTATTTAATAAATTTTGCTGCGGTGGCTATATATATTGTTTAGCGAAAACAAAAAATTTCATGGTTTTAGGGAACATATAGAGTAAAAACAAGTAAGAGCGTGCTTAGTTCGGCCGGTCCGAAACTTATGTACCCTCCACCATGGATCGCATTTGTCGAGTTCTTTGCGCTGTATCTCTTTTAAGGAAAACAAAGAATAATGAATAAGAACTGTTATGCTATTGGAGCTATATCAAGCTATAGTCCGATTCGGACCATAAATGAATTGAATGCTGAACATTTTAGAAGTCATTGTGTAATATTTCAATTCATTCGGATAAGAATTGCGCCTTGTAGGGGCTCAAGAAGCAAAATCGGAAGATCGGTTTATATGGGAACTGCATCAAGCTTTAGATCGATTCAGACCATATTGAACTCGTATGTTGAAGGTCATAGGACAAGCCGTTGTACAAAATTTCTGCCAAATCGGATAAAAATTGCGCTACCTAAAAGCTGAAGAAGTCAAGACCCCAGATCGGTTTATATGGCAGCTCTATCAGGTTATAAACCGATTTCAACCATACTTAGCACAGTTATTGGATGTGATGCCAAAACACCACGTGCAACATTTCAGTAAAATCGGATAATAATTGCGCCCTCTAGACGCTCAAGAAGTCAAGACCTAAGATCGGTTTATATGGCAGCTATACCAAACTTGGACCGATTTGGCCCATTTACAATCCCAGCTGACCTACACTTATTAAAAGCATAGCGTGCCTTCGACTGACAGACGGACGGACGCACGGACAGACCGCCGGACATGGCTAGATCGACTTAAAATGGCATGACGATCAAGAATATATACACTTTAAGGGGTCTAGACGAATATTTCGAGGTGTGAAAAAAAATCCTATGGTGGAGGGTATAAAAAAACATAAGCCCCAATGGGATATTTGGGCTTTGCGTTTTGAGAACTCGAGGGGTTTTTCAATTTTATAATAAAGTCGCATAGTCACTGGCCACCATACATGGCAACCATCGCACAGTGATGCCGGATCGAAAAATCTTGGAAATAATTCTTGCAACTTTTAAAGGGATTAAGAAATGGACACGAAACTTAACAAGTCAATGTTGAGGTATTTTTCTGTAGTTTAAGTTAAATTTGGTTGAAAAGAGGGTGCAGATATTAATCCGTCCCATGCTACTATGGACATACACCTAAACCAGTGATCGACTTATTGTGCGCTCTAAAAACTATAAAGTAACCTCTAAAAAGAAAATTTTTAGTAAGGAATTCCGTGATACTTACAAAATTTTTAATTGTTTTCCATACCACTCCCCTAAGTTGGTTCATGTCTGATATCGTGTCCTAAGTACCGGTGTCTCTTAGCCGCGAAAGCTGGACAATGACATAGGAAATGCTCCAACTTCTGATCATCTTCCACACATGACCTACACGCTATCACCTGCCGCACCAATTTTACATAAGTGGACTCATAGTCGTATGTGTCCCGTTTTGACACCAAAAGCAATACTAACCTCCTTCTTACTTCCTTTCAGTACTAGTATGAAACTGTCTCACTGTTCCACAGTGTTACAGCGTTTTTCGCCCACTCCCTTAAATCGGACTGCGTCGACCCGAAAGGCTTCGGGTTAACCAATTGATGGCAGTCCTCTAGCCTTCACCGACAGATCGTCTGCCCTTTCATTCCCCCTTACTCCGTTATAGCCCGGCAACCAAGCGATACGGATTGTGCCATCCTCAGAGAAGGCGTTAATCTCCTCCTTACACTGCAACACTGGTCTTGACCTTACCGTCCTGGTTGTTATTGCCCTTATGGCCATTTTACAGCCCGTAGAGATGTTAACACCACCTCACGCATTCCGTAATCGCCCGGACTTCCGCCTGCACGACCGTATTAAGGTCAGGCAGTCTAAAACAGATCTCAATCCCTGGGTTCTCAATGAAGACTCCCAGGCCCACTATATCCTCTAGCTTTGATCCATCCGTGTAACATGATCTTTCAGACGGCAATACTAGAGTTCCGTCAGTCCAAGACTGTGCTGTCGGCAGCAGTACCTCGTACTCGACCTCAAGTGTCGTCTCATGTACCCGATCAGGAACATCTTTCCTTCCTTTTAGGTTTCCTATCGTTGCCTCGATTATACCGCGATGGTATGAACTCCTCGCATCCTCAATCCATTCTTCCATCGCCTTAAGTCTCATAGCCGCAATGACTGCCTCACATTTAATCTGTATGTCAATGATCCGACCCATTAGGGGTCATTGACATACAGATTAATACTGGGAATAGGCCCCAGTACCCTAGTGAGCGTAGTTCTCATTGCTCCGCCTATGCCCAGATAACATGTTCTCTGAACTTGTTGTATGGTCCTAACGTTGTACTTTTTTTCCATAGCTGTCCACAAAACTACTGAGTCGTAAGTAAGTATCGGACTATTGAAATATTGAAATCGTTCTGCTGAGGAAACGTGGTGCGTCAAATTGGACCTCTTTCGTCTTCCTCGTGAATTTCAGTCTTCTCTGGGATAACATTGAGACTCCTGGGTCTAGCCCAGTCATATACCATATTCAAGACCCTTTCGGCCCATCTGCATATCTGTTTCTTAGCACATAGTGTATCTAGTCTCTAAGGAACAGATATCTTTCCTCGACATAGGCATGCTGTTCGTATTTAAGCAATTCGCTGGATGTCCTACTCTTTATCATGATATCCACAATGCGTTCCATGGTTTTGAGTAGAAAGGACGTAAGGTTTATAGACCTGTAGGCCTGTTTCTGCTCTCATTACCATGTCGTCTACTAACGTTTTAGTTTTGGACATGGGTTTTTGAGAGAAACTTTTTCATCTTGGCGGCGTCATTACCGCTATCGACCTGGTCGAAGAATAGCTTCTAAGAAGCACGTTTTGCCGCTCTGGTAATCTTATTGTATTGTTCTCCCCGGCCATCCA